>NC_134811.1:35637333-35647333 GCF_046742065.1 Oratosquilla oratoria | reverse complement strand
GGAAAAATATATCAAATATTGACTTATTCAATGCAGTATAAGGTAATATAAAATGTTATAGTAAAATAAGAAACAATTTTTAAGGCACTGTTATGCTTTGAAATGCCAATTTTAGCCGGACTTAACAGGTAGTATTGTATGAGGTTAGTGGACACCAGGGTTGGCGATTTTTTTTTATTTTTTTTTTATCTTTTTGAAAAATACAAAAAATCTATTTTTTTATTTTATTTAAATCAGATTTATTTGATTTAAATAGATTTTTTTTTATAGATTTTAAATATTGTGGGATTGCTATCTGATATGCGATCTGATTGCTAAAGAACATTTTTAGCATATCAACATAAGGAGCAGTGTTATATAGACTTGCCACAAGTATACAAGGAACGGTATAAGCCGTATGTGAGGACGGTATGCTCAGGTTCACTCGATTCCTGCAAGACTTTTCTCATCTTGGTGACATTTGCTGCATTGTCTGTCACAACACTTCCAATGTGACAACCAAAATCTTGTTCAGCCTTCTTGATCGAATTTTGTACAAGCTGTAGATGATATTCAGCAGTGTGTACCGGGTGGCTACAAGAAATGAAAGTCAAATAGTGAGTACACTGTAATCACTGAGACCACTGACAACTAATGCGTGTGAATACAAAGAGAGCTGGCTCCGAACTGACGCCAAGCTGCCAATTGCATCACATTTGCGATATCCAATATAATTACAATTATACACAATGATTACACATAATTACAATAAATAATAAAACAACAAACAACAAAACATATGACAATTTTATAAAGAGGGGGAAACATATAATTCCCCAAATAAGCAACACACAAGTACAATGTACAATAATAATGGTATGATATACAACATACCACGCTAACACAAGTGTGAGGTTTCCCTGGTGTGTCTATTGTGTCAGCTAAATAAATCTGACCAGTGGATGTTGTTAGAGTGACACATATTATGGGCTCATTATGGATGTTAGACCACCCATCAATTGAAAGACATACAGTTTCATTATTCAGGTCATCTGCACACTTTTTATATTCCTTTTCATACACAAGATCCAAGTACTTATCAGCAATATCTTTTCTGGATGGAGGAATATAACCTGGCCTCAGGTTCTGAACCATCTTGAGAAACTGAGGATGCTGAACAAGACGAAATTGTGAATTTGTAGCAAATATCATTCTTGCAACTTCTTTGTCGAGATTTTCCTATTGAGAGATAGATCTGTCCAGAGATGTTTCTTTTAGATAAAAATGATTTAGAAGAAATGGCGCCTGTGGAGGAGTCTGATAGTGACCTTTTTAATGGTGGAGTCAGGTTTGCAGATAATTCAAGTGGAGCCGATGATGAAGGGATTGAAGCTGTTGATACAGATCCTGAAATGGAAACAGAAAATTTTAGCATATTGCATGATTTATAAATGAATAAATAAATGAATGAATACAGTGTGATTTAGGCTACTTTTGAGTACAGTAGTTATTTTTTTCAGATAATGATCATATTCACACAAACCACTAAATTATTTGGAAATAATGAACAGGATATGAAATAGGTGGGCTTGGAATTCAGCCCACACAGGATTCAGTCCACTTTTAAATTCACTAAAAATAATGGGTTAGTTGGGTTAGGTTAGGCTAAATCCCTTTGGGCTGAATCCCATGTGGGCTGAATTCCAATGGAA
Organism: Oratosquilla oratoria; assembly: GCF_046742065.1. Lineage (NCBI taxonomy): Eukaryota > Metazoa > Arthropoda > Malacostraca > Stomatopoda > Squillidae > Oratosquilla > Oratosquilla oratoria. Next base: position 35,645,642 of record NC_134811.1, on the reverse strand, counting down.
CCTATGAAATATATTACACAATGTTGAATGAAATGAATAACAATCATCTAGGCCCCAAAGTTGAGTGGGTACAGTATATTATAGTGATATAGTCATTACCCAAATTTAGAAGTAATGAAGTTGAAGTATCATCTCTTTAGGCCTTCACATTTTCATTGCACATGCTCTCCATTGTTCACCAAATTTATATAGTTGCGTATGAAAAGGGAGAAATGCACACAATATAAGTAAAATTATTTACCTTGGTCATCAATTTCTTCTTCTGTATGCTGTGGCTGACCTTGGCATTTATCTCTGTGAGATTTTAATCTTGACACAATGCCCTGTAGTTCCTGGCTGCAGTCTTTGCATTTAGCTCGGTACCCTTTGCCAGAAGTTGTTGGTAGTTTTTCAAAATAATTCCAGACAGGATAATTTTTTCTGCCTGAAGGAACCACTCTGCCAGGTCCAGAAGACATCCTTCCTGGTTCAATCCAAAGCAGCAACTGACTCAGTGAGAAGCTGCTTACCCAGAAGAAGTTTCAACAAGAATCTTGTTGACACTTGTTGTGAACTGCAAAGTGATATATACATGTAGGCTTATACCGTTCCTTGTATATTTGAGGCAAGTCTATATAACACTGCTCCTTATATTGATATGCTAAAAATGTCCTTTAGCAATCCCACAATATCTAAAATCTATAAAAAAAATTGAAATCAAATAAATCTGATTTAAATAGAAAAAAAAAATCGATTTTTTTATATCTTTTCAAAAAAAAAAAAAAAAAAAAAATCGCCAAACCTGGTGTCCACTAACATTATACAATAATACCTGTCAAGTCCGGCTAAAATTGGCATTTCAAAGCATAACAGTGCCTTAAAAATAGTTTCTTATTTCACTATAAAAGCTTATATTAATTTATACTGCATTGAATAAGTCAATAGTTGATTTATTTTTTCTATATACAATGTTAGGTTTCTAGTTTTGATATATTTGTCCAATATAAATGTTAGGTTACAAAGAAAGCAATGGCCTCCGCTAGCGGAACCAGGGATCTGGGCGCGCACGTCCTGTGTAATAGTAGTCCTTGATATATGTCTATATATATATATATATATATATATATATATATATATATGTATATATATACATATATAAATGTATATATATATATATATACTGTATATATACATATATATACATACATATAGATTATACACACACACACACATATATATATATATATATATATACATATATATACATATATATATATCCATATATATGTATATATATATACATATATACATATATGTAGATATATATGCATATATATTATATATATGTGTATATATATATATATATATATATATATATATATATATATATATATAACACAGGAACCCACATCGGAGAAAGAATAAACTTCGAATAAAGAATAATCCTATATTTCGGCTATCAACTGTAGCCCTCTTCAGGAAAGTACCTGAAGAGGGCTACAGTTGATAGCCGAAATATAGGATTATTCTTTATTCGAAGTTTATTCTTTCTCCGACTGTGGGTTCCTGTGTGTTATTTACAAATGTGCTACTACATTTCTATTTAGAAATATATATATATATATATATATATATATATATGTATATATATATATATATATATACATATATATATACATATATATATGAATATACAAGTTCCCCCAATACGGGTATAAATGTTGCGACCAAGATGTTCTGTAACAAGTTCTCTGAGGAAGGTTATAATAACCGAAACGTAAGAACAATAAATGTATTCTTAGCCCATCTTCGTTTACCCTTCCCACCTATCACTCTCTCATTTGTCTTAAACAATTTATCAATATATATATATATATATATATATATATATATATGTATATATATACATATATATATATGTATATATATATATATATACATATATGTATGTATATATATGTATATATATATAAGTATATATATACATATATATGTATATATATATATATATATATATATATATATATATATACATATATATATAACCCGCCACCTCCGTTACCACTGTAGTAACTACGCTTTATTTCTTTTTTCTGTTCCTATCTATGGTTTTGTATTTCTTCTTTCACTTTCAACTTTCTTTTCATCACTCTCTAGCTTAAGAATGTCATTTATTATATCTTTCTGTAGGAAGTAAGTAATGTTTCTTTATGGTGTGAATTAAACGGAGGTAATTTTTTTCTTCTTTATTTGCAAATGATATTACACTTGGTTTGCCAATTTACTCCAGGGGAATCACAACTGGGATCATCAATTTACTTTCTCCGCCACCTCTGCACCGACGTCACGACTTTCTTAGTCCAGTGATCTTTACTGCTGCATCTAAGTACCTCCCCTAAGGGCGTGACTTTTTTCCCTTGAACCAATAATTTTTTCTCCTCCTCCACCCATTCTCCAATCAGAAAGACTGTTACAACGTCTTAAGAAAAACTGGTTGCTCAAGCAATCACGATATCGATGCATGTATGGCTTAGTTTACATATTTTTAAATCAGCATTAAAATCTGGTCCCTAGCGTATGTTTGTAAACTTTAGATGAGAAACGAGATTTTGCAACTCCTTCGCGGCTTTTTTTTTTAACCAAACATCCAACTCATGAAATGAAATTCTCGCCACCTACCACTCTATCTACCTTACTGTTTACCTTTATCTACCAGCTTCTTACAGTATATATATATATATATATATATATATAGATATATATATGTATATATATATATATATATATATATATATATATATTCTTGAGTTTATTCCTGACTAATCTCGCAGGTATACTTTGAAAAAGCATACCTGCGAAACTAGTCAGGAATAAACTCAAGATTAAGACTCCTGTGTTTCCTAGTCCACTTACGTCATGCATATATATATATATATATATATATATATTTATATATATATATATATATGTATATATATATGTATATACATATATATATTTATATATATATATTTATATATATACCTATATTGATAGATATATATATATATATATATATATATATTTATACATATATAGTTTGGCAGGTACGAGTATATACATACATGTATCAATGGCCCCCTCGCCTCCTGCAAGGGGGGGGGTCAAACCAAAGCATGCATTGTTAGTTAATTAGAAAAATGTATAGACAAGGGGATTCCCATGTCCTTCGTTTTGCCCCATTGAGTTGTCTATTACAGCACGCATAGGGTCACGGTGGTGGCCTTCTTATCCCCCGCTACAGAACCATGAGGAAAGAAGCCGCAGGAAAGGTAAAGGAAATACTTAAAAAGGGCACCAGTTACGAGAGATAGTGGTGGCGATAAAGATAGCTGGTATTCTTCTCTATGTGGAAATTCGTCTTCGAATGTAAAGTACTGCTGCGCGACGCAGGTCCGTAGGGGTACCACTAAAGTCCTTAGAGTATTGAATGCATACAGCTGTACAGTTAATCATACTTGATATGAGGTGATAAGGAAAGATGATCTGTATTATTTTTTACTTCTTTATCAACCGTCGGGGGAATCAAAGGCAAATTTCTTACTTTATCATTCTAAGATGATTGACAGTTCTCTTTAAATCATTTAATTTCGACGTCTCAGAATTGATGACCAATATGTCTTCAGCAGAGTCTTGTTCGTTCTGATTTACAAATTGTTGTGTTTTCTTGGTTCATACAATGTTGATATTCCTTAGTGTTAGTACTCCTTGGGTAGTAAAGTATTTCTCTTTTTATTTAATCATTTGCCCATTTATTCATTTATCTATGTACTCATTTGTTTTATTTGTTAATTACTGATGTTCTTTGGTCTATAATATGTTGATGTTTCTTGGTTTCTATAGAACAGATGTTGTTTAGTTTATGTAATGTTGATATTTTTTAATTCATAGATCATTCATGTTACTGGGTTTTTACAGTACTGTCAATCTTTGACTTATGAAGTGTTAATATTTCATGGTGAATCAAATATTGACATTCCTTGGTGTTATAAAGTAATAACATTCTTTGATTTATAGAGTATTGACATTTATTGGTTTATACAGTGATGACATTCTTTGATTTATTGATTATTTATATTCCTTGACGTACGAAGTATTGACATTTCTTGGCTCTCTTTATGTCTGTATTTCATCGGGCCGGTTTCTCTAGTTCTTCTATTGGCCTTCTCTAATTTTGTCCTCCATTGGCTTGTTTTTATATTTGGGCTGCCCAGTAGCTCAGGAGATATTGTCTTCAACTCATGAGCAGGTGGTCGTCAGTTCGAGTCCTGGGACACGCTGCGGGCTTGCCTCCTTGGTTACCGACAGTCCTGGCCAGGCGGGGAGACGATCCAGCGTCGGCTTAAGCGGCCCATATACGATCAATTATATTGCGCAATTTCATTGTCGATACTCTGAATTGACAATTAAATTGACCGTGTATGGGCGATATATCGCTCATACACGGTCAATTTGACCATGTTTGAGCGATATATCGCCCATACACGGTCAATTTAATTGTCTATTCAGGGTATTGACAATGAGATTGCGCAATATAATTGATCGTGTATGGGCCGCTTTAAAGAAAGAACCAACGGCGGCTTGCCGCAACTGGTAGGACTTTGCCCTACCGAGGGTCTTCTCACTTCCCACTACTTGGGAGTGGGATGGTATGTTCAGCTTGTATAGTTAGATTAATTAGTGAGCTTCTGTGGAGAGTGCAATTGATGAAGATTCCTTTACTTTGTGGTATAGATATAAGGAGAATCATAAGCTGGGGTTCACATAGACCTTAATGTGTGCAAGAGGATAGTAGTTTCACTCAGTATGGCAACAGTGGACTGCGAACCTTTTGACCCCCTCCCCCTTCACCTCTCACCACTCACTCGTCCAATCACATCCTTCTCCTCGTCCACCGCCCATCCACCTCAGCCCCTGACGGATGTCATCCTTATTGCACTATGAGGAAATGGGAATGGATGTGATGGATGGAGGTGATTTATTATTGCTGACATACGAATCTGACCAATGCTACATTTGAACCACAGATGTCTATTTGTTGCATTAAAAACAACGCACTTAAATCGTAAGGGAATGAGTGTATTTAGAGGCACAGAAAATACTCAATAACAGAAGTGAGTGTCACCTGTTCCTCAACAGTCCAACCACAAAAGGTCGCAGCCACTCAGTGCCTCCTGTCGTAGGCTAATCATTTTATCTTCTGGTATATCCTGGGGCAGGTACCAGTGTCCGTGATGATACAAGTGCACCGGGGAATCTGGCAGAGAGGGGGGGATTGTGTAAATGCCTTTAGAATCTCGCATTGCCACGAATTGATGAGGCCTTTCTATGGGCAAGGGCCGGAGCTAATGGCAAAACAACGGAGGGGGATTGTTTTTGGGTTAGATTTATTGCAAAGGCAAGGGTATTCGAGACTTCCTGGCTGATTAGTTTGTGTGTGTGTGTGTGTGTGTGTGTGTGTGTGTGTGTGTGTGTGTGTGCGTGCGTGTTTGTGTTTATATTTGTGTTTGTATTTGTGTTTGTGTGTGTGTGTCTGTGTTTGTATTTGTATTTGTGTGTGTGTGTATGTGTGTGTGTGTGCGCGGCGTGTTTGTGTTTGTATTTGTGTGTGTGTGTGTGTGTGTGTGTGTGTGTGCGTGTATATGTGTGTGTGTGTGTGCGTGTGTGTATGTGTGTGTGTGAGTGTATGTGTGTGCGTGTGTATGTGTGTGTGCGTGTGTGTGTGTGTGTGTGTATTTGTGTATTTGTGTTTGTGTTTGTATTTTTGTGTGTGTATGCATGTGTGTGTTTGTGTTTGTAGGTCTGTGCCTGTATCTGTGTGTGTGAGCGTATGAGTGTGTTAATGCGTAAGAGGGAAAGAGGGCGAAGGGAAGTGAATGAGTGAGGGAGAGTGAGAGTAAAAGACAGCCGTGCTTTGGGATTATTTGTTTGATGGAAATGGACTTGGATAGGACGCAAGGTCTGAAAGGGGACTGAGTTCACATGGAGCGGAGTCCATTGACTGACTCCATTTGGGATAACAAGTTCTTCGACTCTTTACACATATCTTTTATTTGGCAACAAAACAAGTGGACCTCTATGTGGGCGAAAGACCCACAGGGAATTCTCTTTCGTCTGCAAATAAGACTAAGTTTTGGTTGATCTTTGCCAGCATGGGTTACTTGAAACCCACTTGAATGCAGACCTGAAGTACTACAGAACCTGTTTCTACGACTGTACATGAGTCTCTGGTTTTGATAAAAAGAATATGATACGTTTGTGACAGGATATTGTCGATTGAAAAGGTTCGTCATATTCATTGGTCTAGAGGTGTTGAAAGGTACGTGTTGCCAAATGAAGGGTATGTATATTTACATACTCATTTGATAAAGGAATTGTCCACCTGATGAATGGGGTGGCCAAGTCAAAGCACATGATTATCCGTTCATGCACCCTATTTTACGTTTCCTCAGTCTTAGGATATCAATTTTGAAGACTGTTCAAGCAGCGAATCTGTTTTCGTGAACGAAATGAAGAATAAATGGATTTCATGAAGATCTGTGAAGACCTTCAGCATTCTTGTGAAGACTCAACTTGCTTTTGAGTCGAACATCCAAGTAAGATACGGCAATGTCTAAAGATATCTTTGACTTGTATACTTAATCTAAGAATTTATTCTATATATATATTTTTAAAGGTATTTACTTCTTGTCCTGATCTTTACAGTATTGTGTATTACACCTCCCCACCGTCATCACCATATATACTGTATATATAAATATATATATATATATATATATATATATATATATATATATATATACTCTATATGTATATATATATATATATATATATATATATATATATATATATGTATATACATATATATACCAAAGGCTTTTCCCCCTTATAAGGGAGGTAGCCAAATAACAAAGGAATAAAAACCACTCCCGCCCATTCCATCCCTATCACACTCCCCTCCCCTCCACCCTCTTCCCTCCCTCTTATCTTGGCACCTCCTGGATGACGGGTCATCCCTGCATCTTGTCCACTGTCCTGGGTCAGAAGCAGTGTCGTAAGACACAGCACATCCACAGCAAAGCCGCTTCATCAAATCGGCGACCCCCGAAGGGATACAGACACACACACACACACACACACACACACACACACACACACACACACACACACACACACACACACACACACACACACACACACACACACACACACACACACACACACACACACACACACACACACACGTACGCACGCACACACACATACACACACACACACACACTCACACACACACACACACACACACACACACACACACACACACATATATATATATATATATATATATATATATATATATATATGTGTGTGTGTGTGTGTGTGTGTGTGTGCGCGTGTGTGTATGTGTGTGTGTGTGTGTGTGTGTGTGTGTGTGTGTGTGTGTGTGTGTGTGTGTTTGTAACATCAGATGATCTTATTCAGCTCGGAAAAGGACCCTGTGTTACGATACTAACAGGTTAATGAGAGTCGCCAAGTGTTTAAAATAATGGCCACACCTCCCCTCATGCCCCTCAAATAATATTGTCCTTACTCAGTTAAATATATTTAACGTGCGGATAAAATGGCTTCTGTTAATTTGCATTTATTTATAATTATGATTAAATCCATATTTTGGATGTTAACCAGCGCTTGGGTCTCTCCTATCGTGTCCTACCGAGGTGGGAGCTATGTTTACCTGATTGACCTATTTTACCTAATATAACTAATTTACCCAAAATTTATAATTAACTAACTTGTCCTTTTTATAAGTTTTACCTCATTTACCTAATTTATCTAATTTGCTTATTTTTCCTAATTTACCCAATTTATCTGATTTATCAATTTACCAAATCCACTTAATCTACAGGAAAGGAACCACGCTCTTCTGTCGATAGCGAATAAGCGTTACCTCTCACATACCACCAGCATCAGCTTTGTCTTGCTGCAGGTATCCACAATATCAGAACATTTATTGTCAATGTAATTGTATCTTGCGATAGCAACCCCCCTCCCCTGCTTTGTGGGAAACAATTTCTCAGCAACTTTAACATCGGCCGGGATAAACCCCAAAGTTGGGATTGTGGTTTAATCTCCGGCTAATAGGTAAGGATTTTAGGCTGAGTCAAGTTTTCGGTCGGAGTATCAAACTCCCCTCGTAATAGCAAACTCTGTCCCGGACACATTTCCCAACGGTGATGGATACTTTGCCTGGCTATTCGAGGCATAGGGCAAAGGGTGACGGTTTCGGTGGG
>NC_134811.1:35629833-35632333 GCF_046742065.1 Oratosquilla oratoria | reverse complement strand
CATCACCAAAACGTAAGTTATTAGAGAGAACATAACACAATATATAACTGACACTGCATATGTGTTTCTGTTGTTGACAATGTCACTTTGCTCCACAGTATTATGAACAATTCCTGAATATTGTCAGAAAAAATTGTCAGTAGCTTTAATAAGTATTATCATGCAATAGCCCGTATTGTACGATATTATTGTTATTAATCATATCATTAAAGATTAGGGGGAATATTGAGTCAATATATTGTGAATAGCATCTAACTTGTGGGAGCTGTATTATATATAGGATTAGGTTGTAGAAAGGCTTGCTGGAATAGGATGTTTACTTTGTGCATCCTGTAGGATGTGATTCGAGTGATCTTAAAGATGCACTCACATAGTGCCCACTGTCCAGCTCTATTCAAGTATTCCTGTCAGTGTTGTTGTTAGTGTTGGCTTTGTGGGTTTGATACAAGGCACAGGGGGAGGAAAGCGTTGTCAATAGTGTTAGTGATTATTATGTTTGAAATACTGAGAGTTGCTAGAGATGTGACATTGTTGTAGTGATGTGTTGCAATGCCAAAAGCCATTATTTCTGATAACTGACTCATTGTTTATCAGATCTCTACAAATACATCCATCGTTTTTTATTGTATTTATACATTTTTGTTTACGAAGGTCAATCTAATTAATAGGGAACCATTTTTATTTTTACTATTGTTATTATTATTTCATCATTTGGCTCTTTCTTAGTGTGGAATAATGAGAAGCGTGCTGGTCTCATATTTGCTTCGTTGTGGGTTCGAATCCCGCAATCCTCCCTTATTCCCAGCAGTGACTGTTACCTACCCCAACAGTTCTAACGGACAGGACAAAGGTGACGGCTTCGGCCGCAGCTACTTAGCGCTTCTTGACGTAGGCTCTTCGCCTATATTAGCTCAGCCTTTCCAAAGAGCTACGCGAGAATGTCCACAAGGACAGAAGCGCTGGTAAACTACAGAACTTTACAACGAGTGAAAGAAAATGTTGCATCTTCATATAAGATATTACGTGTGTGCTCTTACTTATGATATGAACTGTTTGATATAATTCTTCCAGTGTATTTTTCATACAGCCCATCCCTTATACGGGTTAATTCAAAGGTGGATACAAGGTGGGGGGGGTGGGGTTGATGAAGGAAGGTGGATCGTGAGTGTAAGAATTTAGGGTCAAGAGATATGAACTGAGGAATATAGTTCACGAGATGAGGTAATGAATCATTCGTGAGAAGAAATATGGCAAGAAGAAAAGAAAGGAAAAGAAAAATACAGTCCACAGGAAATGGTGTAAGCCGGATTTGGAAGCAGCAAGAAGGGGACACTAGAAAAAAGGAGGGGAGATTAGGAGGCTGTGGTAAGGAGTGGAGAGGAGACAGAGCGAGGAGGGAGGACGGGGTAAGAAAAGACCAGAGTAGGAGGTTTGGAAAAGAATCACATACAAAACAGTTTGTGTCCGCAAAGCGAGATGGCTACGTAATGGAAGAGGAACCACCCTCACCCTCCACTTTTACTACTCTTAACACGTGTCCATTTACTTCCTGTTTAAACTATGCGAAGATGGTACATCATCATTTACTCAGCAGTACTGCCGCATCATCCCTAGAACGCCCCTTAAAAAAAAAAAAAAAAAAAAAAAAAAAAATATACATTCTTTTCCAACTCCCTCGTGTCTCCCTCGCACACTTTTGCTTGTTCGACATCTTGACTGCAAAATCTTATGGCTTCAGTCACTTCGTGCAATTGTCTTGGATGTTCACACTTTCTGTCATTGCGACTTCGGCGTCTTAACAAATCTTTCGAAGGCTAAAATTGTCGCATATTTGATCAAATTTGTGAACTCTCTTATACGTCCGTTTTTGGTCACATTTTCTTTCGGAGAAAATATGTCTCATGGCCTCTCTGCTAACACTAGGAAGGATTGTAAGGAACATTTTATTGCTCTGTTGTTTTCCGCTCTGACAGGTGAATAGGCATGAATGACTCTACTGACGTCATGGGCTGATTCTCATCAGATTCGAATCGTCTACCTTGCCTCCAATATATATATATATATATATATATATATATATATATATATATATATATGTGTGTGTGTGTGTGTGTGTGTGTGTGTGTGTGTGTGTGTGTGTGTGTGTGAATAAACTAATTGTGATTTATTCATCTATTTGTTTTGATACTGAAGGTTTGTATATGAGTATTCATAGATAAAATTGGATTCCTGAAATCGCGGTTGAACATGTGACATCCCACTTAAAGATAAAAAACCAACGTTTTCCCGAATTATCATACATCATAGGATGGTTGAAGCATAAAAAGTAGCTGGATTTGCATTCTATTTACAAAATCATTTGACGGTACTCAGCCGTAATAAGCATCTCATCTCGCCCTCAAATGCACGTACATTCCACAACCAACGTCAATACATCATTAGATACGAATACAAGCCTATTCACTCACGAAATACATTATCATAATGATAGGTCTTGAAT
>NC_134811.1:35622333-35624833 GCF_046742065.1 Oratosquilla oratoria | reverse complement strand
TCTCCAAAGTTTTTCATATAGTCAGTACATTTACGACAGTAATGACAACAGTTTCTCTTGAAGACAACTGGTATAACTTCTCCTAAACTGTCAGAGAAAAAAAATCTTGGTGTAAATGTATGTTATAAATGTTATAATTTTATCATTACAATAATTATACATATGAATGTATATTAAAAATGTACGGAGTTAGAGAACGGTATGGATTAAGTTACGTAGCTACATATTATATCAGAAGAGAGAATAGAAGACGAGAACACGTTGCAAATGGACGCCACGGAAACAGAAAATGGAAAGTATTGAGTCACGTGTGACGTCAGATATTCGAGACACGTGTGACGTTATTGTTGAGTCACGTGTGACGTAAGAGAATCGAGCCACGTGTGACGTCACAATAGTCACATGTGACGTCACAGTTGAGTCGCGTGTGACGTCACAGAGTTGAGTCACGTGTGACGTCACAGAGTTGAGTCATGTGTGACGTCAAGCGATGTAGGGTGAGCATGGTAAACACATGAACGAACGATTCTTGCAAAGAAGACAGGAGGAAAAGAGCAATAATTGGATAATTGAAGAACGGAGGTGGCAGAGGCGTGGGAGACGGGCAACGGGAAGAGAAAGAGGGACAGGTAAAAATTATGGGAGAGATAGAGGATTATCAAGATTCACAAAGGCACTGCACTCCGACCGGAGGCCTATAGGTCCATAACGAGGTCGAATGTAAAGAAAAATAATAGTAATGAAAAATTAAATAGAAAAATAAATATATAATAAATTAATAGATAAGTAGGTAAATAGATTAGTAGACATATAAATCAATAAATAGATAAATACATGAAATATGAAATAGATGAAAATTGTAATGGAGTAAACAGAAAAATAAAGCCCTATATTATTATAATTTTTTTAAACTGAATCTTAAAACCAACAAGAATGGAGACCTCAAAAGACGAAAAAAGAAAGGAAAAGAAAAGGAGATCGTTAGACAAAGAGGGGATAAGAGAGAGAGAGAGAGGATTGGGAAAAGAGAGGGAGGATTAGGAAGAGACACAGAGTAAGTAAAACTGAGGAAAGACGTAACAAAGAAGGAAGACGCAACAAAGAGGAAAGACGTAACAAAGAAGGAAGGCGCAAGAAAGAGGAAATGCGCAAGAAAGAGGAAAGGAACAAGAAAGAGGAGAGGCGCAACAGAGAGGAAAGGCGCAACAGAGAGGGAAGGCGCAAGAAAGAGGAAAGGCGCAACAGAGAGTAAAGGCGCAACAGAGAGTAAAGGCGCAAGAAAGAGGAAAGGCGCAACAGAGAGTAAAGGCGCAACAGAGAGTAAAGGCGCAACAAAGAGGAAAGGCGTAAGAAAGAAGAAAGGCGCAACAAAGAGGAAAGGCGCAACAAAGAGGAAAGGCGCAAGAAAGAGGAAAGGCGTAACAGAGAGGAAGGAGAAGAGAAAGTAGAGTACAAAGAGTTGCAGTGATTTATGATGACAAAGGGTACTGCTCTGACCATTTGTTCCATCACGAGGTGCGATAGAGGAAAATAAATAAATAAATAAAAATAAAGAAATAAGGAAACACCCAAACGGGCGATCCAGAAGAAAAGGTGAAGTTAGAAAAATGAAGGACAATATATATATATAGATATATATATATATATCTATATATATATATATAAATACACATACACATATACACATATCTAAGAAAAGGTTCATAGAAATTGTAATGACTGGAAGAAAAAGAAGTAGAATGTATAAAAAAAAATTAAGGAAGGAGAGAGAGAAAGAGGGGGAGAGAGAGAGAAAGAAAGAGAGAGAGGGAGAAGGAGAGAGATAGAGAGGGGGGAGAGAGAAAGAGAGAGGAAGAGAAAGAGAGAGAGAAAGCGAGAGAGAAGAGAAAGAAAAATGACACAAGGATGGTCGTGATGAGTCAGGATTTTGAGGCTAAATTGGACGGAGGAAGGCGGAGGAAGAGGGAAAGAGAGGTAATGAAGAGAGAAAGAGAGAGGGTGAAGAGATGGAAAGAAAAAAGAACTGGTACGAATAGGACTCAAGACTGGGGATGAAGGAGGGCAAGGGCAGAAAAAAGAGCAAAGAAAGAGTAAAGAGAGGAAGGAAAGAGTGAGGAGGGGAAGACAGAGTAAGAAAGTAAGTGAAGAGAGGAAGATAGAGTGGAGGAAAGATAAAAGAAAGGGCGAAGAGAGGAAGAAATAAAGAATAATAGAGAGGAAGAAAGATTGGAAGAGAGAAAAAAGTGAAGAAAGGAAAAAGGAGGGGGAAGGGAAGGAGGGATGAATAGGAGGAATAAAAAATAAAGAGGAAGAAAAGAGTGAAGAGAAGAAGAAAGAATGACTGGAGTGAGGAAGAAAGAAAGACTTGATAGAGGAAGAAAAATAGTGAAGATGGGGAGGAGAGAGAGTGAAGAAAGGAAGAAAGAGAGCGAAGGGAGGAAGAAAAGGGGTGAGGAGGGGGAAGAGGAGAATGAAGAGAAGGACGGGAGGGAAACGAGCT
>NC_134811.1:35609833-35617333 GCF_046742065.1 Oratosquilla oratoria | reverse complement strand
TTTAATTTCTCTTAGTTCATCATTCAACTTCTCCATATATGAAACAAAGGTGAGTTGACATTTGGAGATTTGAAAAAATAAAAGATTGCAACCTAAGTCGTTTCTACTCAAACGAACTCACTTAAGTAGCGTAGCTGTGACAAGGTCTTAAACGATATCCAGCGCCTCTGTCCCTGAGGACAATATCGCACCGATGCTGTGAAATAATTGAGGTGGTAAAGAAATTGTCAAAGGAAAGTAGAAGAACGGAGGCCATAGGCACGCATCCACTCCTATCCACTACCCATTGCTTCCTTCTTATCTTATCTTATCTTATCCTTACCAACGAAGGGATAGTGGAATATGAAAAGTGATCAGTATTCTTTTCTCAGTGGATATTAGTCTCCAATCATAAATGATAGCCTCGTGACTCTGGTCCGCATGGGTGTCACTAGAGTATTTAATGAGATGGAAACATCCCCTTGGCTCCTAAGGAGGTGTCACGGAGATGAATGAAATAGTCTGACGCCAGTCAGAACAAAAGGAAAAGTGCCACCTGGTACGGAAGGTGTGAACCCATTTTCATTTCACAAAGCAGTGCGTTCACTGGAAAATATATTTTCAAAATCACCGCAGTTCGAATTTTGTCCCTGGATTCATAAGATACATAAGACCACAAGAATGGAAGAGACTGCAAGAGACCATAAAGCTTACACTAGCCAGTTCCATGTCCCTTACCACCTGCCATCCCCATCCATAAAACAATCTAATCTTTTCTTAAAACAACCAATAGGTTCAGCGCTCACTATATGGTTACTACGTCTAATCCAATAGTGTGGTATGTTGTTATGGTTGGCGTTACTGGGCAATTTTTATCTTTATTCATATTGATGTATTTGGTAAACCAGTCCTTGCCTATATCCTTTTTAAACCTAAAGTTGTCCAAATTTGATACCGGACATAAATATCATTGTGAGTCATTTCAATGCATAGCATGGCGCTGTTCTCAGTAAAGTCCTGCTGTACAAAGTGCCAGCTAATCGGAGCTTCGCCTGCAGACAAATACAACTCTTCAGAGGAATAAATGGTGGGCTTCATACTTTTTTTTGACGGGTTATCGTTTATCTCCTTAAAAACACTCGATTCATTTTTCTCTTTTATATAAAGGGTTGATAGCTTTGTATTCGACTCGTCAGGATTAGGTGGCGTTGGTTTGAATAGATATCCCAATGTTATTGTTATTCGCGTTCATGTTATTCCCTGATAGGCTCAATATTCAAGGGAGCGAACAGACTCCGGGTCTAATTAGCTTTCCTCTTTATCTCTTGCGCCTCTTTGGCTGCCTTCCCACATGTTTGTCTGCTTTCTCGTTTTCTTTTTTCTGCGTACTTTTTGCCCTGACTTTGCATGGGAGGAAATTACGGAGACACCTTACTAGTCCATCTTATTCAATAGCTTTTTACGACAACGCAGGGGGTTACTTATCCCCCACCATATATTATATCAACCTATCGATAAACCCATAATATCACAAGGCAACATGCTAGGTCAGACCTTATTTCCAATTCCTCCAGCCCACACGCATCCACTCTATCGATACTGAAACTTCATATTGTACTACACAGCAAACCTCCACATCCCACTCGCAAACAAACCTCCATATTTCATCTCAAAACTAGACTCCACATTGTACTCCAGCTGTTCCATCACGGGCCTGGATACAAGTCTGCGCTATTCGCGGGGCCTTACATTCATCTCTGTGCCGCCGCCTCCGCGCACGGGCAATTTATTGCACGACCGTCCCTAATCTGTACTCCCGTTCCTGGAATTCCATAGCCGGGGTCGCCGCTCGCCCTCAGCCTCCAGCTAGCCCACATCCAGCTGGAGCTCAGGCACTGGTGTTTTCGTGCTTCGTTGGTGGTTACTAGCGCTTCTATCCACCATGAGGTGGCGGTTGTGGACGTAGAAAATGAGAGATGTCAGTAGAGTAGTAAGGAAGGACAGTAAAGAGTTGAGTGATTAGCATTCATTTTGAAAGGACTCAGCCAATGGTCATGTAACATAAGCTGAATGAGACAAAAGTAATGAAGTGTAATATGTATTTTCCTAATCAAATTTAAGGGGGTCACAGAGGTGAATTACAAAGCACAAGTAGTGATATACAAAAAGAAAAATAAATAGTGGTTGATGATGACTGGGGTGAGTGGGGTGCACGAAACTAACGAGATATGTAAGTAAGCAGAAGTATATTGCAGGTCAGAAAAGGCTATCAGAAAAGAGAGAAGGAGTGGGAAAAGTAGAAGGGGGGAAGAGGAAAAGGGAGAGGGAGGGAGAGAGATGGGAGGAAGGGAGAGGGAGGGAGGGAGAGAGATGGATAAATGAATGGGTGGATGGATAGATAGATATATAGATACATACATACATACATAGATACATACATGAATACATACTTACATAGATACATACATAGATACATATAAACATATATACATGCATACATACAAACATGCAATCATACACACATTCATACAAACATACAATCATACGCACATTCATACATACGCACATGTATATTCGTACATACATACATGCATACGTACATATATACATACATACATACATACATACATACTAACATATATACATACATACATACATACATACATACATACATATATACATACTAACATACATACTAACATGTATACATACATACATACATACATACATACATACATACATACATACATGCATACATACACACATGATAACCACGGCCCTAACTTTTCAATCCCACACTCCAGCGAGGCGCCGCTCTCGTTCGGTCTTTTCCTCTTTGGCGTCCTTCGTCCACCTGTACGCCACACTTCACAGGGAAATGAAAACCATAACACCATTTGTGTGCTAAATCGATGTTCCTCCACGTCGTTCCAGCCCAAATCTGGATTACGTTTCCCTCGGTATTTCTACGGCTGGAATAGAAAAAATAGTCATTGCAAAGAATACTATTTACATAAGCTCTCTTGGTGTTACTACGTTATTTTATGAACACGAACAAGTACATGTACATAGCATCACTATCGTATCACGTCACTCGGCAAGCAATGGCCTATGTGGGAGTTTTCCAACACGTTAGTGCTTCGTCACGTGACCATGACCAAGTCATTGTACATCGTCACCGACTATGTGTGTCCATGTGTGCGTATATACATACATACGCAAAACAAATCACTAAGCACACGTGACAACAATACTTGCAGAAACCACTTGGATAATAAAAGAAATGAATACCGAACGTTTTCGTCTATTCAAGACATCATCCTTTGTACCCTGATGATGCCTTGAATAGACGAAAACGTTCGGTATTCATTTCTTTTATTTTCCAAGTGGTTTCTGCAAATACATACATACATACACACACACACACACACACACACACACACACACACACATACATATATATGTGTATATATATGTGTATATATATATATATATGTATGTGTGTGTGTGTGAATGTATATATATATATATATATACATATATATAAATATGTATATATATATACACACACACATATATATATATACAGTATATATATGTGTATATATATATATATATATATTTATATATACATACATACATACATACATACATACATATACCAAGGCTTTTTCCCCCTTACAAGGGAGGTAGCCAAAAAGGAAAAGGCATACAATCACTCCCACCCATTCCATCCCTGAAAACACTCCACACCCCTCCACCCTCCCTCTTATCTTAGCACCTCCTGGATGACGGGCCATCCCTGCACCTTGTCCACTGCCCTGGGTCACAAGCAGTGTCGCAAGACACAGCACATCCACAGCAAGGCCGCTTCACTAAATCGGCGACCCCCCCTCTCCGTCCCCCCATGCATAAAAGAAGACGGGGAGAAATCCCTTCGGGCTGCGTCAAATTTTGCTCACACATACTACCTCACCTCCTATCCCCTACCATTCCACCTCATGCATCACAACATCATCCATATACAATCATTCTCCATTCACCCCTGTCTTCTGTCCTCTCCCGTCCTTCCTCAACAGACATTCCCCTCTTCCCCAAAGCCCCCTTCACCCCATCCATCCACCTCATCCTAGGACGTCCCCTCATGTTCACTCCCTCCACATCTGCCTTCCATACCTCTTTTACTAGTCTTTCTTCACTCATTCTTTCCATGTGTCCAAACCATCCTAATACTCTTTCATCAACCCTATCTCCCAACTCCTTTTCCACCCCCGTACTCCTCCTCACCTCCTCATTTCTCACTCTATCTAGCCTAGTAACCCCTATCATACTTCTCAGACACCTCATCTCAAACACATTCAAACTCCTTCTCTCTTCCTCTCTTATGTTCCATGTTTCTGCCGCATACAGTGCTGTGAAAAAAAAAATATATATATATATATATATATATATATGTGTGTGTGTGTGAGTGTGTGTATATATATATATATGTTGTATATGTATACATATGTATATATATATATGTATATATATATATATATATATATATATATATATATATATATATATATGTATATTGGAAAACTGTAAACACCAGATTCATTTGAAGGGTTTAGTTGCCCGACGTTTCGATTCCCGTCCAGGAATCGTCTTCAGGGGGTATAACGGTTACAAGAATGTGAACTCCTTATAAATCGCCGAAATGGTAAACCTGGGAAAGGTTTACCACAATCGGAAGAGAGATATAGCGTAATGGTTTAAGTCACAGTTTACCTGTTACGCCTGAGCTGGGTTCGAGTCCTTGGCTTCAGTACGTATCAGTTTCCGTATATGTTTCCGTCGAGCTCCTTGCCAGTTTCGATCGTGATGACATGGAATTAAAGTGAAAAAATAATGTGGCTGAAAAAGATTAATATCTGTGCACTGGGGACCATTCAGTGTGTGTGTGTGTATACATATATATGTACATATATATATACTGTATATATATGTATATATATATATATATGTACACATATACATATATATATATATATATACATATATATATGTATATATATATATATATATATATATATGTATATACAGTATATATGTATGCATGTACGTATGTAATGACAGCTAATGACAGCTTCATATTACTACTAATTTCATTATTGAAAAAATTCGTTTTCCATGCACCATCAATATGAATCCTGCAGGATAGATACTACTACTCAGATACTTCCATTAAGTGTTGGGATTTATTCAGATTCTTTTAAACTCCCCAGAGTGCCATTTTAAACTATCATCTTGATATTTACGGGAAAATATAGCATCATGGTACACCATGTAGAGCCATAAAACGAATTAATATAATTGTAGTTTATAATTCTTTTCCCTCGTGATGTTGAATAAAAGACTCGATTCAACTGCGCTCTCACATAAATCAAACTAATGCCTGTACGCTCTGTGGCGGGCTGTTGCTCTACGTTGTGCCCCCAAGCCACCGGGTCTCTGTAATTGTACAACAAATTATAGATAAATTGATCAATAAATGAACGAATAAGTAAATAAACAGATAAATAGATAAATGAATAAGTGAGTAAATAGGGCTGATGAATAAGGTAGATAAATAGATGAATGAATAATCAGATCAGTAGATAAATAGATTGATAAATAAATAAATCAGTAAGATATTTTAATAAAAAAGTAAATACATAAATGAAAATCGATAAAAAGATAAGTGAATATATTGATGAAATTAGGAGATGAAAAGATAACAGAAAGGAGCAATAGTGAATAATGATAATGAAAAAAAAAATCTACATTGTTTTGCCACCTCCCCATCATCACAATGTAAAACCATGACGACCACCACACCAAAACAGAATTTCATAACAGCACCACTTGAGCTATTAATCACCACGCTTTTTTCCTGTTCCATGATGTCATTGTGAGCGTTTCTGCAATTCATTACATGCAGATGTGTGACCAATAAGCTTGATAAATGTTGTTTTAAACCCCTCGGATATTTGATGTTTCCAATGGGAAGCCTTGCTTCCTAGAATTTGCTTCTTTGTGATTCACACTCAGTCTTTCTTCTTCAATGCGAAATGAGGCAACAGTTTCTGTATGAGTCAATCTTAAGATTTTGATACTAGTTCTTTGTGTGGAATATTTTGGAAAGGTGTTCGTTCTTTCTTGAAACTGGATTCAGTTAAGAAAAGATCGAGAAGAATATGATGAAGCGTGCTGGTCTTCGTTGTGGGTTTGAATCCCGCACTCCTCTCCGATTCCCAGCCCCAACTTATTTAGATTAAATATATTCTCACAAGAGATATGTTTGGAGTATTCTCCCCTTGTTGATCATCTTACGTTTCCAGTGAGGTACGCGCCCCTTGTCCAATGAACTACAAGGACCGTCTGTCCCTCCGCTCTTATTGGTCTCTGCAAATAACAAGGTTCTGATTGGTTGGCGAGAGTGATCACTCGGCCAACAACAGGACATGTTTATCACGGACCTGGGAAAGGGGGAAGGAGACGAGGTAATGTTTTGGTGATAAAAAAAGATGAAGAAAATCTGATTTGTCCCTTTGATGTCTACTGCACGTCGAAGTTACTCCTGCTCAGGGGAACAAACAAGAACGACGGAAGACGCGAAGACTTAGAGTATTCAGGTCAAGTTTTCTGTCGTTTGATTATAATCCAGGAAGTCGATTAAACAAGGATGAAGATGTGAGACTGCCGTGACGAGCCCCTCTTGCGTCAGCTAATCAGGAAGAGTCATGCCTTTTCTTTTTTATAAAATTTACTTTACACGATAATAAACCCAATACCACAAGGACGTAAAGTTGGTTTTGGTCTGACACGAGCCACAGGTATGTACACCCTGCATTGCACGTATTAAGACTTTACCAATTTTTCAGGAGTGTCGAACTTTAGATTTTTTGTTCTGATTGACGTCAAACTATATCAGTTTGTTCAAAAGCTACCGCAGCGTAACTAAAACGTCTTTCTCTCCTCCCTCTTCTATTTTTCCCCCATGTTTCTCCCTCCCTCCCCCCTCCCTCTCTCTCTCTCTCTCTCTCTCTCTCTCTCTCTCTCTCTCTCTCTCTCTCTCTCTCTCTCTCTCTCTCTTATTCAAGTTAAACAAATTATTTTGGTCAGTGACTGTTGACTAGGCAAACAAAATCGACTTAATGACTTGAATTCACAGTATATATATATATATATATATATATATATATATATATATATATATATGTATATATATATATATATATATATATATGTGTGTGTGTGTGTGTATACGTATATATATATATATATGCAAAGTAGACCACTTGGAAAAAGAAACTAACGAAGCAGAGCGCTTTCGTATATATACGAAAGCGCTCTGCTTCGTTAGTTTCTTTTTCCAAGTGGTCTACTTTGCATAAGTGAACACACGTACCCGTGTTCTTATTAGCATATATATATATATATATATATATATATATATATATATACGAGTATATATATACGTATATATATATATAT
>NC_134811.1:35604833-35607333 GCF_046742065.1 Oratosquilla oratoria | reverse complement strand
TGACCTATGTAAAATTGATTACACATTTTGCAAGGAATTTTATAAATGCATCCTTTTTTAATTTCAATACTATTGTTGATGAGTTTATGTTTTACTGTACTATCATGTTTAAAAAACTACCTTTACGTTAAATCTTTTTAATAATTCTGTGATACTTAACAAATTTTCTTGAAATGGTAAAATTAAAACATTATGATAATTGAAAGGTGATTAGGCTGAGGAGTTAAAAATGATTTCCTTGCAAAATTGTAAGCAATATCAAGGAATTGCTTAGGGTATTTTAATTCTAGCCCAATGTTAAAAACATTTCTGATTTCTTCATCAATAAATTCAGGACTACAAATACGAAAAGCTCTTAAATACATTGAGGCAAATACTGTACGTTTAATATTATTTGGATGAGAATAATAATAATGAATATATGAACTTACATTGGTTGGTTTGCGATATACTTTAAATTTAAGGCTATTGTCATGACGTAGGATAGTGCAATCTAAGAAAGGTAAGGTACAATTTTTCTCAATTTCTAAAGTAAATTTGATAGAATCAACAAGGGTATTCAACTTAGTTAAAAAATTATGGACATTTTTTTCTTCTGGCCAAAGACATAAAATGTCATCAATATACCTAAGCCAAGGGATGTTAGGGGGGAAGATTGTGCGTAATATTTTAGTTTAAAAAAATTCCATGTATAAATTACTTAAAACTGGGGATAAAGGGTTTCCCATACTCATGCCGAATTTTTGGGAATAGAAATTACCATTGAATTGAAACTTACAATCTTTGACACATAACTTAATTAGTTCAATCAATGTAGATGATGGCAATGGAAGAATATGTTTATTAAGTTCATCTTGAAGGTAAAATAATAAATCATTTATGGGAACTTTTGTGAATAATCTGACTATATCAAAACTAACCAATGTAAACTTATAATTAGGTTTAATATTATGGAGTTTGTCTATTAAATCAGAAGTGTTTGTAACATGAGAAGAAGAGATTGTACCTACTAAAGGGCTAAGGATAGTAACTAGCCATTTGGAAAGCTTGTAAGAAGCAGAACCAATTGACGAAACAATAGGTCTAGCGGGGTTGTTACATTTATGAGTCTTAATGAGACCATACATATGTGGCAAAGGGGGACTAATTGAAATGAATTTCTGTAAGAGGTCTCTATTCTTATGAAGTAGTTCTTTTAATTTCTTATTATAATGACTATTAACTGCTTCTGTAGGATTTTTGTTAAGAAGTGTGTAAGTATTGTTATCATCTAATAAATCATTCATTTTTCTAAGATAATCAACCTTGTTTAAAATAACAAATGCATTAGATTTATCTGCTTTAGTGAAATGTAAATGATTATCTTTTTTAAGACTAATAATTGCCTTCTGAAAACGTTCTGGGCAATTAGGAACAACCTCTTGTGATAAAGCACCATAAACAATTCCTTTACAAATATTGAAATCTTCAACTGATAAATCATGGTTCTTTAAATTACAGAAAGCTTTACCAATGCTGACAAAATTTGTTGGATTTGAATTGTTGGCAAAACTAAGTCCATATCCTAAAGCTGTTTTCTCATTAGTATTAAGAATTTTGTCAGAAAGATTAACTACAAACTCACTGTTAGCATGTTTGGTCCAATCACTATTATCAATAATTAAATTAAGTTGTTGTAACTTATTTTTTAATTTCTTGGCAAGACGGTCACAAATGGATCTCATATTGCAGAAGCAATAGTCTAAAAGCACTTCCTTATCAATGGATGGTATGGTTTGTTGAAAAATATGCCATTTGACCCTTTTGATTCTAAAAGCTTCTTTCACTTCTAATTTGGCAATGTCAATACACTTCAACAAGATGATGCGTTGGAAATCATCAAACGGGCGATCTGACATCTTCAAAAGTCGTTGGGGAAGAACAGACTTCGGTAATACCTGTTCCTTCAAGCAATTTTGTAGAAACTGCAGCCGTAATCGTAGTTTATAGGCTTTGGTCAAGGCCCAAGCAAAGTCCTTGACAAACGGAGCCAGACCAGGGTTGAGAGAGATGAAGGTGTTGAAGAAGCGTGTGGTATCCATGATGGTAATAAGAACACGGGTACGTGTGTTCACTTATGCAAAGTAGACCACTTGGAAAAAAAAAACTAACGAAGCAGAGCGCTTTCGTATATTACATCTTCAGTGCAACAAGTACATAGTGATAGGAATGCATAGAAAATATATACATGATACAAAGGAACAAGGACAGTTTGAATAAGCGTAGCGGTCAATTACCCCCTGGAGAGCGGAAGGTCATTGTCAATTATCTTAAGATGGTGGGGCGATATCAGGTCACAGTCGCCAGGGTCACTGGTTCTACTAATGATATAGGGCGACATTAGGTCAATCCGTTGGGTTACATTTTACCTGATATTATCTTACTAATTTCTTGTTAAGTATCACAGAATTATTAAAAAGATTTAACGTAAAGGTAGTTTTTAAACATGATAGTACAGTAA
>NC_134811.1:35577333-35589833 GCF_046742065.1 Oratosquilla oratoria | reverse complement strand
TATTGAAGCCATATTTATGTACAATGTAAATTTTTTCTGTGTGTATAGATGTTCATATGATGTACATAAGCATGTATGTATATATGTGTATATATGTATATATCTGTATATACATGTATATATACATATGTGCACAGTATATATATACATGTATATGTACATGTGCACAGTATATATATATATATATATATATATGTATATATACATATGTATATATATATGTATATATATATATGTAAATATATATATATATATGTGTGTGTGTGTGTGTGTGTGTGTGTGTGTTTGTGTGTGTATACGCGTATACGTACATGTATATGTTGAGACGTTGTTACAAGTTGAGGAAAGAAGAAGACACTGGTATGGTTCCGAGTTCATTCATGACCGGTTTTGCTCTGAGCTTTTTCCTTTGACAAAGCGAAACCGGTCAGGAATAAATTCGGAATTAGCCCCGTATATGTATATACATATATGTATATATATTTATATATGTACATGTGTATACACATTAGGGATATGAGTTTCTCATATTTAAGAGCCTGTAGTGGCAAACGATGAACTTTTGCCTAAAACTCACAAAAAATGCCTTTTTTTGCCAATTTGTGAAAAAATTCCCGCACCTAAGGAGATTTTGTATTAGCCTGAGGTATCAAAAGAAAATTCTGCCGTTTACAAAAGCATTTATTTGCAAATGAATATAACATACAGTAAACTTTAAACATGCTTTTAAGTTTGTGAGTTACTGTTTATGAACTTACTGTTGAGATATTTGTCAGTTTTGCAAGTGCTGTGAAGCTCTTCCATCAGCTTCACAGCTCGCTTGGCCACCATATTTGAGCGAGGCACATCAATGATCGGCCCTTTATCCAGTGGATGGAAAAACATTCTAAAGCCTTAGGACACTTCAATTTAGAGATAGCAGCATGCAGCTCCTTGTAAGTGTATTTTAGATAGTGGTGATTTGAGAACCATGCTTTCGCCGGTGTAGCTGTGATGAAGTCACAAGTAGCTTTCAGCTAATTTCTCCATTTTGAAAAAAACAAAAAACAATCAATCCAAAGATTACTCATGAATTCCACCTAACACTATGGAGGGCAGTTTCCGCCATTTTACATGAAGCCATTTTCCTTCCATGTGGTAGTACTTATATGCTTCACAGAGTTCAAAAACAAACCTGAAGTCATCTCTCCATCCAGGGTTTTCTCGTGCTGGCATAATTTCTATACCATAATAGCTTTTTTGTAAGTCCTCATAGCCTGCCAAAACATCACCAATGAAATAATAGTTGTTGCTGGGTGACCGTGATTTTGTTGACAAAAAGGAATCCATCACGTGCCATAGAGCCAAGTCCAATAAAAATGAGGCTATCCTAGTCCGTTTTTCCCGAACTGTCTCTGAAGTCTAACAGCAACGCCACTTTGGTGGCCTGTATTGAATGCTGTGGTGTCGGAAATAATCATTTTGACACTCCTCCATTCTTTGTATTCATCTAACAGGCCTTGTAGTGGGATAAAGATGTCCTCAGCTGATCAGCTTTCACAAGCCAAAATGCTGAAGTGAAAAGTTCTTGCAGAATTATTTACACAGACCACTTGATATTCTTTATTGTCAATTCTCTTCCCATCAAAATGCAAGCAAAATTCCTCTTCACCAATAATTTCTTTCATCCTGTTCGTGACTCTTTCTGCACCCTTGATCAGTCGACGCCAAATTCCCATTTGTGATGGTGTGGGGATATCTATTCCTTCTTCAGCCAAATTTTGAAGAACATTTGATGCTTTCCTTGTTGACAAGAACACTTTTGATACCAGCTTGGCAGCAGATTTTGTTGCGTGATACTTTCGTTTCATGAGAGTAAACTCTCCTGCAACATCAGAAACATTGCTATTATTTTCTTCTTCACCACTACTGCTCAACTTCTGCACTTAAGTTGTTGACGGTTCTGACAAATTTCTTGGCCGTTTCGAAGGGTGGATCGTTGACACAGGAGCCACTTTCTCAGTCGTGTATCCCACTCGGTCTCCTGATTCTATTTGTTTTCTGTAAAGTTCTTTGTCTTTACTGCAAAGCCAGTTTCCACTCGGTTTTATGATATCGAAAAGATGAGCGAGATTTCTTTCAAATTCTTCATTTTACCGCCTTCTATATTTTTCACTTTCACTATCTTATCAATCTTTGCTGAAACTTGCTGCTTAGAAAGAAAAGGGAAGCTAAGTTTCTCCCAAAGCTTCAGCAATTCTTGAGATATCTTCTTTATTAGGTCTGCTCGCCCTTTGAGTTCACCGTACAACCCCAAAAAACTACCAACAATGTTCCTGTTCAAAGGCCTTTTGCACATGATCTCATTTATGTCCTCTTTTATATCTGGTATGCTTGGACGACGCTTTATAGTTGTTGTCAAATTCCGTGTCCACTTCTTTCCAGCTTATTCACCGCTGAATTGGATCGTTTACTTTTAAAAGACATGTTTGAATCTGAAAGCAGAATACATGCAATGGAAAGTGGGAATGGAAAATACACTAACTGCTGCAAAGAGTATTTAGAAAAATATATTCATCATTATAATGCACATGGTAAGAAAACTTATTCCATAATACCTACAGAACTGTAAAGTTGTAAAGTCACTGTTTCTTTGTCTACACACCACACACTCAAAACCACAGGTAACAAAATTGACTTCAGGCAGCTGCTACCGATACTGCTGCTGACACCCCTCAGGCCCTCACTTCCTGTGTACAACAAAAATTAAATGATGTTGGATGCAGGAGGCTTTTACAAAACCAAAATAAAATAACATAAAAAAAAAACTAACGCGGAGGCAAAGATTCATCAAATGCAACATCAGGAAAATTAAAGTTTTGAAAAAAGTTAAAAAGCCATATCCCTAATGTACATGAATAAGTATGTATAAGTCAGTGAGTAGACTGTATTGTCTATAAGGGCTGAGTGTAGGACTGTATACAGTACTCTTTCTTCTATTTGGTGGTTGCGTCTGGGCAAATGGATGATTGTTGCCAAGCCGATTCTATGTTGGTACTGTTTTAGTGTGGAGTGATGAATTGACGTCGCTGTCCCACCGGACTTCTTGCCTGTCTTGAGATTAATTTCTTTGTTGGGTTGATTTCTGTGGGAGTTTAAGTTATAGAATTTGGTAGAATGTGGAGTGTGTTTATTTATCTGTCTTTAGTTATGCGAGTATGCGTTTTTGTAGGGAAGTAGTGTTGGGTACAGGATAAACTAAATAAAAAGACAAGAAATGAAAATCAAAGAGACAAATCATATGCGAGTATGTTAGAAAAGTAAAACGAAGAATAATTTAGTGAAAAGAACGAGCAGTACAAATGAGGCCATGGGGTAGCCCAGTGGATACTGTATCGAAGTCATTTGCAGGTGGTCGTGAGTTCGATACCCTGGACCCGTTGTGTGCTTCTTGCATTGGTTCCCGACAACCCTGGCCAGGCGGGGAGGCGACCCAAACATCGGCTTCAAAAAAACAGCGGCTTGCTAAATCTGAAAGGGATTGCCCTAACAGGATTTTTCTCACCCCTGATGGTGAGTTATAAGGAAACTATAACATGTAAAGTGAAAACTCAGAAGGAAAGTGTAAAATGCTTTTAACAAGGTCACTTGATAATGAGCTTTGATGGCAAAGACAAACTCGAAGAAGGTCAGGAAATAACTGCAAATATGAAATAGAAATATCAGTTCAAGAAAAACAAAAACTTGTACCAAGGATGATTACGAGATTGTAAAGAGATTCCTTATGAAGAACAAATAGTTGAGGAATTTTATTAACCTAATAACATAAGAATGGAGGAGACTGCAAGAGACCATAAGGCCTACACTAGACGATGATATTAAGCGTGTGAAAAATATTATGCCTAAGGGTAATGAGGAACATCATAGCATTGTAAAATGCCCTGCCAGCATTAAAAGATATCATATGATGAAGTTGATACGTTGTATATATATATATATATATATATATATATATATATGTATGTATATATGTATATATATATATATATATATATATATATATATATATATATATATATATATATATATATATATATATATATGGAAGAAGATAATTGTCTTCCAGTGTCATCAATGTCTGTGGGTGTCTGGGCTCTAGTCATAGTGCTGGAAATTGTACTAATGAGGAGAAATGTGCCAAGTGTACCCATAATCATAAGCTCCCTGGATGCAGTGCAGTAAGCGAGTTGAAGTAAGGACATCATAATACATCTGATTCCCTGCTTCAAAAAGTCTTACCGTGAGAAGACACCGTCCTAGTCTCCTCTGAGAAGAGAGCTTGTAACGCTAAAGCCTAATCAGTTACAATTGACAATTATGCAGATTATAAACACAATGGATATAGACTGAGATGGTCTTGTTATGTTACCAGGACACCAAAGAACCACATGGATATGCAGGAGTGAGAGTGAGTGGTCAATATAACAAGAAGAAATGACAAAAATAAAGAGCAGAATGGACCATGGTTTCTAGAAAAGATTTGTAAGTTCATTATTCAGGTACTTGGAAATAAAGTATCCTAGAAATAAAGCAATTTAAGAAAATTCTTACAAGTATTTCTGTTGGGTAATTGCTCTTATTAATAAACTTGAAACTGCAGATAACACCTAGAAGCTGCAAAATTAGGACAACAGGAAATTTGTAGAGAACAGAAACTGCAGTACAAGGGCAATAGAAATAAAAGTTAAAAAAAAATACAAAGGTCTCCAGAGGAGTATAATTAGATTTTTGTGGGGAAGGGGAAGATAAACAACAAGAATGAAGATTGAAACGTAGGAGAGGATTGGGGCATATGACTCGCTTGGAAAAAGTAAAATTCAAGAAGATGTCGTGAGGTCAAGGGTAACTGGGTGCAAAGCTTCGAGCGAGTGTGTTCTTGGTGGATGAGGCAGAGAGGGAGTGTCTTTGGAGGAGGAGGGGATGGGAGAATTGAGGAGACTGAAAGAGACCATGAGGCCTATACTAGACAGTTCCATGTCCCTTACCACCTGCTATCCCTATCCATAAAGTTATAAAATCCTCTTTTAAAACAACCAATTGTTTCAACGCTCACTACTGTTACCAAGTCTATTCCATACGCTGACCATTCTGTTTGGTAAAAGTTCTTGCCTATTTCCTTCTTAAACTTAAAGAAAAAATCAGTGAACAGGAGATAAGGAAACGAAGAAGAAAAGTAGAAATGGTGATTGATTGAAAGTGGCTGTAAGAGAAGAAGTTGACGTATTATAGACAAAGAAAAGTAAATGTTGTGTATTAAGAGAGGACTGTCTTAAACCAGGGAGGGGCTTACATTGGATGAAATTGTCTGGTGACAGCAAAAATGTGCACAAGTGGCCCTGGTCACGGTAAAAATTTAATCTAAATAAAATTAACACAGAGGGAAGGGGTGACAAACAATAGAAATACACAAGTGATGCGAATTGCGTTTACTCTGTTTAGAAACAAAATACTGTACACAAAGTTCATGAGATTTAAAAGAAGTGGACAGGAAAAATAGAACTAACTGTAACACGTTTTACGTAGAGAACGTAAGAAAATAAGAAGTGAGGTGACTGCAAAAGACCATAAGGGCTAGATTAGGCAGTTCCATGTCCCTTGCCACTCGTCATCCTTATCCATAAAGTTATCCAATTGTCTCTTAAAACAACTAATAGTTTCAGCGTTCACTACGTTTCTATTAATTCTATTCTATTCATTAACCATTCTGTTGGTAGATCAGTTCTGTCCTATTTCTTTCTTAAAAATAAATTTGTCCAATTTAAATCTATTACTACGAGTCTTGTCATGCTGTCTTAATATGATGACCTTGTCTGCATCACCCTTTTTAAAACCCTTGAGAGGCAAGCCTGGCAAAGACGAAGGAGAGGAAAACCTTTAGTGTTTGAGACCTAGGCTTAGTCTTTATGAAGCTCACGGGAGAAAATGGCCATAGACAACAAATAGTGATCTTTCAGCTGAGAAGATGCAAAAGAGTTAGAGGTGCTCCTGGTGTGATGCTTTTAACAAGGTTGTGTTGCCATGGTGATATGAGGATGCGTGTCACCGCTGACACGTCCTCAGGCCCAAGCCTGATGTAAAGAATAGGCTGGGACACTTTCCAGGGTCTCTTCTGCGCATGCCCATATGTGGGAGTTGATTGATGATGACACGTGGCCTATCTGAACCTCAGTCCCTCGTGCGGCGAGGTCGGGCGTGCATGTCACCGCTTCAAAAACTTTTCATGGACAGCTTCCTTATATAGCTTTTACCAAATTATTACCAACACAAAGTTAAGGTAGATATCGTGGTGAAAAATGTATGAAATTTGTATCTATAATATAATTATGTCTTATTCATGTTATCTATTATTCATCTATCTAGATATTTATTTATTTTTGGCGATGGTGCTTTTCTATAGTCCCTGTTCTGATATATTTGATACATTTTCTCTGAGGGTGTGTACCGCAATATCTTACGGTTTCACTCCCACGTTGCGAGAAATGCGAAGTAGAGAGAGAGAGAGAGAGAGAGAGGGGGGAGTGCCAGTTAAAAAGTAGGAAGAACGTGTGTAGAAATGACCCTGTAGACGAACGACACACCCAGGAGGAGTGAAGATGGTGGCCTCACGTCCTTAAAGGATGCAAATGGCGGGGCAAGAGGGGGTTTATGTCCGGGAGGCCTCGGTAATTGAGATAGAGGACGAAGGAGGAGCGAGGAGGAGGAGGAGGAGGAGGAGGAGGAGTAGGAGGAGTAGGAGGAGAAGGAGAAAGAGGAAGAGAAGGGCAGAGCTCATGAGGTGGAGAGAAGCGGATGAACCGTCAGGTCGCTGCGCACGCTCGGGGGCGGGAGAGGTGGGGATTGGAAGGTGCAAAGTGAGAGGACAAAAGTTTAATTGGATGGAAGGCCAGTGTGATGGAGGAAGAGAGGGATTCAGGGGACTACAAAGAAAAGGGTGATGAAGTAGGGGGAGGAAGATGTCACGAGTCCGGGAAAGGGGCGTTGTAATATAGATCCAGAAACCGAGAGTGGCAGTGCCAAGGAACGGGTCGAAGCAGGTGGCATTGTGAAAGACGAGACACGGGAGTTTTAACCCAGATGCTCGGGGAATGAAAGGGGAGTTCGGGGAGGGGAAAGGGGAGGTCCGGGGAAGTCCGGTAGCACGGGAGTTGTTCTAGGCATTGGAAGGAAAATGAGGATAGATTGAGGAGTCTGGATATACGTGAGAGTTAGAGCCAATATATATGAAGGGACACGGATAATTGCAACCTATCGGAGGCCACTTAGCAAACCGTGTATGCAGTCTTCTGTGTCAGATTGATCTTATTTTATCTTTGTTTTATTCTATTCTACTTTATGTTATTTTATTGATTTTCCCAATTGTTTTTGTTTTATTTTCTTTTGTTTTATTTTATTTTATTTTACTTGATCTTACTTTATTTTATTTTATATAATTTATTTTTACTTTTATTATTATTATTTCCACTTTTATTATAATTTTCTCTTTCATTATCATCTTTCTTTTTATTATAATTTTTTCGTTTTCAGCTTTCATGTGAATTCTGTTGAAAAAAATATGAAGAGATTAGAATATTAAGTGTTTTTGTTTGAATTATTTTTCAAGAGTTTACTCCCATTTGTTACCAAACCAAAACTAATCAAACCTAACCAAACCTAACCAAACACAATCAAACCTAACCAAACACAATCCTACCAAACTAAACCTTACCAAACCCTACTAAACCTTATCAAACCTTACCAAATCTTACCAGACCTATTCTAACCTAGCCTAGTTAAGTCTAGCCTTGTCTAACCTAGTTTAGCCAATCACCATTCCCACTGCAATAGCAGAGTGGAAAAGGGAAAAAAAAAAAAAAAAAAAAAAAAAAAAGTGAAACAATAACCTAAATGCGAAGACATGAACCCATTTAGGTTTAAGAAGGAAATAGGCAAGAACTGGTTTACCAACAGGCTGGTTAACGAATGGAATAGACTTAGTAGCCTTGTAATGAAGGCGAAAACAATTGGTTGTTTTAAGAGAGGATCAGATAGTTTTATACATAGGGATGACAGGTGGTAAAGGACATGGAACTACCTAGAATCGTGTCGGCAGAAGATTTTATTTTGTCTTTCGGTCCCGGGGATGAAAAGGGTTCGGGTCGATCTAGACCCCGTTCAGGCCGAGGAGACGGGCTTCCCCTTCCCTCAAGCAGAATATAATTGAACACCAACATATTGTATATCACTGGTTCTCAACCTATTGCCACCTGTCTCCTGTGATTATGTAACCCTGTTTATCGACACACGTAGGACCACTTCAATAGAGATCACCAGCATATCAGTGGTTCTAGCCCATTGTCTCGTGTCTCCTTCGCTTATGTAACTTTGTTTATCGACATCCCTGGGAGCACTTCACTGAAGTGTATCAGTGGTTCTCAAACTACCTCGTGTCTCCCTCGCTTTTGTAACTCTCTTTATCGACATTCGTAGGATCACTTCAATACTGAATAAAATCGCTTTGGATCCACCAACTAGCATTTGTTCTTGGTGTGTTGATCCCAATTGGAGCTTCTGTAGCTTACGGATCTTCCCACGGTACCACCCACTTTCCTTCCAAGGGTCCCCCCCCCCCCCCGACCCTGATTGAGAATCAGTGATGTACACAATAGGTCACTGTGATGAAACATTTGTAGGGAATTTTACCGTATCTACAAGGATAAAAGCGACAACAACAACAGCAGCAGCAATAAGGGGAATGTGCTTCGGGTCATGGATAGTAGGTGGCGGAAGGTGGAGGGGTGAGGAGGGAGAAAGAGGTTCATAGGTCTTACTCAGGCGAAATGGAGGAGGTGGAAGAGAGAAGGAGAAGATTAACAGGAGAGCTGGGAGGGCGAAGAAAAGATGTAAGAGAGACTCGGGTTCTGGTGAAAATTATATGAAAGTGAATTGTCGTATTTTGGTAGAAAATAAGGGGTTTCAGAGAGGCTAGGATAAGACCCGGTACAATAGCAGAGGTGTAGAATGTGTAAGGAAAAGAGAAAGAGAAACACACACACACACACACACACACACACACACACACACACACACACACACACACACACACACACACACACACACACACGCACACACAGAGGACATGGACGACGTGAACGAGGACGTCAACGTGACCGAAATCGAGAACGTCAACGTAAACGCGAACACTAACGAGTTTGTCCTTAGAAACAGGAATTGGAAGACGAGGTCGTGAAATCCAGAGACACCGGAGCTTCCGAAGTCCTCAGGAAAGGAACTTCGGGAAAAAATGGAATGAGAGGGATTGTAGAGAAAATAGAAGTTGTTCTTAACAATCTAGCGACAGAGGGTTCTCATATCTGAAGAAGATCGCCTGGAGGCAGCCAGAGGTAAGGGGGAGAACGACGATGGTGAGGATGAACCGAGACGATTTAAGAAGCAGAAGGACGGGACGCATTGTCGTAATCTTGTTGAAGAATAGACCGAGGAACCAGCATGAAGTGTGTCAAGAGAATTGAATGTGAAAATCTGGGAAGATGAATTGGGATAATTGGAGCCCAAAACGGGCTAGAAAATGAATGGAAAATTTGGGAACTTGGAGACAGAAGAGATAGACTGTCTTTTTTTTTTTTTTTTAGGGTGAGGGAGATATAGAGGATTCAAAGGAGGTCGGAGATCGTAAAAAACATTGAAGAGGTTTCTGGAAGAAAGGGACTTTTGGCAGATCTGGAAGTAGAAAAAGAGGTAAAGTTAGAAACCTCTAAAGTTTGGACAGTCTAAAGGTGACAGATTTGGTTGCATCTATTCAAGATCTTCATTAAATTAGAAGGGTATAGAAGGAAGGACATACGATTATAAGTTAGTCAAAAGGAAAATAAAATATCTGATCTGAACTTAATTAGAACGACATAAAGGAAAGAACATACGAGTATAAGTAAATAAAGAGTTTGATCTGAAGTTAATAATAAGGATATGGAGGAAAGGACATACAAGCAAGGTAAAATGAAATGAGTTTGACGGATGAAATGAATGATATACAGCAGTGTGAGAAAAAGGTGGGAGTATTGATGGGCTGTGTAAACCAAGTACTCACCTTGAAATATTGTATTGGAAGAAAACATTAAGTGTGTGAGGAATGTACATTAGAAATTGTATCTTCACAGGAAATATATAAGGAATATAGAAATAAAAAGAAAAGGTATGGAAAACTCAAGTCTGAAAAGAACAAATGATATATTAATTCAAAATCAATTGATGGTGTTCAGAGAGAGAAAGAGAGAGAGAGAGAGAGAGAAATGGATTTCGTGTGTTTGTTTGCGTGCTTGTGTGTGTATGTGTTTGTCTGTTTACACGTGAGGGCGTGGCAGCATAAACGAGTGGGTGGACAGTGTGCGTGTTTACATGTGTTGTGTTTTTGCCTGATTGAATAAACACAGGAAGTACGAGTTATATATTAAAGTGCATTTGTGGTTAAAGGGTTTGTGAGAACATGTCCTCTTTAGTACTAAAGGTGTAATACTCTGAGGGGATCTTGTTTTAACATTTACTTTCTTCAAGCTGTCACCTGAGCTACGGTATCGCCCATTGAAGTATATGCGGATGCAAACATGCGCACACACACACACACACACACACACACACACACACACACACACACACACACACACACACACACACACACACACACACACACACACACACACACACACACACACACACCAGAAGAGGGTGAGAGAGGACGAAACCGTTCAATCGAAAAAGAATGTGACAATGATTACTTCATCTCTTGATAGCTTCTTCATCATGTGCATATTTTTGGTTGGCTTGCCTGCATTAATGAAGCATTCTTCGTGTTTACTATCATCAAATGAACTTCTGATTATGTGTATAAGTCCTCTCCTTCCGTATACATTATGTAATATTTTTTATCACTTGCCAAACAGACTCATCTTCCGATGTCGTATTTCATAGATTTTGTTCTGACTGCCGTAGAGTTCTTTTATTCCGTTATGTAGAAGCTATAGTCGTTGATCCTTAACATAAATATCGCAAATTCTTCTCAAAAGATCAGAATAATCGAAATGATGTTTTCTGCTCGACAGAAAATATTTGTTTGACTTTTTAAGACGCTGAACTCTCAGTAAGATAAGTTCCTCTGGCGGCACTGACCAAAGAGTAAATGGAAGAAATCTCCAAGGTCACATGGAGTGGTGCTTTCTTTAAAAACTGAAAAAATAGATTGGTGTTAGCCAGAATAAAATCATAAATGGTAACCAGACGTCAAAGGAATGATCTATAATCTTGATTTTCAATAACATCTTGAGAGATTTTTTTCGGATTTTGCCATCTGTAGTAAACGAAATGATAAACTAGTTGCACACTGGCGACCTCGTCAGGATTGCCGGACAAGTTGTAGATTTTGCTCTGGTAGGTGCTGAACGGTTTTTAACGGTCAGGGTGGGGGGGGGTCGCTTTAAAGGAGGTTTTCGACCAGCATTGAACCCCTCAGGCTAGGGGTTGCCCAGTACCCACCCTCAGTTGCGTAATAAAACCACCTGTAGCTTTCCTGGAGGATAACATTCGGGGATGCTCTTTGTCCCGAAGTCAGCACGTCCCGCGATCTCCGACGTCTTGAGGAAAGACGTCAGGGATGTCTTGAGGCAACAAACAACATCTGCAAGTCAGCAGAGAGTCTTTCTATTGTTCCTGAGAAAATGAACCCGTACATCTCTTCGTTATCTCACAAACTTATCATTCTCTCTCCGGCAGAAGGGACTCTCTCTCTCTCCCTCTCTCTCTCCCTCTCTCTCTCCCTCCCTCTCTCCCTCCCTCTCTCCCTCTCTCTCTCTCTCTCTCTCTCTCTCTCTCTCTCTCTCTCTCTCTCTCTCTCTCTCTCTCTCTCTCTCTCTCTCTCTCCCTCTCTCTCTCCCTCCCTCTCTCCCTCCCTCTCTCTCTCTCTCTCTCTCTCTCTCTCTCTCTCTCTCTCTAGGGCCAGGCACTCACGAGACCGGAAAGAGAGAGAGAGAGAGAATTTGAGA
The DNA here is from genome assembly GCF_046742065.1 of Oratosquilla oratoria. Classification (NCBI taxonomy): domain Eukaryota; kingdom Metazoa; phylum Arthropoda; class Malacostraca; order Stomatopoda; family Squillidae; genus Oratosquilla; species Oratosquilla oratoria. The sequence goes on along the minus strand of NC_134811.1, from coordinate 35,577,765 downwards.
GAGAGAGAGAGAGAATGTCTTTAGGGTGTTTAGCTTTGCCCTCCTTGGACGTTTTTCATTTGTGTTTCCTTATGCTAGCTGGCCGAGCTGGTTAGAGCGTCGCTACTTGCGGTGAAGTCAAGGTGACGGCAGTTTGATCCTTGCCGCCAGCGAGTAGGATCAAGGTCATGGTTTATTAAATTCCACGCTATGAAGTCATCTGTAAGGGGGAATATTACGGTGTTAAACCGAATCATGATCATGATAAGTCGACATTTAAAGGTCATATCTTGTTCTGTTTTAACCACTAAATTATTCAAAATCATAGAATATCATAGTTATTTCATTTGTTTGTGTTTATTTTCCATTCATATTAGTTTATTAATTTTTGAATTGTCAGTAGATTGTTAAACCTTCAACATATATTTCTTAGCTAAAAAAGAGTAATATCCC
>NC_134811.1:35549833-35559833 GCF_046742065.1 Oratosquilla oratoria | reverse complement strand
AACAGTGCTACCCAAAAGTAAGAATTTAATGTTCATATAAACAGCACTGTTCCAGAGGGCCTCAATAGTGCTAACCGAAAATGAGGATTACTGTTTATTTAAACAACAGCACTGTTATAGAGGATCTGAACAGTGATACCCAAAGGTAAGGAATAAATAATCATGTGGGAAACAATAATGTTCTTGTTGGTCTGCACAGTACTTCCCAAAAGTGATAATACACTGTTCATGTGAAGAACACATGATAAAAAAGAGTCATAGCTATAATACGGAACGGAAACGGCCTTGTCACTGAGTAAGAAATGAGCGCAATTTCACCATCAAAAGAGGTTTTAATTTGACTGAAGTGTGGAGTCATGGAGGTGGTACAAGGAGAGACCCAAGGAAGACTGCAGATATGAGGGACTATACAAGATAAAAGTAGTCAGCATTCTTCTCTGCGTGGAGATAGTCAGACATTAGTCTCCAAGTATAAAATTATGGAACGTGACCCTGGTCCATAAGGGTACCATGAAACTATCTGAATTATTAACTGATTGCGCACACTTGAGAAAATAAATTCTTTGATGTATAGATTATGTATTTTGGTAACTATATATATATATATATATATATATATATATATATATATATATATATATATATACGTATACAATGATTTGTAACGAATAAACAAGTGAAAAATCTTGTTTATCTTTCATTACCAAGACTATAACTGACTGAGTCTTTCCACAATTATATGCGAATACAAACCCTTTCCATCTTAATTTATGATTAGTGTTGAGGGACTTAATTCCCAACTGTGCATTAGCAACAGACGTGTTTGTTTTACATCGTATATTTACGAGTCCCTTATGTCGTAAGTCTTATTTACATGATAAATCTACAATTTTGAACGAGAAAGCTTGTACGCTCGCTGCAACTACCGAACTCACAATTTACGATGTCGAACTGATACATGTCTGGCTCATATCTTAAGTTCTACGACATAGGCTACTATGTGTGTTGTAGCTTTGTAGAAGCTAGAAGCTAGAGTAGTGCTTGTTAGTTCGTAGAATAGTATATCATCTTCCACTGATAAGTACTACAATGTTGATGTTTTGCAAAAGACGTTTACTTATGTGGTAATTATTAGTGAATGCAATCATACAAAGTTTAGAGGATCTATGTATCAGAAGTCTTAATTAAGGCACCTTAATTTACACTCTGTGGAATGACGTAGATTGTGAGGCGATCTAATACTCGTACATGTCCAATGGGTCAAGGGTTTTAAAAAGGGTGATGCAGGCAAGGTCATCATATTAAGACAGCAGGGCAGGAATCGCAGTAATGGATTTAAATTGGACATTTTTGAATTTAAGAAGGAAATAGGCAAGAAATGGTTTACCAATAAAGTGGTTAACGAATTTAGTAGACTTAGTAATCATATAGTGAGCGCTGAAACTATATGTTGTTTTACGAGAAGGTTAGATAGCTTTATGGATGGGGATGATAGGTGGTAATTGACATGGAACTACTTATTGTATACCTTATGGTCCTTTGGAGTCTTCTTCATTCTTATGCTCTTATGTCCTTAATGAACTGTTTGGTAGTTTGAATTATTTCTAGAATCCTAAAAATCTGATAAGGGGTATGAGGTTTCTTTCATCTGTATAAAATCGCCTGACGGCAGCCAGATAAAGATGAATAAAGACATCCTTCCATGAGCTAATTAATATCACGACTCGAGAAGTCATAGTAAGACTCCCCACCACGTCATGAAATGAATATGATCTGAACTTAATATAACCCAATCATACCTATCATGGTCACATCGCCGTGAAAAATAATGAATAGTTGATTAACGACGTGGGCGACACAATTTGCATTTCAATCCCCTCCCCCCCACACTGCGATCTGGTCAATTCGACCTTCAATGGGAAAATGTTAATTGAAATGTTGGGCCCAAGTGAATGCTGGAAAAGGAAATGCCCTTCATACATTGTGGCACATTACGGCCGTGAAGTAATTTGGGTAAAAATAGTGAGAATACCCTAACTAGAGTGATTCTTTGTGAGTCACATAGACTCTTTGAGTTGAGCATGAAATGGGTAAAGAATCTCCGAGATCTACTGACCCCACGCCCCCTTATCTCCCCCCCCCTGTACTGGAGTTGAAATTGATGTACTATCATTTCATTTGTCCTACTCTATTTCATATCTCTTTTCTTTTATGTAGATTTTTAGATGAGTAGAAAAGAATATAGATACAATGCAAAAAAATCTAGGTAAATTGATAGAGATAATAAATTGAAAATGTAAATGGAAAAATCCAAATAAAAGAAGTAGAAAAAAAAAGAAAAAAGAAAAAAACAACGAATTCTACCAGAGGGCAGACTGCTTCCGTAAAGGGCACCTTCCCCTAATATATATATATATATATATATATATACATAGATATATATATATATATATATATATATATATATATATGTGTGTGTGTGTGTGTGTGTGTGTGTGTGTATATACATATATGTATATATATATATATATATACATGTATATACATACACTGTATATATATATATATATATATATATATGTATATATACATATTATATATATATATATATATATATATACATATTATATATATATATATATATATATACATATATATATGCACATATACAGTATAAGACCTATTGACCCACTGTCGGAGAGTGAGATAAAATGGACAGAAAATCTGTATATTTGGACCACTATATGTGGTCCACTTCAGCAGGCAGTGGTCGAAATATACATATTTTCTGTCCATCTCATTTCATTCTCCGACAGTGGATCAATAAGTCTTACAAATGTGCTACTACGAGTACATTATACCTTCCTAATATATATATATATATATATAAATATATATATCGATATATATATATATATATATATATATATATATATAAATATATATATATATATATATATACATATACATATATATGTATATATATACATATATATGTATATATATACGTATATGTGTATATATATATATATATATATATATATATATATATATATATATATGTTACAGTTAATCTGTAAATTCAGGGAATATATACATTCATTGATATTTTCAGGGAATGTGTATAATGTCTGATTCACCCGGGGAATATGTATATTCCCTAAATTTTTCAGGGTATATACATATTCCCTGAAATTTGGACCTTATTATTATACAGATTCCCTGAATCATATTTAGAATGGCAGAACAAAGGAAAAACTAATAAACACATGGATGCAATTATCTAATTTATCTATCACATAAATACGAACTATTCTCAAAACAGTCAATACCTAAAACATCCAAAATGAAGTTAATATAATTATTTATGAATGGTAATACAGTTATCAACTCAATAAAAAGTATAACTTGTCAGTCACAAAATAGTTAATATTTAGAAAATCGCCTTGTTTTCACAATGAAAGGCTTGAATGGCATCGTGACCCGACCGAACCATCGCAGGACTCCCGCTAATTACCTCCCCCCCCCCCACCATAATCCCCAAGGCCGGACAAAGTTTCAGTCGCCTGTCACACGTCATCTTCGCTAGTGTCAACATCATGGCAAATCCAACGGATTATGATTTGGAAGCATATTTTCGGGAAGTGTTATTGAAAAAATATGCATTAAAGAAATATGTATTGCTTCTAAAAGAGCAATATAATAATAATATTGCAGATCTGACAGCAACTGACACGTCAGCCTCACGAATACTATCTGCTGAAGAAGTATGAGGTTCTCAAGTGTGGTGATGTTTTCGAGTCGATTAGAAGACGGAATGCCAATGAGGATCCTATTCATTTTGCTACATTAGAGGTTACGTACGATATTATTAAGCGTGCTCACATTGCAACTGGCCACGGAGGTCGCAATAAGATGGTGAAGGAATTAACCAAAAAATATGCCAATATTATGCATGACACCATATCAATTTACAAATCCCTGTGCATCGAATGTCAACGTAAACGGCCAACAACTAAAGGGACTGTTGTTTGACCAATTCTGACAAAGAACTTTGGTTCCAGGTCACAGGTTGACCTTGTTGACATGCAGTCAATGAAGTAAGGCAACAATAAGTGGATAATGGTTTACCAAGAACACCTTACAAAGTTCTGTGTCTTGAGACCTCTCACATCAAAACGTGCTGCGAAGGTTGATTATCACCTTTTAGATATTTTTCTTTTATTTGGCGCAACGGAAATTTGACAGAGTGACAATGGATCGGAGTTTACTGCTAGTGTTATAACCGATCTTAACCTGCTTTGGCCTGATCTCGTAATAGTTGATTGAAAACCTAGACATCCCCAGAGCCAGGGGTCAGTTGAACGTGCCAATTGTGATATCAAAGATATGTTGGTAGCCTGGTTGGGTGATAACCAAACCACAGACTGGACAGTTGGATTAAAATTTGTGCAATTAAGAAAAAACAAAACAAAAAAAAACAAAAAACCTAGCTACCACTCTGGCATTAAAAGGTCACCATTTGCTGCGTTGTTTGGATCAGATGCTAAAGTAGGTCTCACAACTTCTGCTCTTCCACATGATGTAATTCACCGTTTGCAAAGTGAGGACGATCTGCTGTCAGTAATTACGGATAAAACAACTTCAGTCGAACCACCTGATGTAGAACCACCTTCTGTCGAACCAACATCACCATTCTCCGTTCGTCAAAACAATATTATTTCTCAGCGAAAACGTGCATGCGAAGCTCAACTTTCACAAGCTGAACGTAGGATTAAACGAAGTCGTCGTATTATGGACCGTGGAAACGTCGGGAACAATGTTACGATTCCGCTATCAATGGTGAATAGGAGTCGTGGTGATTCAAGGAATATCAAGGGAATGATTGTGGACATTGACGAAAATGATAATTACACGATTGCAGTAAAAAGTGGCATACTGCGTGCGAAGTATACCAGGAATCAATTTGATTTATGTACGTATGAACTGCACTCCGAAGACGATGTGACAGCCGATAGGATTGTTTCTCTTCGATCTGCTTTACAGCAAGAGTCGAAGTCAGGTGGCCAAGGTTCGCCAAATGTAACTGTGCTGGTTCAAAATGTTGCCAAACAAATCGATGTAAATGTTTCAAGCTCAAGGTTAAATGCAACTCACAATGCCATTCAAGCCTGCATTGTGAAAACAAGGCGATGTTCTAAATATTAACTATTTTGTAACTGGCAAGTTTTACTTTTTATTGAGTTAATAACTGTATTACAATTCATAATTGATTTTGTAAGCTCGATTTTGGATGTTTTAAACATTGACTGTTTTGTGACTAGTTCTATTTATGTGATGAATAAATTAGATAATTGTATCCATGTGTTCATTCATTTTTTTTCTTTGTTCTGTCATTTTAAATATGATCTAGGGAATCTGTATAATAATAAGGTCCAAATTTCAGGGAATATGTATATACCCTGAAAAATTTAGGGAATATACATATTCCCCGAGTGAATCAGACATTATACACATTCCCTGAAAATAGCAGGGAATATATATATTCCCTGATTTTACAGATTCACTGTAACATATATATATACATACATATATATGAGACTTATTGACCTACTGTCGGAGAATTAGATAAGATGGACAGAAAATTTATATTTTTCGACCACTATCTGTTGTTCTCTTCAGTAGACAATGGTCGAAATATACAGATGTTCTGTCCGTCTTATCTCATTCTCCGACAGTGGGTCAATAAGTCTCATTTTACAAATATGCTACTACGGCATACCTTTCTAACATATATATATATATATATATATATATATATATATATATATATATATATATATATATATACTGTATTTGTATATGTATATATATGTATGTATATATATATATATGATATACATATGAATATATGTATATATATGTATGTATATATATATATGATATACATATGAATATATATATATATATATATATATATATATATATATATATATGAATAGATAAATAAATAAAAACAGCGAAAAATAAAGCGAGCTAAGAGAAATGAAACCAGCAGTATTTTAGTATGAAAACCGTTCACAAACATCTTACAATATATCATAAAATGATATATTAACAGCACAGATATTGCTCTCTGTCCTCTTCGGGTGTATGCAGAAATCAATTTGTGTTTATTTACTGTCATAGGAGTGACTATTGCGTATGGTAAACTGAAAATTCATTTATATATATTCGCAGAGGATGAGAATCCATTTATGTAATAACGCAGGGGTGAAATTAATTGAATTGAGGTATGAACACTTCCACAGTTTTTATGAAGGCAGTTATCTCGTTCGCATAAACTAAAAATAGGTTTAGTTAACTAATCTTTTTAAGCTAACTCGGTAAAACAGAATGGTTTATTGGTAGCCTGAGAGGTTTATATATGACTATTATGTATACTAACCAGTCGAGAGTGAAGTGGTTCATTGAAACATGCATGAGGAGTGTGATGGCCGAACGGACAAGGGCGCTAGCATCAAGAGGCGAGGCGGTTCGAATGCCGCTATAGTCAACACGTGACGGCATTAAGAGCTTGCGGTTTTCAACCACTGAGTTCAGGCAAAGGCATTTATACCTATCCACCTGGCAGAGTGAACAAAGGGGTGGGGGGAAATATTTTGAAAAAACAAAAAGGGGTGAATTTCTTACAGAAAATTTTGTTTTTGTCTGGCGTTATTAGAAAGAGGTCATGACCTAGATTACGGTTAAAGGATTAGCACACTCAAACTCTTGGCACAGTGACCTGATTAATATTTACATTTTCTTCTGGATAAGAAAGGATGATCGTGTTGAATTGAACAGTGGCCGGTGCACCGGTCTGAAGCCGAGTTTTATCGATCGAGACCCTTTGTTACCAGGAGCTCATCCTTAAAGAGTATAAAAATTCTTTGTCCTCAGTAGGTTATGTATATATACATACATATATATATAATATATATATATATATATATATATGTATATATATATATACACACACACACATACACATACACACACACACGCATATATATATATATATATGTATATATATATATATATATATATATATATATATATATATATATATGCGTGTGTGTGTATGTGTGTGTGTGTGTGTGTATGAACTGTGTCACCACATTCAAGGGGTGAAAGTTAAATGGAAATGTTATTATAAGGATAAAGGCTCCACTCACATTTTCAACCCCACCCACCAACCAATCACGGGAAAGGGTGAGGTCATCTTAGGCTAAGAATAAGCAGAAGGGTCGTGAGAAGCTACCCTCCCGTCCTCCACCCATCACGTGAGGCCTTGTGATCTCACAATTAGTTTATTTGGCTCCCACGGGCACCTTTTTATTTCTATTTATTTATCTTATTTTATTTTATTTTGATTAATTTTATTATATTTCATTTTATTTCATTTTATTTCATTTTATTTTATTTTACTTTACTTTTTTATCTTATTTTATTTTATTTTATTTTATTAATTTTTTGCGTGTGGGTATACATCATTTCAAGCCGAGAGGTGGAGAAGCATTATTGATGCATTTAGCGGATGAAGTATGATGCCATTTGTCCCGCAGAACGGTATTTCAGTCAAATTGATATTCTCAAACGAGGCAATTTAGAAGGAAAATTGGTAATAAGCGGGCGCGCCAGAGGGAATTTCGTCCATAATGAAGTAATACAATTGGATACTCAAAGTTTGCGGTCACGTGATCGGCTCATACATGATAGATATTATACTCTACGGTATACACAATCTACGTTTCATCACTATGTACTGATTTTGAACTCATGATGTGAGAGTGTGTGTGTGTGTGTGTGTGTGTGTGTGTGTGTGAGAGAGAGAGAGAGAGGTTTGCTACCGGTGAATGAAGTAGTCTGGTAGTAATATCCATAAAGAGATGATTAGACTGTAATGGTGCTAGATGTATCTATTTATTTTCGTTTTTTCCCTCTACGGACGTATCCTTTTTGTTCAATATCTCACTATCCATCTCTGATAGTCAAAAGTCCTAATAATATTAACAATGATAATAAAAAGAGTTATTGCGCCCGTCTGAAATTCACAAGAAGATATTACGCTCAATTGCCCACACTTGATCACTGCATGGGAAGGAGGCTTGTTGTTTGGTTATTTTTCTTTGTTCAATCTGTTCTTTCTACCTTCCATTTGTCGGTGAGAGATGTTCGCAAGGATAGAAGCGCTGGTAAATTGCACTTTGTAAGAACCTTCTAGTCATTATCTATCTTTGATCATCTTCGTATTAAGGAGGTGTCATTTCCTTCTCCACAGTCTCTCTTAATGGATATGAATCTCATTATGAACTTCATTTCACCTGACCAAATCCCCTCGTATGCATCTTTTCTTTATTATTAGAATTGCTTTCACAGTCCAACTAAGATGTCCTCTGTTCCTCCCTTCTAACGTAGTATTTATCCATTGTACCATCATTTTAATTTATTTGTCAGCGAAATCCAATGAGTTACATTTATAAATCATGCCGACAAAAGACCATAATGATATCAGATAAAAAAATACATATATTTTTTAATTTAATGTTCATTCAAGAGAATTTAAAACTTTTACCTGTATTACATGTAATTGCCCTAGCACAAAGCATAATTCATTCATTGATGGCGCAGTTGGCAACATTGTTTCTACCTATTTCAAACTGAAATCTACTTCCTGACAGCTTGAAGCCATTATTTTCTTGTAGTTGGTGATCAGTGAAATAATAGTAAATTTTGATGTTATCAACTTCATTTAAGTTCGAGAGATTTGCATTAAGTCATTCTTTAGCCTCCACTTGTTCCTCGTTTTTTATAGAGAATAAATTCAAATGTTTTAAGTGGTTTTCGTATGATTTGTTTCTTATATCTAATATGAATTTTGTGGCTTGACGCTGTATCTTTTTCACGATCTGTGAATGCCTTTAATGAGATTTGAGGACCATAGAGAATCAGCATATTCCAAATGTGGACGAACCAGTGATCTATATAATTGGTTGATGATAGCTGGATTTTGAAGTCAGAGAATAGCTCTACCAATCCCAGTTCCCTATTTGCTTTAATTATTCTCAGAATTTACCGGTCCTGAATAGTACGTACCAGATAGAAGGCACAGTATCAAACGAAATGGGTTTTCTTTTGAGAGTTCCTGTTCTCGTGGCCAGACCCACACGAAAAGGTACCATAATGTAAAAGAAAAAAGATAGTATATACTGTATACGTATACGTGCGTGTATGTATGTATGCACGCATATATATATATATATATATATATATATACACATATTTTTATACACGTATACATTCACATATACACATACATATACGTATGCATATGAGTATGTATATACTGTGCATGTACATGTATATATGCATATACATATACATGTACATATACAAATATTTGTAAATATACATATGAATATACATATGCATATACATATACATATACATATACATATACTACATATACATATACATATACATATACATATACTACATATACATATGCATAGATCAATACGTTTGAGGTTTATGCTTTCCACTGAATAGTGGAAAGACCACTTGAAAGCCCCAGTTTGAGCCCTGTGACAGGCATTCGCTTTCAGTCTTTGTGTACGTAATCTAGCAAAGTGCCTCTCAGGCTCAATTTACACTAATAGTCCCATAACTCTTTCAGATAAATAGTAATTGTACAAAACAAAAAGGTCATATGAAATTAAGATAATCATCTTTTGCTTTATTATCAATCTCGCTGTAAATGGAGAAGTCAGGCCTCTTCGGTTCAGCAGATTACTTTTTTTTTTTTTTTTTTTTTTTTAGAGGGGTGAGGTGGTGAAGGGGTCTTTTGGTTACCGTTTGAGGTGTAACTTTTGCCGCTGAAACTGTCTTCATTATTCTTTTCTTTTTCGAAGAAATGTGACAACGGTCGTCATGGAAACTGAGAGAGAGAGAGATGCTT
>NC_134811.1:35539833-35544833 GCF_046742065.1 Oratosquilla oratoria | reverse complement strand
AATATTTACCGTCAAGCACAAAATTTGAATCAGCAATACATAATCTAATTAAATCAATGATAGTGGTGGTAGGTAGTGGCAACTCATGTTTCTTCATTTTTTCTTCAAGAAATATCAATAGATAAAATACAGGGACAAGAGTAAATAACAAAGTAAAATCATAGCTAATTAATTTAAAATCGTAATCTAAATTTAGGTTGTAAAATTTATTAACTAAGTCTACATTGTTCTTGATGTGGCTACATGAGATGGAACCGACAAGAGGACTTAAGATGGATACAAGACACTTAGTTTATAACTGGCGGATCCTATGGAACAAGTGGTAGTTCTTACAGGGTTATCGGGCTTGTGAGTTTTGATTAATCCACACATGTATGGAAGAGGCGGGTTAGTAGATGAGTACTCTTTGATTAAATATTCATGACATTTTAAGTATTGTTTTAATTTTGATTTAGAATTTATGTTGACCAACCTTAAAGGATTTTTCTTTAACTAAGTATATGTACTTTCATCACTCAATAAAGTTACCATTTTATGAGTGCCGTCGTTCTTATTCAATATTACAACACTATTACTTTTATCTGCTTTAGTAACATGAAAGTCCTTGTCATTCTTTAAATTGTTGTTCTTTTTGAGAAGACATTTTGGACAGGTGGGCTGATTAAATTTAGACAAATAATTGTACACTAAACCTTTGCTAATGTTGATATCATCACTAGGTACATCACCAAAATTTTCCAAATCGCAAAAGGTTTTGGCTATACTAACACTGTTCACCTGCTTAGATGTAGCAAAACTAAGTCCAAAACCCAAACACACTTGGCATCATCACATAAGAGTTTATCGGACAAGTTAATCACAAAATTTGGGTTGCCATGTTTAGTCCATTTGCTTTCTTTGGTTAAATTGTCAAGCTTTTTGTCAAGTTTAACGCCAAAGGTTTTACATACAAACCTTATTTTTCCATAGAATTGATCTAACAAACTTTATTTCCATTCCACCGGTATATCACGATCAAATTCACGTTTATCTAAGTATCTATAAAAATATTCTTGGCCAGGGGGGCGGGGTCCATGGTACTTTGAGGACACCTGTGGGCAGTAAAGATGCCGGAGTCTTTTGCTGCTAAGAAACGAAGACAGAGACATTTTTGGAAATGGGTGATAAACACTAAGAAGATATTTAAAAATGTAGTGTTGAAAAACTGTAAACAACTTCAGATGTTGAAATCAGAGCATAGTACAATGTTTCCAGAATTTTACGATAATGTGAAGTCTTTTAATGTTAACGAATCACTAAAAGAGTTTCATAGAAAAGTATTAAAATTTAATGCCACAATTCGTGAATCAGATGAGTATACGTATTGCGATGAAATGTTTGACAGTTTACCGTTATATGATGGTGAAATTAAGAGTGAAGTTTCAGAAATTTTTTTAAAAACATTATTTTGCTGGTTACAAAAGCTTTACAAAAAACGGAGAAAAACTGGAAAGACTTTATTTTTTAAGTTACATTGATATTTTTATTTAGACTTACGCCCAAGATCCGCTCGAGTCCCAAAGATCCGCTCGAGCCCTCAAGATCCGCTCGAGTCCCAAAGATCTACTCAAGTCCTCTAGATCCACTCGAGTCCCAAAGATCCGCTCGAGTCCTCTAGATCCACTCGAGTCTCAAAGATCCGCTCGAGTCCTCTAGATCCACTCGAGTCCCAAAGATCCGCTCGAGTCCTCTAGATCCACTCGAGTCTCAAAGATCCGCTCGAGTCCTGTAGATCCACTCGAGTCTCAAAGATCCGCTCGAGTCCTCTAGATCCGAAGGAGAAGAAGAAGAAGAAGAAGAAGAAGAAGAAGAAGAAGAAGAAGACGAAGAAGAAGAAGAAGAAGAAGAAGAAGAAGAAGAAGAAGAAGAAGAAGAAGACGAAGAAGAAGAAGAACGCGAAGACGAAGAAGAAGAAGAAGAACGCGAAGACGAAGAAGAACGCGAAGAAGAGGAGGAAGAAGAAGAACGCGAAGAAGAAAAAGAACGCGAAGAAGAACGCGAAGAAGAAGAAGAACGCGAAGAAGAAGAAGAAGAAGAACGCGAAGAAGAAGAACGCGAAGAAGAAGAACGCGAAGAAGAAGAAGAAGAAGAAGAAGAAGAAGAAGAAGAGGAAGAATACCACCTGACCCCGACTTCTTCTTCTTCTTCTTCTTCTTCTTCTTCTTCTTCGCGTTCTTTTTTATGCCCGAAGAATTTTACCGTGATGATGACTCCGAGAAGGTTGAGCTTTCAGAAGAGTTTAAAGAACTTAAGGAAGAGATTAAGAAACGTGACATAGAATTTAAAGAAGAGATTAAAAAACGTGAAAGAAATCATGAAAAAGAGCTGGAAACCATCAAAGAATTGCTTTACAAGATTATCAGCAGTGATGAAGAAGATGCGAACAGTCCTCCGAAAAAGAAGAGAAAATGCGGTGCAGATGTAAATATTGTGAAGGAGTAAATAGTATAAATAAAACTGTATAGTATTAAACATGGGGCGGAGCCCTCGGGCGGCGAGCAGCGCCGCAGGCCAAGTACCCCTGGCGTAGCCAGGGCCGGCGCAGCCGGGTGCTTGTTTTATCCTTAAAATATGAACATAGCACTTCAATTTTTGTGATCTCAATGTGTTTCAGAAGAAGAATTTATTGAAAGCCTTCAAATGGTTGAATGCACGGACTTGATAATTGGTTGTTCAGAAGAGACTAGGTAACACTTGTTCTTCCAAACACCGTTATATGTACGTATGCATACACACACACACACACACACACACACACACACACACACATACACACACACACACACATATATATATATATATATATATACATATATATGTATCTATATATTTATATGTATATACATATATATATGTGTGTATATATGTATATGTATATATAGATATATATATATATCGTTAAAATTTGCAGCAGCTTCTGCGTTCACAAGTTTTTTGCCGACATTCTCGACTTTTCTTATGCTGGTGTGCTGTGCTGTCCTAAGTTCTCTAATTACCTGGCCAAATAGTATTGGTATAGATAAAGGCATGGTAATCATCTTATTAATCTTTATGCAGAGCTGCGCCTAACATTTAGGCATCTTCAGTGCTAATGAGTGCAGTGTTTTTTGAGAGTGAGAGTCTCAAAAAACACTGTACTCATTAGCACTGAAGATGGCTAACTTTTAGGCGAAAGCTCTGTATAAAAATCAAGATACAGTGTGTGGGAGATGATTATATATACACAATACACAGATCACAAACACTTCAGTGCTGATCCGGTTAACCAATCAGGAAGCAGGACGCGTAGCGCCACCCTCGGGCGAAGCGGCTGTGAACCTAAAGCATAGCTCGATGTCTTTTGATGTGGGGATAGTGAATGGGTCCGGAGTCTGTCTGTTCATGGTAGGGTTTTTATCTTTTATGTATAAGGCTTCTAGGATATGAAGGCGTGTGTGGTTTGTTTCTGTCCGTAAAATAGTGATGCCCTCCTCCAAAATCTTTCTTGTCAATGGGGTCTGATGTCTTCGTGGTGTCGCTTGATAGCACCATTGGAAAGGTGAAGGGTGAGCCGCCTCGTGAGCTTCGTCGTAGTCATCCCTATGTATGTTTCATTGAGGGCTTCACAGTTCCCTTTTCTGCAGGAGTATTCATACACGAGATGGCTACGTTGAAGTTCCGGTGTCCTCTGGCAGGGGTTGTTCTTAATAAGGAGTTGGGATGTCTTCATGTTTTTATAGAAAATAACCAGATCTATTTTGTCGTTGTCGTTGGTAGGTTTCACGTCTTTGTAGATGATTTTTCTAAGGGCTTCCTCGTCGGCTCTATAATGGGTGGACATGGTGTTTTTGTAGAATTTTTTTATCCTGGCTTCTCCTACTGGCTTTTCTGCTGGGGTTGAATACCATCTGTCAAGGTGCCTGTTGATGGCGATTTGCACCTCTCTATTAGAGAAGCCATTGTTTACCAGGACCTGCGTCGCTCTGTCGAGTTCTGCGTGGGTTCGGGCAAAATCGCTACAGTGCGTCAGGGCCCTTCTGACGTAGGCGTCGATTCTGGACCTCCGGTAGCGTTGAGGGCATTCACTGTTACCGTTGAGGGAGAGTCCTGGGTTGGTGGGCTTGGTATATACTCCGGTCCTAAAACCTTGAGAACTGGCTTCAACCTTTACATCTAGGAAAGGGAGCTGCCTACTGATGCTGTTCTCTGAAGTGAAGTTTAGGCAGGAGACGCGCTGTAGGTTGCTCTTCAGGTCTTCAAGCTCCCTACGATCCCTAACGAGGACGAAAATATCGTCTACGTAACGAGCGTATATGAGACGCTTTCTGGTAGTAATGAAGACCTCTCTCTACACCATCCCCATGAAAAAATTGGCGAAGAGGACTCCAAGGGGCGAGCCCATAGCCACACCATCAACTTGTCTGTAGAGTTGTTTATTGGGACCATAGAAAGGGGCTTCCTTGGTACAAATCTCCAGCAGGAGGCGTAGGAGATTTTTGGGGATCTTCAGCTCAGCAGGGCCGTCCTCAGCGTAGACTACCTGTAGGATATAATCTATGGTCCTATGCCCGTGGATAGGACCATAGATTACATCTTACAGGTAGTCAACCGCGCGCCATTATAAGAAAAGTCGAGAATGTCAGCAAAAAACTCGTGAACGCAGAAGCTGCTGCAAACTTTAATGACATTTGCCCAAAAGAGGATCTGCTGCCCAAATATAGCAATATATATATATATATATATATATAAAAATATATATAAACATATATATATATATATATATATATATATATATATATATATATATATATATTTTGAAGTATTGAAGACAAATGAGTGGAAGGGCGGTGAGTTAAACACAGAGAAAAGATGGAGTTATATTCACTGACGTTTCGTCCTTACCAGGACATTCTCCTGGCAAGGACGAAACGTCAGTGAATAAAACTCCAACTGTTCTCTGTGTTTAACTCACCGCCCTTCCA
>NC_134811.1:35529833-35537333 GCF_046742065.1 Oratosquilla oratoria | reverse complement strand
GGCCTGCACTATGCATTTCCATGTAAATACGAAGATACCAGATCTGAAACTGTATTGTTATTTCTGTAATCTGATAACCTGATTAACCATATCTTATGTTCATGATTGGGATGAATTTTTTTTCTTGATCCAGAAAAGTTTTTGTCAGAATAGTGATTTATTTTCTTATTCTTTGTTATTTTATTTTTTTATTTTTAGTGTTGTCTGCATTTCTCTGAAGAAAGGAATAACAAAGGTATAAGCGGATAAATACACCAAACCCGAGAGCGTAAATGAAGGATTGGAAATCACTAAGTTATATGAAACACTCGATGCCATTGATATATTTATTCATTTACTTTTTATTTGTCTATTTGTTTTTTATTTATTTTTCATTCATTTGTTTTATTCTATTTTTATTTATCTATTTATTTAGTTGCTTATTTATCGTAAGAATGCTGAAAGGTTCGGCAGAATGTGTCTAGTGCATGTGACCAGGAAGATGTGTCGCTTGCAAACAACACGCAAGCAGCTGGAAGGGAAAGGAAATAAAGGTCGCTCAGAAAGGCCAATTGCACCGTAATGATCGGTGGTCAATTTTTCGAAATTCTGCCATACGTGCGACAAAGCGTTCTCTTTCTCTCTCTCTCTCTCTCTCTCTCTCTCTCTCTCTCTCTCTCTCTCTCTCTCTCTCTCTTTCTTTGTTTTTGTCTCTTTGTATCTCACTCTTTCTCTCTATATATCTATTTATCTCTATTTCTCTCTCTTTGTCTGCTCTCTCTCTGCTTCTAATTCTTTCCCTGTGTCTCTGTCTCTGCTTCTGTCTCTACCTCTGCCTTTGTCTCTGTCTATGTCTCTGTCTTTGTCTTTGTCTCTGTCTTTACCTCTGTCTCTGCCTCTGCCTTTGTCTCTGTCTATGTCTTGATCTCTGTCTGTGTCTGTGTCAATGCTTTTTCTCAGTATCTGTCTGTCTCTGTGTCTCTCTGCCTTTTCTCAATCTTTGTCTCTGTCTGTCTCTGTGTCTCTCTGCCTTTTCTCAATCTTTGTCTCTGTCTGTGTCTGTCTTTTCTCTGCTTTTTTCTCTGTCTGTCTTCTCTCTCTCTCTCTTTCTCTCTCTCTCTCTCTCACACACCCTCTTTCACTCATTCATGCATTCTATCCTCCTAATTAGGTATTTCTATCTCTGTTTCTCGCTATATCTCTCTTCTACACGGGTACAGTTTGGAATTGAAATAATACGTCACACTGAAAAAGTTTCATATAAAATATATATGTGTTGAAAGAATATATCAACTTGTTTATATTAGGACCTAACAAATATACAGACTCATGATGAAATACAAGGTTTTACATATAGTGTATATATATATGTATATATATATATATATATATATATATATATATATATATTATATATCTTTTTTCAACCACATTAACTTTTTACTTTTAATTCCATGTCATCACGAACGAGACTGACAATGCGCTCGTCGGAGACATATACGGAAACTGATACGAAGCGAAGCCAAGGGCTCGAACCTCAGCTCAGACGTATCAAAGTAACAGTGACTAACCACTGTGCCATCAAGAGAGATATAAGTTGAGTACAATTTCTTATATAAATCTTATAATTAAGATCTGCACTGGGGACCATTCAGTGTGTGTGAATATATTATACATATATATATATATATATATATATATTTATATATATATATATATATCTAGGTGTGTGTGTATGTGTGTATATGTATGTATATATGTGTTTGTGTGTATACTTATATATATATATGTATATGTGTATGTATATGTATGTATGTATGTATGTATATATGTATAAATGTGTTTGTGCATATATATATATATATATATATATATATATATATATATATATATATATATATATATATATAAGCGAGGAAGAGGAGGCGAATCAAGTAGAGAAGAAAAGGTAAAAGGTACAGATGGAGAGATGATAATGGAAGAGAATGCAGTGAGAGGAAGGTGGGCAGAGTATTTTAGGGAGTTGCTAAATGTGAAGGAGGATAGGGAGGGAAAGGTATTTGCAGTGGGAAGCCCTAAGACAATGACATTAATGAGTGAGGAAAATGGAGTACAAAATAAGGAAAGATGAAATGAAAGCAGCTGTTAAGATGATAAGAGCAGGTAAGGCACCTGGGTTGGATTTATGCCATGCAGAATGTCTGAAAAAAGGAGGTACAGTTATAGTGGACTGGCAGATGAGGTTATTTCATGTTTGTTTGAAAGAGGGTAGAGTGCTGGAGGACTGGAGTGCCTGTATAGTTCCACTTTACAAGGAAAAAGGGGACAAGTGTGAGTGTAGTAGTTTCAGAGGGATCAGCTTGTTGAGTGTAGTTGGGAAGGTTTATGGTAGGGTATTGATTGAGAGTATTAGGAGAGGAACAGAGAGAGTAATTGGTGAGGAACAGTGTGGGTTTAGGACATGTAGTGGTTGTGTAGATCAGATCTTTGTGGTAAGGCAGATATGTGAGAAAGCTATAGGAAAAGGTAAGGATGTTTTTTGGGGTTTTTATGGATTTGGAAAAGGAAGGCATTGTGGGAGGTATTGCAGACATATGGGATAGGAGGAAAGCTGTTAAGAGCAGTCAAGAGTTTTTACGAGAGTGATAGAGCTTGTGTTAGGATTAGAAATGGTGAGAGTGAATGATTTGTAGTAAAGATGGGACTTCGTCAGGGATGTGTTATGTCGCCCTAGCTGTTCAATCTATACATGGACGGGGTGGTGCGAGAGGTGAATGCAAGGATAGTGGGTCAGGGGTTAGAGATGGTAAAAAAAAATGGAGAAAAGTGGGAAATAAGACAGTTGTTGTTTGCTGACGACACTGCGCTTATAGCAGGATCAGGGGAGGGATTGAAGAAGTTAGTGACAGAGTTTGGGAAGGTGTGTGAAAGAAGGAAGCTGAAGATAAATGTGGGTAAAAGTAAGATGATGAGATGTACAAGGGGAGAGAGTGAAAGCAGGCTGGAAGTGAGTATTAAGGGAGAGAGACTGGAGGAAGTGGATAGTTTTAGATACTTGGGTGCGAATGTGGCAGGAAAAGGAGGAGTGGGGATGGAGGTAGAATGTAGATTGAGAGAAGCGAGTAAATGCCTTGGGGGATTAAAAAGTGTAATGAGAAATAGACATTTGGGAATGGATGCTAAGAGGAGATTGTATGAAGGAGTGATTGTACTGACAGCAATGTACGGGGCAGAAACATAGAGCATAAGAGAGAAAGAGAGAAGGAGTTTGAATGTGTTTGAGATGAAATGCCTGAGAAGTATGATAAGGGTTACTAGGCTGGACAGAGTGAGAAATGAGGAGGTGAGGAGGAGAACAGGGGTGGAAAGGGAGTTGGGAGATAGGGTTGATGAAAGAGTGTTGGAATGGTTTGGACACATGGAGAGAATGAGTGAAGAAAGATTAGAAAAAAAGGTGTGGAAGACAGAGGTGGAAGAAGTGAACATGAGGGGACGGCCTAGGATGAGGTGGATGGATGGGGTGAGAGGGGCATTGCGAAAGAGAAGAATGTCTGTTGAGGAAGGACGGGAGATGACAGAAGACGGGGTGAATGGAGAAGAGTTGTGAGTGAATGATTCTGTGATGCATGAGGGGGAGTGGGTGGGTGATGGGGGAGTGAGGGAGTTTGTATGAGAAATAAATTGACACTGTCCAAAGGGATTCATCCCTGTCTTCTCCTTTTCTGCATGAGGGGACGGAGAGGGGGGGGGGGTCGCCGATTTAATGAAGCTGCCTTGCTGTGGATGGGCTGTCTTGCGACACTGCTTCTGACCCAGGGTTGTGGACAAGATGCAGGGATGACCCGTCATCCCTGTATGTATGTGTATATATATATATATATATATATATATATATATATATATATATATATGTATATACATATATATATATGTGTGTGTGTGTGTGTGTGTGTGTGTGTGTATATATATTTATATACATGTATACATATATATATATATATAAATATATATATATATATATATATATATATATATATATATATATATATATATATATATATATAATAGACCACCCGTGACCCGTTGGGTCAAATAAAATTTTAAATGATACGTTGTTAATAAAATGGTCAATAAAATCTTTATTAAGACAATGCTCTTATATTTACAACATTGTTTGGACAATTTGAATGTTCTAAAAACACTTTAATATTATTAAATAAAGAGAGCCTCCTTAATTATGCCTATGTTATGTCACGTCTCGTCATCCCACTCCCAATCCCACTCCCACTCCCAATCCCACTCCCACTCATTATCATTATCATTCAGGGAGTCCCATGGGACTTGAGCTAGCAGCAACGTTTATAAATATAAACTTTATGATAGATATACTATGTCACTATCACCGTATAATATAAATCACAGAAAATAAGTTTTTATATCAAACTGAGTATAATCTAGAGCTCTTACCTCTATTCAGTAGACGAAGGCAGTGACTTGATTAGTTATAAGAAGGGAAATGCAGAAAATTGTGATGTCATGTCGTCGTTGCTTGGAGCACTACGCATCATATCACTGTTAACCCACTATCGGAGAAATAATAACGGAAAGTACAGAGAAACTGTATATTTCGACTACTCTCTGTAGTCCTCTTTCGCATCATATGATTTATACGGTTCGTAATATTCTAATAAACTCATTATGCCTCATAGATGCTAATTCAAGAGTTGGCTATACTTTTAAATACTGAATATGAAAATTTTAAATATTAATGGTCAGAAAATATGTAATCGGAAAATTGGAAATTCAAAAATTGGTAAATTGGAAAATTGGCAGTTGTGACGTCACGCGCTCAGCGCTGGGGTTCCTTGGGACCCACAGAGCGGATATCGTGACGTCATGTCTCTTCTTCTGATTGGCTGGTCCTCAGTCGTGACGTCATATCTCTTCTGATTGGCTGGTCCTCAGTCGTGACGTCATATCTCTTCTTCTTCAGTAGACGGTTTCAAGCAAGATAAACAAGATGATCAGAATTTTATAAGTATATATATATATATATATATATATATATATATGTATATATATATGTGTATATATATATATGTATATACATATATATATGTATACATATGTGTATATATATATATATATATATATATATATATATATAAAACGAAAACGACAATGCGAAATGAATATCGCTGATAAATCCAAAGAGAATCCCAAAGAATTCTATTGTTACATTAGAGATAAAAAGGTTATTAGGAATCACATTGGCCCACTATTATCTGCTGACGGTCAACTTGAATATTCAAATGAAGGAATGTGTGATATTTTAATCAACTATTTCAGCTCAGTATTCGTAAACGAATTACCTCAAAATGAAATCCAAATTGAAACCTGTTAAAAACCTAGGGTGAACTTACTACGGTAAATATAACAAAAGAAAAAAGCTAATAAAACACCATGAGATTGTTGTGCCATTAGAAATTACTTTCAAGAAATCCATAATTTCCGGAGATGTCCCAAGAGAATAGAAGATAGCTAACGCTCCCATATTAAAAAAAGGAGACAAAAAGAAACCAAATAACTGTAGACCTATAAGTTTGACTTCAATCGTAGGAAAAATGATGGAAACTATCATCAGAGATGCTATCGAACATCATTTAGAAAGTAATTGTTTGATAAATAATAGCCACCATGGATTTAGATGGAAACGCTCTTGCGTAACTAACTTACTCGAATTATGACAAAATAAACAATATAGATTTAATATATCTAGACTTTGCAAATGCTTTTGATACCGCCCCCTACGAAAGTCTACTTACCAAATTAGCTTCACATGCAATAAGTGGTAGTCTATTAGGTTGGACTAGTAATTGGTTGAATGATCGAAAACAGAGTTGATTTAAATGGAAAAACTTCTAGATGGCAAAATGTTACGAGTGGAGTTCCTCAAGGTCCCGTTCTTGGGGCACTTCTATATATATATATATATATATATATATATATAGACCACGGACTAAAATCTATTGTCTCCAAATTTGCTGATGATACAAAACTGTGCGGAATGACAAATGATCAATTAAATCAATTAGATATTCAAGAAGATTTAGATAAATTACATCAATGGTCTGAAAAGTGGCTAATGAAATTTAACACAAGTACATACAAGGTTATGCACATAGGTAAAAATAACAGTAAGTACTATTACAAGTTATTTGAAAATTCGCTAACAAAAATGGATAGTGAAAAGAACCTCAGTGTAATTATCAGTAACGATCTCAAATCATCTAAGCATGTATTTCAGCCTCTGAGAAAGCAAATAAGATTCTAAGGCTGATTACGTGATCTTTTGACTTCAAAAGTCCATCTCTCATTAACAAATTATATAAATTGTTAGTTCGTCCACATTTGGAATATACTGTTTCCGTATGGTCACCAAACCTCATTAAAAACATTGACAGATTGGAAAAAGTACAACTGGGAGCCACAAAGCTGATTCCAAGTATCAAAAATAGATAATGCAAAAATCGACTACATTATATGAATCTGTTTTCCTTAAAAAAAAAGCGTAGACTCAGAGGTAACTTGATACAGGTCTTTAAAATTCTAAAGGGAATTGACAACATAAAAAAAAAAAAAAAAAAAAAAAAATCAGACTGAATGAGAATCCGACATGAAATAATGATCTCAAACTTTCAGGAAATAGATACACATACACGAAATTTTGCGTTCAACCTATCTCCACTATGATAGTACAATTGGAAGTATACGAACGCGGGAAATTATTTGTTCAACACTGAATGAGTCCCTATTTCTGCATATCGCCCTCCATTGGATCTCCCGATGTTGATGGCTTAGAATTAAAGTGCATTGTGGTTGTTAAAATGTATCGCTAATCACTGGGGCCCATTCAGTGTTGTACAGATACTTTCACACGTTCGTATACTTCCAAAATCATAGTGGAGATGGGTTAAACGCAAAATTTCGTGTATGTGTGTGTAACTCGAGCATACAAATATATAAGAAAAGTTGCGCTCAACTTATATCTCTCTTAATAGCGTAGTTGGTAAGTCACTGCAGCACTTGTCATGTGATTGCCTGGTTCGAGTCCTTGACAGTTCCGCATTTCAATTTTTGCATGTCGGCCTCTATTGGATCTCCCGATGTTGATGGCTTAGAATTAAAGTGCATTGTGGTTGTTAAAATGTATCTCTAATCACTGGGACCCATTCAGTGTTGTACAGATACTTTTCCGCGTTCGTATACTTCCAATTTTAATATTATAGTGGAGATGGGTTGAACGCAAAATTTCGTGTATGTGTATGTAACTCGAGCATACAAATATATAAGAAAAGTTGCGCTCAATTTGTATATCTCTTGATAGCATAGTTGGTAAGTCACTACAGCACTTGTCATGTGATTGCCTGGTTCGAGTTCTTGGCAGTACCGCATTTCAATTTCTGCATGTCGGCCTCCATTGGGTCTCCCGATGTTAATGTCTTAGAAATAAAGTGCATT
>NC_134811.1:35514833-35524833 GCF_046742065.1 Oratosquilla oratoria | reverse complement strand
CTTGTTAAGTGTAGTTGGGAAGGCTTATGGGAGGATCTTGATTGAGAGGATTAGGAGAGGAAGAGAGGGAGTAATTGGTGAGGAACAGTGTGGATTTAGGACAGGTAGAGGTTGTGTAGATCAGATCTTTGTGGTAAGACAAATATGTGAGAAAGCTATAGGAAAAGGTAAGGATGTTTTTTGGGCTTTTATGGATCTGGAAAAGGCTTATGATAGGGTAGACAGGAAGGCACTGTGGGAGGTTATGCAGATATATGGGATAGGAGGAAAGCTTCTAGGAGCTGTCAAGAGTTTTTATGAGAGTAGTAGATTTAATATTGCGGGATATAATATTGCGGGATTTAAACACTTTCATCAGGATAGAAACCACAAGAAAGGTGGGGGTGTTCTATTGTACGTTAAAAGCAATGTTCATGCTTGTGTTTTAGAGAAAGTGAAACAGGATGCATATGACAGTTTGTGGGTTGAGTTAACCCAAACAAATGGACAAAAAATGAATATAGGTGTAATATATAGGCCAAAGACATTATCATTAGCAGACGACAAACTGTTATTTCAAGAACTGTCTAGTTTCTGCAACCGGGATTTATTGATAATGGGTGATTTCAATTTTACTGACATTGATTGGATGACCCTTGAACATGGCCATATAGGTAGTCGCTTGATTGATTTTCTTGGTGACAATTACTTAATTCAGCATGTAAAAGAGCCCACAAGATATGGAAACTTACTCGATTTATTGATCACTAGCCGCGAAAGCATGGTAACTGATGTAGAAGTCGGTGAATCTGTTGCAAATAGCGATCACAACTTAGTCAGATTCAAACTCCTAAACAATTTTAGAATAGATACTTGTGCTTCTAAAATACCCGATTTCAGTAAAGCTCAGTTCATAGAACTACGTCAGGAGCTTCAGCTTACAGATTGGAAGGCAAAATTAAACGAAAGGCCTGTAGATCAGATGTGGGAAATATTTCAAAATACGCTCACTAAGATGATTCAAACTTACATTCCTTTTAAGGACAGACGTCCCCCAAATCAGGCTCGCCCAAAGTGGCTCGACAAAGAAACTGAAAAAGTATTGCTAAAAAGAGACAGGCTTATAAGAAATATAAGTGCTCGGGTGCATCTAATGACTATGAAAGTTATGTATCAATACAGAGAGATTTAAAAAAGACAATAAGAAAAAGAAAACGACAATACGAAATGAACATCGCTGATAAATCCAAAGAGAATCCCAAAGAATTTTATAGTTACATTAGAGATAAAAAGGTTGTTAGGAATTACATTGGTCCACTATTATCTGCTGACGGTCAACTTGAATATTCAAATGAAGGAATGTGTAATATCTTAAACAATTATTTTAGCTCGGTATTCGTAAACGAAATACCTCAAAGTGAATTCCAAACTGAAACCTGTGAAAAGTCTAGGGTAAACTTACTCACTACGGTAAATATAACAAAAGAAAAAATTAAAAGGTGTATAGACAAACTCAAAGTTAATAAAACACCAGGGCCTGACGGTTGGCATCCAAGAATCTTAAAGGAAATGAAAAATGAGATTGTTGTTCCATTAGAAATTATTTTCAAGAAATCCATCATATCCGGAGATGTCCCAAGAGAATGGAAGCTAGCTAACGTTACTCCCATATTCAAAAAAGGTGACAAAAAGAAACCAAATAACTATAGGCCTATAAGTTTGACTTCGATCGTAGGAAAAATAATGGAAACTATCATCAGAGATGATATCGAATATCATTTAGAAAGTAACCGTTTGATAAATGATAGCCAGCATGGTTTCAGACGGAAACGTTCTTGCGTGACTAACTTACTCGAATACTACAACACAGTTATCTCGAATTATGACAAAAGAAACAATATAGATTTGATATATCTAGACTTTGCAAAAGCTTTTGATACCGTCCCACACAAAAGACTACTTACTAAATTAGCTTTGCATAGAATAAGTGGTAGCCTATTAGGTTGGACTAGTAATTGGTTGAAAGGTCGAAAACAGAGAGTTGTTTTAAATGGAAAAACTTCTGGATGGAAAAGTGTTGCAAGTGGAGTTCCTCAGGGTTCCGTTCTTGGGCCACTTCTATTCATAGTATATATAAATGATTTAGACCATGGACTAAAATCTACTGTTTCCAAATTTGCTGATGATACAAAACTGTGCGGAGTGGCAAATGATCACTCAAACCAATTAGATATTCAAGAAGATTTAGATCAATTACAGCAATGGTCTGAAAAGTGGCTAATGAAATTTAACACAAGTAAATGCAAGGTAATGCACATAGGTAAAAATAACAGTAAGTACGATTACAAGTTATTTGGAAATTCGTTAACAAAAGTGGATAGTGAAAAAGATCTCGGCGTAATTATCAGTAACGACCTCAAATCATCCAAGCAGTGTATTTCAGCCTCTGAGAAAGCAAATAAGATTCTGGGACTGATTGCGCGATCTTTTGATTTCAAAAGTCCATCACTCATTAACAAGCTATATAAATCGTTAGTTCGTCCACATTTGGAATATGCTGTTTCCGTATGGTCACCGAATCTCATTAAAGACATTGACAGACTGGAAAAAGTACAACGGCGAGCCACAAAACTGATTCCAAATATCAAAAATAAATCATACGAAAATCGACTTAAGCACATGAATCTGTTTTCCCTAAAAAAGCGTAGACTCAGAGGTGACTTGATACAGGTCTTTAAGATTTTAAAGGGAATTGACATCAAAAGTGACCAAATTTTCACATTGAATGAGAATCAGACAAGAAACAATGGTCTCAAACTGTCCGGAAATAGATTCAATTTGGAAGTTGGTAGAAACAACTTTGCCAACCGTGTAGTTAATGAATGGAATAAACTTCCTGCACAGGTAGTGCAATGTAGTTCAGTTCGAAGCTTTAAGAATCATTTAGATAAATACCTAAGTAAGATGCTGTAATGATTATAATTTATGTTATATTATTTGTTTTGTTTTTGTTATAATTTGTCTGTCTGATTTTCAGTTATTATTAGTTATATGTCAATTTATAATCATTTACTATTTACCTGTTTGTTTGTTATTCAACTATACCTATGCATTTATTTATGTATTTTATTTGTTATTTTTACATTATTATAGTTTTAATTTATTATTAATATGATTTTTTTTTTTTTTTTTTTTTTTTTTTGCATCCGACCTAGATATGGATCAAAAGGTCTCCTGTCGGCATGCTCCGCCTTTGTAATCCTTTGTAATCCTTGTGTCAGGATTAGAAATGGAGAGAGTGAGTGGTTCGAGGTAAAGGTGGGACTTCGTCAAGGATGCGTTATGTCGCCCTGGCTGTTCAACTTATACAGGGATGGGGTAGTGCGAGAGGTAAATGCAAGGGTAGTGGGTCAAGGATTGGGGATGATTAAAGAAAATTGAGAAAAGTGGGAGGTGAGCCAGCTGTTGTTTGCGGACGACACTGCGCTTGTGGCAGGATCGGAGGAGGGATTGAGGAAATTGGTGACAGATTTTGGGAGAGTATGTGATAGAAGAAAGCTAAAGATAAATGTGGGTAAAAGTAAGGTGATGAGATGTACAAGGGGTGAAAGTGGCAGTAGACTGGAAGTGAGTTTTAAGGGAGAGCGGCTGGAGGAAGTGGATAGTTTTAGATACTTGGGTGCAAATGTGGCAGGAAAAGGTGGAGTGAAGGAGGAGGTAGAATGTAGATTGAGAGAAGCGAGTAAATGCCTTGGTGGATTGAAGAGTGTAATGAGGAATAGACATTTGGGAATGGATGCTAAGAGGAGACTGTATGAAGGAGTGATTGTGCCAACAGCACTGTATGGGGCAGAAACATGGAACATGAGAGAAGAAGAGAGAAGGAGTTTGAATGTGTTTGAGATGAGGTGTCTGAGAAGTATGATGGGGGTTACTAGGCTAGAAAGAGTGAGAAATGAGGAGGTGAGGAGGAGAACAGGGGTGGAAAGGGAACTGGGAGATAGGGTTGATGAAAGAGTATTAGGATGGATTGGACACATGGAAAGAATGAGTGAAGAAAGACTAGTAAAAGAGTTATGGAAGGCAGATGTGGAGGGAGTGAACATGATGGGACGTCCTAGGATGAGGTGGACGGATGGGGTGAAGGGGGCTTTGGGGAAGAGGGGAGTGTCTATTGAGGAGGGACGGGAGAGGACAGAAGACAGGGGTGAATGGAGAATGGTTGTATATGGATGATGTTGTGATGCATGAGGTGGAATGGGCGGGGGGATGGGGGGTGAGGTAGTATGTGTGAGCAAAATTTGACGCAGCCCGAAGGGATTTCTCCTTGTCTTCTCCTTTTATGCATGGGGGGACGGAGAGGGGGGGTCGCCGATTTAATGAAGCGGCCTTGCTGTGAATGTGCTGTGTCTTGCGACACTGCTTCTGACCCAGGACAGTGGACAAGGTGCAGGGATGATCCGTCATCCAGGAGGTGCTAAGATAAGAGGGAGGGTGGAGGGGTGTGGAGTGTATTCAGGGGTGAAATGGGTGGGAGTTATTTTATGCGATTTCCTTTTTGGCTACCTCCCTAGTAAGGGGGAAAAAGCCTTGGTATATGTATGTATGATGTATATATATGTATATATATATATATATATATATATATATATATACATATATATATATATGCACAAAGAACACACACACGCACACACGCACACACGTACACATACACGCACGCACGCACACACACACACACACACACACACACACACACACACACACACACACACACACACACACACACACACACACACACACACACACACATATATATATATATATATATATATATATATATATATATATATATACATATATGTGTGTGTGTGTGTGTGTGTGTGTGTGTGTCCGTATGTATTTATATATGGATGTATATATATATATATATATATATATATATATATATATATATATATATATATATATATATATATATACGGGTGTTAGTTGCATTGGATGGGGTTTAGTTATATTATTGGTGGACGTGGCTAGAAATGTCGTATATATTGAAGTTACGGCAATGTGATTGGGATATGTATGAGAAAGGGGTCAATCCATCTGTCTGGTGACATTAGGCATTTTGTGTTGGTGATGTCATGTCTTACGTAGCATCATTGATTCAAGTTGTTTTTTGATTGAGAAATTTTTCAGATTTGCAATATTTGGAGGTCTTGCTTGAAACGAGTAGTATCTCAATTATGTGTGGATCACTTGCATGTTTGATGATGATTAGTGAGGGTTACACTGATTCCAAATATCAAAATTAAATCATACGAAATGGTAAATGGCACTCTTAAGCAATAACAACAAGAGTAACATTTGCAACAATAAGAATAATAGCCACAATAACAAAAATAACAGCAATAACAAGAACAACAACAACAATATAACTTCCACCGCTGTTTTCACTCATAAGTACTACACCTGCTAGTGGCTTCTCGGAAGCTGTGGGAAGCGTATATATCTGTGTGGTAGATTTACGATGTTTACAAGTCCTTTACGACCTCGTAAATATCGTATCGTATCATAGGCTCACTGCGACTTCGTAGGAAACGCCCTGATCTGTGGTACTTTGAAGTGACGCAGATTGTACACTGCGTCGGGTTGCTGAGAAGACCGTCGTAATAATACATTCGCCCTTTCAGCAACCCGTATGGACATGCGGACAGTCACGTAGGCAGTTAAACCTTTTAGTTAAGTTTGAGCGTATGGACATGCGGACAGTCACGTATGCAGTTAAACCTTTTAGTTAAGTTTGAGCATATGGGCGTGCGGAGAGTCACGTAGACAGTTAGACCTCTTCACGTTGACCTGGTTATAATCCACTTAACTAAAGGCCATTTCCTGGTTAAGTTCTGCTGACGGACATCCTGTGTATTTTTGAGAAAAAAAATTCATCTGTGGAAGGTTGAAGCCTTATCCCAGTTGTCAAAAGTCAATTAAACTTTACCGGTTTATGTCAACACTCCCTTCTCAACTTGGGCTGTCGAGTTTCATTCCCGGTGTCGGTAAGTGAGGCATGGTTTATGTTCTCTAGCGTATCCTCACGGGTGGAAAGAATTTGGACAGTTCCGGCAACTGACGTCCAGTATCGGATTAATGACGTGGACACGTGTACCACGCTCACCCACTCAACAGGCGGGGGTTGGGGAGGGGGAAATGTTGTTGGCTTCTATTGTTGCTATGGTGTGTGCGTGTGTATGTGTGTTTGTGTGTGTCGGGGTGCATTTGTCTGTCTGTGTCTCTGTGTGTGTCTGTGTATGTCTGTGTCTGTCAGTCTGTTTGTTTGTTTGTCTGCCTGGCTGTCTGTCTTTCTGTCTCTGTCTATTTTTTTGTTCCATGTCAGCGCAAGTTCGTGAAATAATACGTAGCAGTGATTTCGGTACGGTGACATTGCTCCTGTGATGAAGTGCTGCCGCTGTGTCCATTGTGTGTTCCAAAAAGTGATTATACGAGGCGAAGTGAGAAGATTGATATAACAATATCTATATATTTTTTATAGTTTTCAAAACCCATGGGTCATAGTAAGGTAAAATGAAAAGCCTCTTAAAACTTCGACATATCAAACAAAAAATTTCTTTGTAAAAAGGTAATCTGATTCCTGAACAGCCAAATGCCATTAAGGCTATAGATAAATTCAGAAATTATTACACTGTGGTTTCAAGATATTAATAACGGTTTCGGGCTTTATTGCATCTCGGTCTTACCCTTGGCTGAAACTCTGAAGTTTCAGATTACATAACTTTACAATGAAAATTTGAAAAGTTTGTGTGGTTTTGTGAAGCGCCTTCATTATTGTGTACCACAAGTCAAGGCTATCTTGTTGAGTATAAAAAAAAATGAAAAAAGAACCCCCCCCACACACACACGCACACACACACGCACACACACACACACACACACACACACACACACACACACTCACACACACACACACAAACACACACACACACACACACACACACACACACACACACACACACACACACACACACACACACACATATATATATATATATATGTATATATATATATATATATATATACATATATATGTATATATATATAGTATATATATATATTATATATATATATATACACATACATATATATATATATATACATATATATATTATATATATTATATATATATATATATGTATATGAAGAGTCCACTAGGAAAAGGAAAAACACACAGGACTCCGTGTGTTTTTCCTTTTCCTAGTGGACTCTGCATATTTGTGATTCACGTGTGACTTGTGAAATTTGTGCATATATATATATATATATATATATATATATATATATATATATATATATATATGTATATATATATTGAGACATTGTGATAAGTTAGAAAAGGTAGGTGAGGAAGACACAAATTAGAATCCAAGTTTTTTTTCTGACTAGTTTCGCACAAAAAGGATTCATCACAGAAATAATGAAAAAAAACTTTTTGTGCGAAACTAGTCAGAAATAAACCTGAATTCTTATTTGTGTCTTCAATATATATACATATATATACATATATGTATATTATATATATATATATGTATAATATATACATGTATACAATATATACATATATATATACTGTATATATATATATATATATATATATATATATATATATATATATATATGTACAACACTGAATGGGTCCCAGTGATTAGAGATATATTTTAACAACCACAATGTACTGTACTTCTAAGCCATCAACATCGGGAGACTCGATGGAGGCCACATGCAGAAATTGAAATGCGGTATTGGCGGGGACTCGAACTCATCCATCTCATGACAAGTGCCGTAGCAACTACCCAACTACGCTATCAAGAGAGATAGCATAGTTGAGTAGTTACTACGGCACTTGTCATGTGATTGCTGGGTTCGAGTCCTTGGCAGTGCCGCATTTCAATTTCTGCATGTGGCCTCCATTGGGTCTCCCGATGTTGATGGCTTAGCATTAAAGTGCATTGTGGTTGTTAAAATGTATGTATATATACATATATATGTATATATATATATATATATATATATTTATATTTATATATATATATATGTTTATATATGTATACATATATAATATATACATGTATATATATATGTGTGTGTGTGTGTGTGTGTGTGTGTGTGTGTGTGTGTGTGTGTGTGTGTGTGTGTGTGTGTGTATGTGTTCTGAAGATGTTTTAATGGACGAAAACTTTTGACCTTCTGTTTTTAATTTCCTTGTGGTTCCTGCAAAAATGTATTTAAATATACTACGTTTACGAATTCATCTGCCCACACGAAGACTGCAAGCTTCGTCCTTCTTCCTATATAGGAATGACGACAACTTCTCTTTCCCGACGCCTCACTTGGCATTTACAGAACGGAGCTCCAAAGAAACACTTCTCTGATACACACTCTACTCTTTTGTCCAGGGAGATCTTGGTCGACAACACGAGGATCCTTGATTCTGCCAATGACAGCCACCGGTTGGAGATTCTAGAGGCCCTATATATTAAGGAAAAAAAAACCCTCTATGAATATACAAAATGGAATGAACCCACTAGCTCTGGCTACTCTACATGGACACTCATTCACCACCACAATCAACTCCAAAAAAAAGATTTGACAGAATATCACCAAGTCAACCCCCGGACATAAGGCACACACTACAAGCAACACCAGAATCACAAGGGACAGATTCCCACTGAGTCCACCCTTGGACAAAATCCCCCATATTTATTGTGACTTCTCCCAATTACCACTTTAGTTTGTTTTTAAACTGTAGCCTCTCCCAATTACCACTTTAGTTGTATTTAAACTGTAACAGCTTTGTACCAAATATATTTTGTACTTGAAAATGCTCAAATATGAGCGAAACGTCGTACGGTAGTATTTTATTCCGCCTCCCCGATGAGCCGAGATCTCTGATTAGAAAACTTGAGTCTATCAACAAGAAGTTGATTCTAGCCCAAGCTGCGGTCCAATTTAATTCAACATGTGTGTATATATATATATATATATATATATATGTATATATATATATATATATATATATATATATATATACACACATATATACATATACATATATATATATATATATATATATATCAAATAGGGTGTCTCAATAGAATATATACACACTTTGAATACCTGTAAAGGCAATATTTATTAGTATACACATTTTTTCCAAAATGTAATATGGTCAACAGACATAACTGAGATACATTTAAACACCCAGAAATTATCTACAGATATAACTGAAATACATTTAAATACCCCCCAAAATTACTCAATTATTCATAATTATGCAATAATTCATATCATGCAGAATTCATTTTAATCAAGTTTTTTTAAGATTTTGCAATCGCCATTGTTGACAACGGACAGTAATTAAATTGACCACAGCAAGAAACCGTTCATTAGGTATTTTAGTATATTCTTCTTCAATGGTATCTCACAATTTAGCGAATGTTGCAGGTTTCGTAGCATAAATTTTATTTTTTAAGTATCCCATTAAAATTGTAAAGGGGTAAGCTCCGGTGAACGAGGAGGGTATTTCAAAGTCTCCTATTCCAATCCACCTGTCTGACAAAATCTCATTAAGGCAAGATTGTACATCATGACAGTAGTGTGGTGGTGCTCCATCTTACTTGGGAAAAAATCCACATTTTCAAACACAGTTGTAATGCTTGGCATGATAGATTGTTGCTTCATGTTTAAGTAAACGAGACCAGTCACTTTAGCATAAGAAAATAATGGTCCAATTAAATCTCTTGATGTAATGCCACACCACACTGATTCTTGGTAAATTAACTTCTTGTTTCACTGCAACATGTGGATTTTCATGCATTCAGTATGTGCAGTTGTGACGGTTAATTGAACCGTTTAATCTAAATGCAGCCTCATCAATCTAGCCTACACAGCTTTTGTTGGGAAATGTGTATCTTCTAAACATTTTCCCAAGTACCATTCATAATGCTCTATC
>NC_134811.1:35489833-35499833 GCF_046742065.1 Oratosquilla oratoria | reverse complement strand
ATTTTATTGTATGAACATGACATACAAATAAAAGAAAAGAAATCAGTGTATATTCACTAAATGAAAAATAAAGTACCATGTTGAATCCGGCGTCCTGCGGACCCATGGTAATTTTTCGCGGACTCACGGTTGAAAGACATCGTCCTC
Source organism: Oratosquilla oratoria (assembly GCF_046742065.1). Lineage (NCBI taxonomy): Eukaryota > Metazoa > Arthropoda > Malacostraca > Stomatopoda > Squillidae > Oratosquilla > Oratosquilla oratoria. The sequence goes on along the minus strand of NC_134811.1, from coordinate 35,499,686 downwards.
AGAGATGGCATTATGTGACGTACAGTGCTATGCCAGAGCGTTCCACCAGGGCGATGGCGTCACCAGGCACCTGCTAGGAGACACTGGTGATTAATCGAATATCTATCTTGGGTGACCTTCAGTGCTGAGGGGAAAGGGGTAGTGTGGTTATGAGATGCCATTGTGTTTGCTATTGGTAGATGACCGATCGTAGACAGGAAAATATGGTCTTTGTTAAAATGTGGAACATTGTTCTGTATTCATGTGAAAGCGCCCATAGATACTCATGGTTACTCGAGAGCACGACGTCGTGTCGTGGACGGTTAATGGCGAAAAGTCGATACGCGTGAAACGAGCCTGACACGACTTGTGGACAATGCCTAAGCCGATTACCTGTCATTCGGACCACATGGAATTGGGAAAGTTGGAATATCTCGGAAACAGGCTAGAACCGCGCTTGTCCCCACGAGTTTAGGTCAAAGTTTAATCGACATCTGATCTGCCCGGCCTGCATTCCCCAGCGCTTCTGTCCTTGTGAACAGCTTCGCGTCTGTGCTGTAGCTATGAAGCTGAAACATTGACAAGGAGAATGCTGTACTTTAATAACAGCTTGGCAAGTTGAGTTTGTACACGTGTTCCAACTGAATAAGTCTTGTTTGTAACTACGTTACCTAACTGGGTTGAACGATATGGTATTAATTTTATATAATTTCAAAACTGAAAGTGATGAAAAAAATAAACGCTTGGACTGAAAGGGATTGAAATAAAAATTCTCTTCGATACATACAGCAAACATGTTTCTACCTTGGGCAGGTAACAATAGTCACTGCTGGGAATCGGAGAGAAACACGGGACTCGAACCCATGACTAGGAAGATGCAAGACCAGCACCTTTCTGATTGCTCTACCAGCGCATGAAAACCTATCGTTTCTCTGTCTTTTGGCTAAATTCAAGGTGCAGTGAAATACGAAAGTGGTTTATAAAACTTAATTTATCTTTTCGTTTACATCGTCTAGTAATGTCACAGGGGAAAAATATCTGGCGGTCAACATCAATCCATGCGAATAAGGTCAAGGTATCCTTCACGCCTTTGATTTAGCTCTTCCTCGGTCTAGCTTTTATCTTCCATGTCGTGTGCGTGCTCTCCTTGGTTGTCGGTGTGGTGACGTCCGGCCTGTGTGACCAAACTAGCTTGATGTTTGCTAGTCGATGTTGTCAATACCATTTTTCTGATTATGGTATTCCTGGTTTTTTTTTTTAATGATGATGATGATGATGATGATGATGATGATGATCATCATCATCATCATCATCATCATCATCATCATCGTCGTCGTCGTCATCATCATCATCATCATCATCATCATCATCATCATCATCATCATCATCATCATCATCATCATCATCATCATCACCATCATCATCATCATCATCATCATCATCATCATCATCATCATCATCATCATTCTGAGGGATTTTATGCTGCAAGTGACGATCTTGCATTCGAAATGATGCCATCGGGGTTCACATTTTACCCTTGATATGTTAAAAAGGGACTGAAGATGGCGTGAATAAACTCGGGTTTCATTTCTGTAGAGATTCTTGTATGTTTTAGGATTGGGGTGAGTTGATAACTGGGCCATTGTTTCCTTTTTCTATGAATATTATCTATTTCATTTCAGTTCGATGTTGTTGATGTTGATGTTGAGCTTTGCAGGTATTCAGCAAACCTTCATAATTTTCAACTGTCGCAGTTGATTTTCTTAAACTGTGTTCAGGTTGGTGGTGTGTTCCTCTAAATGAGGAGCCTACACCAGGAGGAACGTAGATGCGGCCGAAACCGTGACTTTTCCCCTATGTGCTTGGACTGTTGGAGCAGGTAACAGAGAATGCTGGGCATTGGAGAGGAGTGCGGGATTCGAACCCACAGCTAAGTGCGAATGCAAGACCAGTACGCTTCCGATTACGCCACCAGTCAACATGTGTTCTTGCAATTTCCCTTCATATCATCTATGGACTTAGGAAAGGAAGAGAGTACACAGATGTCATCCTTGCCCCGAGGTAGCTCAGCGAGAATATCATACATCTGATGTGGTTAGTTACTACATCATGGTAGGGAGAATTGTTCTTAGGTGAAGTATTAATGAATGTTTAATTATTTGTAGAATTGTTATTTGGCTTTCCGTCCGCCATGACATAAATAAGAGGGGGTTTACACGGTCTAACGGTTCGTCGAACGCGGTTCGACAGACAAGTGTTTAAAGTGATGTGTGAACGGGGTATTTGGTTGTCGAACACGTTGGTTAAACTCCAAATACCCAGTTCACACGTTCACACATCACTTTAAACACGTGTCTGTCGAACCCCCTCTAATACACAGTGAATATATTAACGTTCTGTACAAATTTATAAATATATTTAATAAAATGATAGTCATCCATGTATGTGACATAATATTTTTAATACACAATTTTGATTATAATTTACCTACACAATGATTTGAGCAAGATTAACAATTTTGTTATATCACAAAGCTATGTGCACTAAGGGGACACTGCAGCAGTGGCGGCGTGTTGCCACACAACACAACAAAGAACTGAATCTGGTCTTCTTAGACCAAGAGAAAGTCTTTGGTAAGTTTACACAGGGGGACATTAAGGAGAATTCTAGGTAAACTCCCTTTTTTGCCTCCCCCCAAAAAAAAGAACAAAACTTTTCCTGAACAGAACAAGAACAGCATGAGTGCAGTCCTCACACCAAAGGTGATTCACCGACTGATAAGAAATAACACCTGGAGTGAGATCAGACGTGTTCTGTCTGCGTTCTTGTTCATTATTGAGATGGACATAACAAAACAGGCAAACCTATACCCAGAGAACATCAACGAACTGCTCTTTGCAGTTGACCAGAGTAATATAATTACGTATATAATCAATTTATGGATTACCAAATATAATGACTTTAATTCAAATTTTCTAATGTATTGTGGAATTACAGTATATACGCATAAACGAGTTTAGTGTCATAACCTTTCAGTTATGACAATTGTACCCTCGTATGAAGTAGTTAGTATTCATAACCTTTTCATTGAAGTAGTTTCTAGTCTACGAAATTGGGGTTATGGGGATGAAGATTCCATTACATTTGTTACATGCATTACATGCGATAGCCCGTCTTCGATTGGTCATGCGTTTCAAGGCACACACATAAAACATGCATAGAAAGATACAAACACACGCAAACACATGCAAACACACACACACTTACACACACACACACACACACACACACACACACACACACACACACACACACACACACACACACACACACACATACACACACACACACACACACACACACACGCACACACACACACACACACAAACATACACACACACACACACACACACACACACACACACACACACACACACACAAACACACACACACACACACACACACACACACACACACACACACACACACACACACACACACACACACAAACACACACACACAAACACACTCACACATACACACACACACGCACACACACACTCGGTGGCGCGGTTGGTAGAGTTTCTAACTATCAGTACGGGGGTGCCGGCGGTACCTGGTTCGAATCCTGCCCAGGGCTGAAATTATTTCAGTATCGCTGCGCTTCGAGTCGTTACTCCAACTCTCGTGGGCGGGGAGTTGGGATGTGTGTGCGTGTAAGGTCATAGCATTACCCATAGATCGGTCATACGGGCTCTGAGCTCTCTTCCGGAAGGGAAATAGCTGTCGATCGCGAGTCCAACACGTGATCCAAAGACCAAGGTGAAGCACACACACACACACACACACACACACACACACACACACACACACACACACACACACACACACACACACACACACACACACACACACACACACACACACACACACACACACACACACACGAGTATACACACATGTATACACTTGCGCACGTACTACGTACACATTTGTATAGATCTATATGCTTTTATGTATACATAAGTATATATGTGTGTACATGAATAAATGTATATGTATATACATATATATATATATATATGTATATATATACGTGCATATGTATATGTATATGTATGCGAATAAATCACAAAAACACGTGATTCACAAAATGTGTAATAAAACCACTTGGAAAATAAAATGAAAGGTGACCGAACGTTTTCGTCTATTTCAGACATTTTCAAAGGTCACCTATGAAAATGCCTTAAATAGACAAAAACGTTCAGTCACCTTTCATTTTATTTTCCAAGTGGTATAATTACACATGTATATGTATATATATATGTATATGTATATATATATATATATGTATATGTATATGTACATGTATATGTATATGTATACTGTATGTATGTATATGCATATGTATATGTATATGAATATATGTATATGTACAGTATATGTATATGTGTATGTAAAGGCAGACAAATATAGAGGTGAGGTGGCAAAATGAAACGTTAAGGCTAGAATATGGAGCTTTATTCAGAACCAGACATTTCGACCTCTTGTGCCTTTCTTAGTGGACTGAGGAAGACCCAAGAGGTCGAAATGTCTGGTTCTGAATAAAGCTCCATACTCTAGCCTTAACGTTTCATTTTGCCACCTCACCTCCATACGTATATGTATATGTATATATATATGTATATATATATATATATGTATATGTATATGTACATGTATATGTACATGTATATGTACATGTATATGTACATGTATATGTACATGTATATGTATATGCTTATGTATATGCTTATGTATATGTTTATGTATATGTACATGTATATATACATGTACATGTATATGTACATGTATATGTATAAGTATATGTATATTTATATGTATATGTATATGTATATGTGTATGTATGTATGTATATATATATATATATGTATATATATATATATATGTATATATATATATATATATTAGGGTAAAAAACAATGATATGCATATTTATGTCTATGTTTTTGCGTATGTGTTTATGTTTGCATGTATGTATACATGTGCATATGTAAGTATATATATATGTATGTATATATGTGTGCATGTATGTATGTTTACATGTGTATACATATATTTGTGCGTGCCCGTGCGCGCGTTTGTGTATGTGTGTGTGGTGTGTGTGTGTACTTGTACGTGTGTGGGCATGTGCACGTTTGTGAGTGTGCTATTTTTTGTGTACAGGGGGGCGGGAAGGTGTGAACATGTGTGTGCGTGTGTGCATGTCGGTATAATTTATATTCATTCATATATCTATAAATTATCATCTATGAATTATTATTAGCTATGTACACGCGTTGGGGTGTTACCCCCTCATATTGTTGTTTATGAATATTCATACAAATATACTTTCCTGCGTAATGAAAAATACATGAAAGCCAAACACACCATCCAATGATTTATTCAATTGCCGTCCTTTGCCGAGGCAATATTGTATTGATAAAAACTAATCGTTATCTAGGCAAGCAAACGTCATTTGCGTTAAACGTTCATCTCAACGTCAGGAAACGTGGCTTTCAAAGGAAGTCATGCCAGAATTTTTCTCTTGTTATCGAAAAGAATTGGATTGTTCAGGTGTTCAGGTGTTCTCTTTGAGGACATAGCCCCCTTTCGTTACGCGTGAAGGGTCTCGTTAACAACACTTTAATAGGCAATTAACCCCAGCAAGTCACGTGGTATTGTCTACGCCATTTCTGGTATGTCATATCTCATTTCAAATTATGTTCCCTCTCGGTGTTCAAAGGGCTTTGGGAAATTGCTTTCACACTGTCGTTAGCAAAGTCTTTAGAGACGCCCCTGCAGACCATAGATCCGCACCATTCTTTTATATATGGACCCTTGTCTCTACACAAGAAAAACTGCTTATATTTTTTTCATTTTTATTATCATTACTTTCTCCAACTGTACTTATGCTGGTGTCACACTATGCAGCGGCGCCAGGTGCGGCCCGTTGATGGACAAGTTCAATTAGCTTTATAGAGTCACCTGGCGACAGACAGAACTTTATATACTGTACAACGACACTCCTGGTTAAAATACTCTCATTACCTTTCGAGTGTAATGACTCATAATAAGGGAGACTTTGCTGACAGCCAACAACAAGCCGGAACGTCGGCGCCGGACAGTGTGACACGGGCCTTACCAACATCTGTGACTCTACTACGGCGCGATATCATATTCAAGGATAGAAGCGCTGGGTATTGCCGACGAAATACTAAAAATATTGTCATCTTTTTAAGTGAGAATTATGTAGAAAAGTCTATCGATTCATGAATGTACTGGATAGACTCACGAGTCACTACATCAGTTCTTGATTTCTTGAGTATTTGAATTCTTGAGTACTTCATTTCTTTAGTACTTGATTTTTTGAGTTCTTGAATTCTTGAATTTTCGAGTTCTTGAATTCTTGAATTCATGAGCTGTTGAGCTCTTGACTTCTTAAGCTCTTAAATTTTTGAGTCATATATATATGCAGAAAGATCACTAAAAACAACACGTGATCCACAAATTTTGCTGGTAACCACTAAGGAAATCGGAAGAAAACAGTAATTCCCAAGCGCTTTCGTGTAATTCACATGTTCAGGGGAATACAGAAAAAGTTGTGTTACAAAGAGGTTAAAAAATAACAAGATTATATACTAGGAAAGGAACAGGCATAGTAAGAGATGTCACAAAATTAAACACTAGGAAAGGAACTGGCATAGTACAAGATGACACGAAATATTACACTAGGAAAGGAACTGGTAAAGCACAAAAAGTCACATATGAAATAAGAATAAGTCTTGGTACACAAAGTCATCAATGAAAAAGAAATCTAGAGAACAGCACAATTCACCAAATTAATTTTGGTCACATACAACCTGATTACAAATCTTGTTAATGATGAATTTATCTAATTTATAAATGCCATTACTGATATTAAGAGTAGAACCTTCAGAATTTTTTATAATACTACTTTCTATTATGTTTCTATTGACAAATGAATTACAAGAAATGATAATGGAAGCATTAGTCCAATTAATACAATGATTGAAGTCTTTCATGTGAACAAATAGAGCATTGGATTCTTGTGCTGTTCTAACACTATATTTATATTGTTTAATTCTAGTTGATAGTTCTTTGCCCGTTTGTCCAATGTAATACTTTTCACAATCTCTGCAAGGGATTTTGTATTTTGTATTCCCTTGAAGATGTGAATTACACGAAAGCGCTTGGGAATTACTGTTTTCTTCCGATTTCCTTAGTGGTTACCAGCAATATGTATATATATATATATATATATATATATATATATATATATATGTAAAAGCTGGCAGTAATTCTTCTTTTATAGATGTTGAGTTAAATTTGACCGCACCTTGGGCTAGAATCAATTTCTTGTTGATAGACTCATGATTTCTAATCAAAGATTTCTGCTCATCGGGGAGGCGGAATATATATATATATATATATATATATATATATATATATATATATATGTATGTATATATATACACACACACACACACACACACACACACACACACACACACACACACACACATAATATATATATATATATATATATATATACATATACACTTATACATATATATTTCTCAACCCCCCCCACCCCCCGACACACACACACAACCACCGCAACCACCACACGCTCTCGTCAGGCGCAGGTTGTCGCGTCACTCCGGTGGGCACAGCTACTCGTATATTTAGACCATGCGATTTCTGTATCCCATTGTATCCCCTGGGGACTAGTCCTGGACAGGACTCGAAACGTCGGGAATAAATAACCTGCTTCTGAGTCTGGTGTTTTCTACGTTTCCACCATTATGGCCACTGGGCTCCAGGTTTTTTCGTACATATACATAGAATATGTGGGTATCTTTCACCAATTGAAGAGTTACATCTGCTTGTGTTTCTATACAAACCTTTGTTGCGTGTATGTGTGCGTGTGTGCATATGCATATGTATGTATACATATGTGTACATCTACTGTTACCAACTACCACACTTAGCTTGTAGTAAGGTATTTACTGAAATTAATACAATGCCTAAATTCCACCTCACACGCATCGTGTAGTTTCGGACACCAGAACAATGCCGCTATTTCCGTTCACAACTTGTCAAAGGTCAGTCACTAATGTCAGTGAGAGCCTCGGAATTCTCGATTTTGGTCAGGTCATGTTTAAACGAACCCGGACAAACAAGCTCGCGATCTCTCTCCCTCTCTCTCTCTCTCTCTCTCTCTCTCTCTCTCTCTCTCTCTCTCTCTCTCTCTCTCTCTCTCTCTCTCTCTCTCTCTCTCTCTCTCTCTCTCTCTCTCTCTCTCTCTCTCTCTCTCTCTCCTCTCCTCTCCTTCCTTTTTTCTCCTTTCCCTTTTCTCCTCTTCTATTCTCTTCTCTTCCCCTCTCCTCTCGCCTTTCTCCTCTCCTTTTTTCTCCTTTTCTTTTCTCTTCTCTTCCCTTCTCTTCTATTCTCATTTCTTCTTTCCTCTTCTCTCCTCTCCCCTCTCCCTATCTCCCTCCCCCCACTTTCCTCTCTTCATTTCTCACCCCTCTATCTCGCGAGCACAGGTGTGTATGTGTGTGTGTGTGTGTGTGTGTGTGTGTGTGTGTGTGTGTGTGTGTGTGTGTGTGTGTGTGTGTGTGTTTGAGTGTTTGCTTACCTGATTGTGAATCACAGGACAGTTTGTACTTGTGTGTCCTGCCTCACGATACAGTTTCTCTTTGATATAGATGGCCTTTAGCATTCAAATACCCATTGTACCCACCCTATCTACATCTTTTGCGAAGCATTACTTTTAAGTCATTCAGCCCAGTAGTCCACCATATATCTTCACACTTGTCTTACTGACTGTCCTTTGTGTCATCTTCGATGTCCGTTTGTGCACGTTATCAGGTCACAGTAAGGTTTTCTGTCTGCTAATAATGAAAACCACTGCAACAGCAAGACGAGCGCGCGCTCGCGTCCGGGTGTGTGTGTGTGTGTGTGTGTGTGTGTGTGTGTGTGTGTGTGTGTGTGTGTGTGTGTGTGTGTGTGTATGTGTGTGTGAGTGTGTGTGTGTGTGTGTGTGTGTGTGTGTGAGTGTGTGTGTGTGTGTGTGTGTGTGTGTTTGTATGTGTGTGCGTGTGTGTGTGCGTGTGTGTGTGTGTGTGTGTGTGTGTGTGTGTGTGTGTGTGTGTGTGAGAGAGAGAGAGAGATTCACCATGGTCTTGGATCACGTGTTGGACTCGTGATCGACAGCTATTTCCCTCCCGGAAGAGAGCTCAGAGCTCATATATGACCGATCTATGGGTAACGCTATGACCTTACACGCACACACACACACTCAGCTCCCCGTCCACGAGGGGAGTTGCGCGTGTATTCATGTGTGTGTGTGTGTGTGTGTGTGTGTGTGTGTGTGTGTGTGTGTGTGTGTGTGTGTGTTTAAAGGAAAGAGAGAGGGAGAGAGAGATGAGTAAGGGAAAAAGGAAGAGAGAGGAAGAGAGAAGGAAGGAAGGAGAGAGAGAGAAGGAGAGAGGGAGGTATAGAGATGGGAGAAAAGATATATATATATATATATATATATATATATATGTATGTATGTATGTATATATATATATGTATGTATGTATATATATATATATATGAGAAAGCTATAGGAAAGGGGAAGGATGTTTTTTGGGCTTTTATGGATCTGGAAAAGGCTTATGATAGGGTAGACAGAAAGGCACTGTGGGAGGTTATGCAGATTTATGGGATAGGAGGAAAGCTTTTGGGAGCTGTCAAGAGTTTTTATGAGAGTAGTAGAGCATGTGTTAGGATTAGAAATGGAGAGAGTGAGTGGTTTGAAGTA
>NC_134811.1:35482333-35484833 GCF_046742065.1 Oratosquilla oratoria | reverse complement strand
GGAGAGAGAGAAAGAAAAGGAGGTAGAGAGAGAAAGAAAAAAGAAAGAGAGAGAGAGAGAGAGAGAGAGAGAGAGAGAGAGAGAGAGAGAGAGAGAATTAGCTAGCTAGCTAGGTTGGGAAGGGTAGGGAGGAAGGAAGGGAGGTGTGGGTGGCTTAGGGTAGGTTGCAAAGGTCCATAGGTATGAAGAATGTTACACAAAGAGACCGAAGGGTGATGTTTTTATTTTAATTATTTTGACCTGACCTGATCTTACCTGACCTGACCTGACCTGACGTGACCCGACCTGACCAGAACAAAAAATTAAACTAAACCGAATCAAGCTAACATAAACGTAATATAACCTGTCGTGTTGATGTACTGTCTTTGGACCCCTTCATAACAGACTCCTGTCCTGAGTGTAACAAAGTTTGACGTCAGTCAAAACAAGCTGTCGAAAGAGTGTCACATCGTAGCGGATCTGCGCTCCTCTGAGTCGTCTGGTGCCGGGCAAAACTAAACCTACAAAGTGAGTTGCCTCAACGGCGAAGTTAATGATTTATGTCATGCATTTCATTGCTTCTGGGCCGGGCAGTGGTCAGGACATAGAGATGGTTCCTTCATCCACGGGGAGCTAAGACAAGAGGGAAGCAAGTATGGTGGATTTTAGTGGAATGGATGGGAATTGGTGCCTGCCTTTGGCATGGCTATCTTCCTTATAAGGGAGAAGAGGCCTTTTGTATAAAGATAGATAAACTTCAAAGCAGTATTTGATCGTCGTCAATTAATATCTCTTGTTGGAGAGCCTCTATTGTAGTATGCAAAGAATCACAAAATGTTACAATCTATCGTCGATCCGCCCCTGTTTTTGTTTTTGTTTTTGTTTTTTATAAGTAAAACTGGAAGTCGAGGTGATCCTATGATACATCGCTGGGGACACCAAAATCTGACCCACGATTTATTGGAACGACGCAAATGTATCCACTATTGTTATATGAATATAATTTCGTTTATCAAAATATTATTTTGATTACAAGTGAGCTACTGCGTATAGACGTATATCAGATACTCAACAAGGAAAGAATCATTAGCGTAATTCTGATATAATGGATCATGCTTATACTCGTATGTCCTCAGTGTACAAGAGACTTGTTACACATTTGTAATTCTTCACTATGTCACTAATCATACAAGTATATCAGACATATCTACCATATAACCAGACTGCGACGAACAGAGAGCCATCTATTAGCAGACATAAACAACACAAGGTTTTCACCATACCTTTAGAATTAGGCGGTGCGTTGATATATAGGACACAGTAATATGTTCCTTGTAGTGCTTATCGCTCTTCCTGTAGAGAGAATGATTGTTCGCAGTCTATGGCTTCGATATGGACATGGTCATCCATCATCGTGTGTTCGACGATAGCGGCACTATATCATCGGGAGACCTCTGTTGTTCTTGAGTACAGAGTTGTGGTAGTATGCAGTATTAGGTTCGGCTGTGGGCATCCAAATACATGTTATATTAGAACCATTCATATATCATCTAAAATAGTTCTGTATGTAGCACCCGAACGAAGTCGCCCTTGTTCCCCTTCAGCAAAGTGCTCTTAAGTCATTCGTGTCTTGAGTTTCTCGCCTCCCCCTCGTTAGCTTAATAAAATCGTCTGACGTCAAGTGGAATAGAATTCCTTAAAAGCAATACAGTCACAAGTGAGTCAGACTCCGTTGTTTCAAGAATGACTGGTCAGGAGGAGGATCATCGAAGGAAGGGATCGAGAAGGTAATATTAGCAGTTAACAAAAAAATAAATAAAAAAGGAGATAGAAATCGAGATGGACGATCTAATGAGCTTCAATTGAATGTGCAAAGAGAGGAAGATGTTTGGATTTTCGGAGAGGATGTGCTTAATTGGGAAGGTAAAAGAGAAGGGAAATCGCAATGTGGAACCTCTTGAAAAGATACGGCGAACAATTAGGAAGCTCGTGGCATCATGACCGTGTGTACATGTGTGTGTGTGTGTCTGTGTGTGTGTGTGTGTGTGTGTGTGTGTCTGTGTGTGTGCGTCTGTATGTGCGCACCTGCGAGCGTGGAGGGAGGATAGTAGATGAGGGTTAGTTGAGATCTCTTAACTCCTTCGAATAGTAAAATGGTCTCCTTAACAGAATAAAATCTCTTGGAAGTTAGGTGGGGAGGATGTTCCTTTTCCACGTGTAGCTACCTCACTCGGCTGATTAGGGTTTAAAAAAATGTGTTCACTTTATTGGACAAAAGGATTAAACTGGGGGAAGAATTTGGCTGAGTTTGTAATAGTGGTTAAGAAGATGGATTTATTTGGGTTAAGTACCCATAGGCTTAACAAAGGGAGAGTACAAATAGTCTTAAACGGCTTCCATGTGATAAGTATCATTGGCCCAATATAGTGACCTAATATGTGTCCCGTCGGCCTGACTTTACAATACCATCAATGGACTATCACTAATATTGTGTAATACAGATTACTTAGGAGGATTGATT
>NC_134811.1:35454833-35457333 GCF_046742065.1 Oratosquilla oratoria | reverse complement strand
ACAAAGAAACAACTTGAAACAGAGAATATGAAACAAAGAAACAAGAAAAAAAAGAAAAAAAAGAATCAGAAAAAGAAATAACTAAATAAATAAATAAGGAAACAAGGGGTAATGAAGCAAAGAAACAATAATCAAAGAAACTCGACCGAAAACAATACTTTACTCGGACTTGGTTCGTGCGGGGAAACAGCTTTGAACAAGTGTTTGTCTAATGACCCTTGAACATTTCCAAAGTCAGTAAAGGACTTTTAAAGCTTTCGTTATACTTGCCCCTAAACACCTTACCTTCCTCTACCTCCCCCTATCCTTCTACCTCCCCATTTCCCTTCCCCTTCCCCTCTCCCCATTAGATAAAACGAAATTATTTTGTATTCACTGAATGAAAATATGCGAGTATAAATTTAGACATAGTAATGACTAGATTAATATATTCTTCTCGTCTGTTCGCTACTTTTACGTCCTCCTACCTCAGTGAATCTCACCCAGAGAGGGAGGGGGGGGGTGAAAAAATTATAAATATGGTAGAGGGTAGATATGGTGATACGACTGAATATTCATCACTACTTCTGAAATATGCTATACCTGGCTGACAATAGTAATGTTTATTTCCTCTTTTTGGTCAGAAGCATTTTGTGCAGATTTTTTATTTTTTTATTTTTATTAAGGATATTTTTGTATTTGCGTTCCTGTTCCTTTATGTTGAATGGGAGCAACTTAAAGGCAAATGACTGAAAGGTTCAAGCCATGGAGGTAGTTATATGGCAGAGGAAGAAAGGGCTGAGAAATTATACCTTAACCGAACAAAAATAATTGGTGTTAGCCATAATGAAGGTCTACATATAATGTCAACTCAGGATTGCTTCACACGTATCGATTTTTCGTCGTGAGCCGTCCATGACAGGACGACGTGCTCTCAAATAACCATGGACTAAATAACTATGGACGCTTTCACACGTGGTCGTGGCGGGTGAAAGCATCTATAGACACCCATGGATATTTGAGAGCACGACGTCGTGCTGTGGACGGCGCCCGGCGAAAAGTCGATACGTGTGAAATGAGTCTTAGAGAACAACAGGTCATGAGCTCACGTTAGGAGGTGCTTAGCATAGACATAGAGCGTCACCTTTGCCCAGAGTGTGCGGATAGCCAAGATAAATGATGTTCACTGGGAGTCTTTGGAATGGAACTGAGTCAAATGTGACTCAGAGAGTGTAGTTGAGTCCTACTCAGAGTTCCACATCTGAAGGATTTTTTTTTAATAGATATTTGAATTTTTATCTTCAACACCTCCACCATCATTCTTTCTCTCTGTTATATTTTCACATGTCTGGAAATTCTCACTCGAAATTTTGCTCCGAATGATATTAAGTCAAGTTAAAGTAAAAAAAAAAAAAAAAAAAAAAAAGGCGTTAGGAATTATTTGATTCTGGAGGGAGATGTGTTTGCTCACATTTCCTTAATGGGAGTGGAATAGACTTTAGATTGAGAATAAATGTTGATACACGTGAAACCGAATAGAGTGAGAGCGAGAGTAACTGAAAGCTGGTAAAAGCAAAGAAGTGGGTGAGTGAGTGAAATGAGTGACTGAGTGATTGCTAGTGAGAGTATAATGGAGTGAGTTAGAATGAGAAAGGGAAGGAGGGAAGGGGAAAGGGAGATGGGGGAAGGGGAGAATAGGGTAAAAGAAGAGGGAAGAGGAGGTGCGAGGTTAAGAAGGAGAGGAAAGGAAAGAGGGAGGTCGAAGGAGAGGGAGGGAAAGTGAGAGGGAAGGGGAATGAGTGAAGTAAATGGAAAGAGAAGGGCAGAGGGATGGGGAGGGAGGGAAAGGGAGAGTGTAGGAAAGTAAAGGGAGAGTGAGGTAAGGGAAGGAGGAAGAGATGTCAAAGGAGAAGAAGGTAAAATGAGAGGGAAAGAAGAGTGAAGCAGAGAGGGAAGTAATGGGAAAGACGGAGGTAAAGGGAGAGGGAATGAGGGAGGACGGAAAGGGAGAAAGAAGTAAATGGAGAGAGAAAGGGAGTAAGAGTGAAGAGGAAATGGGGAATAATAGAAAATGAAGGAGGGAGGGGGGTAAAGGAAGAGGGAAGAGAAGAAGGAGGGAAAGGGAGGAAGAAGTAAATGGGAACGGGTGGGGAGAGGGAGAGAGAGGAAGGGAGGGGATTGAGAGGGATAGAGAGGAAAAATGGGATCAACCTATGCCCAGCGGACGGATAAATTCCTGAAGAAGAGTACACAAACCTTTGAACCGTACTGTAAAAACAAAACACCTGGCCTTTGGTCGCCTGGCTTTCGTTGTTCCTCGCTTTCTCGTGACGTGAATGAGATGCTGCCAGCGTTGTTACAATGAGCAATGGTTATTCATTAGGAGTAATGAAATGAGGAAATGTGACATTCAAAGGGCCTTTGACATTGAATGTCGTCTTTTTTTTTTTTTTTTTTTTTAGTACGGCCCTTTGATGTTTTGCCAAAAACAATCTTCTTCGTGTCGCGTGATAGTTTTGCT
>NC_134811.1:35437333-35442333 GCF_046742065.1 Oratosquilla oratoria | reverse complement strand
CACTGTACGGCGGCGCCGGATGTGGCCAGATTATGTTTTCAAGTTCAATTGGCTTGATAGAATCACCTGGCGGCAGCTAGAACTTTATGTAACGACCATCAGCCCCCCCCCCCCCGGGCTAAAATACTATCATAACCTTTCGATTCATAAAGGAGACTTTGCCGTAGCCAATAACAAGCCACAACGGCGGCGTCGGACAGTGTGACACCGGCCTAACATGGAAGGAAAACAAACAAACAAAATGACCAATTGGTAAAGGCACATGTACAGGAAACCTGTCGCATGTTTTTCCAGTCTGGTGTGCCTCTGTCTCGGTTCAGTCGCTTGTCCAGCTTCGGAAATCCAGGTGGACAAGCATCTGAGTCTGACTGACACGTTGTGTCGTGTGTGTATGTTGTGGTCAGCCTTGTCAGGGTGTCTTGTTAAATTGGTCTGTTTATGTATTCTCGAAGTAGGTGGGACCCTTTTCTCAACCATTGGTTGCCTTTCTTTTCTACTTATCTTATTTCATTTTCTATTTTATTCTTATAGTTACTTATTTCATTGTTTATTTGTTTAGTTATGTATTCACTTATTCATACATTTATTTCTTTGTTTGTTTGTTTATTGATAGGCTTATTTGCGAATTTGTTTGTTTAACTATATATCCATTTATTCAATTATTTCTTTGTTTACTTATTTGTCCATTTATTTGTTTATTTAATAATTCTTTATTAACTTATCTATTATGTATTTATTTATCTATTCGTTTCTAATTTATTCATTTAGTTATTCATTGATATATCTATTTATCTACCTATAGTTTATAGAAAGAATAACAAGGGATTCCAATGTGTATGGCTGCTAATATGTTCCTGTACTTATTTTGGAGCATTTATAACAATAATAAAATTTTCTCAGTTTATATTTTTTAAGTTCCCTCAACAAAAAAAATTACATAATACCGTTCCATTTTTTTTTTTTTTTTTTTTTTTTTTTTTTTTTTTTAAGAGATGACAAAAGCCGAGGCATGATTCCGATAGGAAAGAGATCGTGGGAACCAGAGATAAACTTCCTGAAGAGGGCGAAATTTTTTTCTCGATACTTTTCTTGAGGAGTTTGTGTCGTAAAAGGGGCATAGATATCCATAAGAAGAGTGTCGAAGACCATTAGGTTTTTCATGATTCTGTTTTTTTTTTTAACAACACAAATCTAACCTGTAGATCCTGTCGTACTGAATTAGCTATTCCTGTAAACAATTCTTGGTTTTAAGGAAATCATTGTATAAAGAAATATATAAACTTATTCCTCGCGTCCAAAGATTCCCTGTGAGCCCTTTTGAGGCCAATAGAGGTACCACGGAAATGAGAAAAATAGTGAAAGTAAAAGCACGGTATAATTTGAGATTGGCAAAATTATTTTGCCGCTGATGGGAAGTCACTGAAATGAATTAAATCACCTGGCGACAGCCAAAATGAAAACAAAGGTTACATTACGCACAGAAAGTGTTAAAAAGGACTGCCAGACATCTTTTCGCATGTACGTATTATTGTATGTATATATACATATACATTGTGTGTGTGTGTGTGTGTATGTGATTCACTATGGTCTTGCATCACATGTTGGACTCGTGGTCGACAGCTATTTTCGTCCCGAAAGAGAGCTCAGAACTTACATATGACCTATCTATGGGTAATGCTGTGACCTTTACACGCACCCCCCCCCCAAATCCCCGCCCATGAGAGTTGGAGTAACGACTCGCAGGGCAGCGATACTGAAATTATTTCATCCCTTGGAGGGATTCGAACCGGAGTGACGGCCGGGAACTCTAACCACTGTGCCATCATGTGTATGTGTGTGTGTGTGTGTGTGTGTTAGTGTGTGTGTGTGTGTGCGTGTGTGTGTGTGCGCGCGCGTGTGCGTGTGTGTATGTGTAACTCATACATACTCCCTAAAATAAAGAGTTCACGCCTTGCGAACGTAATACATTGATGTATAAAGTTTGAATTTTTCGATATATGAGCGTATTGTATATATTTCCTTTTATTTTCTTTTTTCAGGTAAGTTCTCTTTCCTGCGAGAGAGGGGGCCCCATAACATCTACTGATTCGTCTCCAGTTTCATTCTGGATTTACACATTGACTAGCATATATACTGACTGACTGAGCGGCTCATATCACAGAAAACAGTGTTGTGCTAAAGGTACAGTAATCTCGTAATATGTTTATAGGAGTTACGAAGAATTGAATCCTCCTATATTTCAAATGTTTATTCGCGAATAACAGGTGATTCTATTCAGCTAAGGGTTCATGGTCGTTCAAGGACCTCGTTTTGACCCATGGCCTCGTACTCAGCCGAATAAAATCGTTTATAATTAGCCAGACAGTTGAAGAACTGAAATGGAAATTAGAGTCAAGAACAGATCTTGTGGAAATTAGGTAATTTTCAGTTGGTATTTCCCACAGTAGGTGGCCAGTTATCACGAAGTGGATTAAGGTCTCAACATCAGGTTTACTCGGTCACACACGGGGTTGCTTGTTGTTGTTATTCTTATCGTTGTTGTTGTTGTTGCTGCTGTTGCCTTTGTCATTATTGCTGTTATTGTTGTTATTGTCATTGTTCTGTTGTTGCTAATGTTGTTTTATTGATGTTGCTGTTGTTGTTGTCGTATATTTCTCAGTGTTAATGGGTCACATCAACCTAATTACGGAAGAAAACCAATCACGCCACAGATCCCTCCACCCCAGTTATGTTGTGATCATGTCTGTGTGTTCTGCCAGTGCCGAACATCTGATAAACATGTGCGTGATCGCGTGTGAGGCAGCCTGGCAGAGCGGACATGATTATGTCGTCTACATTGAGTAACATGCGCGAGAGTTTTTAAGCCCTTTGGTACTGTGCCACGCTGTGTATATGCAGTTCTAACACTTTTATTCAGATGGTGTAGTGCCTTTCAATCTTTCGGTACCAATAGAGTATCAAATAGTTAAATAGAATAGCCTGGCTATACGCCATGATAAAAAGATAATTCATAGTCGATATGGAAGCTGTTCACATGCACAGTTGGTGGATCTGTATGCTCATTTCAAGTTAATGTTATGGAAGAACATTTGAACAATGAGTTTCCACGCACTGCCAACATATCAGTGTTTTATGATTGTATTTAACTGTGATCTGAAAGACACTAGAATCAGGAAGACACAATTCCAGTGTCTGGCTTATGTAAAATCTGGATTCAAGAACCGGTTGGTTGGTTGTGGTACCGAATGTATATAGTACTGACAAAGAGTAAGTATGGAAGTAAAAAAAAAAAAAAAAAAAAAAAAAAAAAAAAAAAAAAAATAGATAAATAAATAAATGAAAAAAGAGTCAATGCAGGGGCAAATAACCAACATATACTTGTATATTTAACTCTTTCTAGTCCAAGGGTTTTCCCTCAGCTGAGTGAAATTGCCTGGTGATAGAAAGAATAAACATGCAAGTTGAGTAAAATATCTAAGTTTAAACGACTTTCTCACCCGTGTGATTTCCCTTTCCCTTACACTCAATCAATCAATCAATAAATCAATCAATCAGTCAATCAATCGGCCATCATGAGTCCACTGCTGAAATGAGGTTTCTTACATACCATTCCATGACTCGCACGATTGCGCCAAGCTCTGTCACGTCACTCCTGCACATTCATCTATCCACCTATTGCTTGGGGGCAGGCAAACGCTGTTCCTGTTTTTAAGAAGGGAGGTACGAGTAAATCGTTTATATCCAACTACAGGCCAATCAGTTTGATATCAGTTATAGGTTAAATGCTTGAATCAATAATAGTTAATAGACTCAGAGAACACATCGAGAGACATAATTTGATTCGTGGCACACAGCATGGTTTCTCCAAAGGTAAGTCATGTGTGACTAATCTTCTATCCTTTTACACTAAAGTATATAAGGCGTCAGATAACAATGATAATTACGATATTATTTACCTTGACTTTAGTAAAACGTTCGACAAGGTGCCACACCAGAGACTACTAAATAAAATCAAAGCCCATGGCATAGGAGGAAAAATGTTAGAATGGATTAGAGCTTGGATTAGTAACAGAAAACAGCGGGTCACCATAAATGGAGTAAAATCTAGGTGGGGCAATGTTACTAGTGGGGTCCCCCAGGGCTCGATTTTGGGTCCCTTGTCGTTAATTATGTACATAAACGACTTAGACGATGGGATAAATAGTGATGTTAGTAAGTTTGCTGACAACATTAAAATATGACTCTTAATTAGGTCAGGAGACGACGCCGAGATTCTGCAGGATGATCTTAAGAAATTGTTAACATGGTCGGTGAAATGGCAAATGAACTTTAGTTTTTCAATGTGCAGCATGTTAAACATAGGTCTACACAACCCAGAAAATATATATTGCTTAGATAACACGTTTTTAGAGAAAACTGAGTGCGAGAGAGACTTGAGAGTTCTAGTGAGTCCTGACCTTAAATCCAGGAAACAGTGCATTAGCACCAGGAATAAAGCTAACAGAGCATTAGGTTTCATTGCTAGGACGGTTACGAATAGAAGTGCAGAGGTAATTACCAACTCTAGCGTTAGTTAGACCCATCCTTGACTATGCGATACAGTTTTGGTCTCCGTTTTATAGAATGGATATCATTTCACTAGAATCAGTACTGAGGAGAATAACTAAAATGATACATGGGCTCAGAAATTTACTTTACGAAGAGAGGCCTAGGCACCTTAACTTACACTCTCTGGAAAGACGCAGAGTACGGGGTGATCTAATGGAGGTGTTTAAGTGGATAAAAGACCTTTACAAGGGTGACACAAACAAGGTCATCATATTAAGACAACAGGCAGGGCTCGCAGCAATAGATTTAAACCGGATAAATTTAGATTTAAAAAGGAAATAGGCAAGAATTGGTTTACTAATAGGGTGGTCAACGAATGGAACAGACTTAGTAACCATGTAGTATGCGTTGAAACTACCGGTTGTTTTAAGAAACGGTTGGACAACTTTATG
>NC_134811.1:35432333-35434833 GCF_046742065.1 Oratosquilla oratoria | reverse complement strand
GGATTCAGGGAAATATTACCAAGGGGAACTTGTGATTGTCACTTGCTCCAGCTTTCCAAACGCAGAGGAAGGAAGACGTAACCAAATGCAACGAAACGTCTCATGGTGCGCGCTCTTTTCTTTGTCTAGTTCCTCTCAAAGACTTCAGATGGCATTAATTAGTAGAATGATTAGTGAACATTTTACAGGTTAATAGCTTCAGTAGCGTACAATAGTGGAGTCGATGGAGTCTGTGTGTGAAAGCCGGGGTAAATGACAATTACTGCTTACCTTTTTTGTGCGTACGTGCGCGCATGTATGTGCGTGAGTGTGTGTGCTTGTGTGTGAGAGGACCTTACAGAAGTCAGCAATTTTGAATCAGACCTCTTTATTGCATACTAGATAAGAAACATTAACAAACTGTGGGATTATGTAATTTTGCTCGTAGGTTAGAGGTAAACACAAGAAAAGGGGATGGCCGGCATTTATATGACTTAGTCATGTTTGACTTATTTATGTAAATACACGCCCACGAACGAACACACACACACACACACACACACACACACACACACACACACACACACACACACACACACACACACACACACACACACACACACCTCGTGGCGCACTGGTTAGATTTTCCGGCTGCCGTTACGGCGGTCCGGGTTCGAATCCCACCAAGGGATGAAATACGAGTAATTTCAGTATCGCTGCGCTACGAGTTGTTATTCAGACTCTCGTGGGCGGGGAGCTGGGTGTATGTGTGCGTGTGAAGGTCACAGCATTACCCATAGATCGGTCATATATAAGCTCGGAGCTCTTTTCCGGGAGGGAAATAGCTTTCGATAACGAGTCCAACACGTGATCCAAGACCATGGTGAACCACACACACACACTTGACGGCGTAGTGGTAGCGTTCGCGGCCACCACTACGACGGTCCAAGTTCGAATCCCGCCTAGGGCTGAAATAATTTCAGTATCGCTGCGCTGCGAGTCGTTACTTCAACTCTCGTGGGCGGGAAGTTGTGTGTGTGTGTGCGTGTAAGGTCACAGCATTACCCATAGATCGGTCATATATGAGCTCTAAGCTCTCTTCCGGGAGGGTAATAGCTGTCGATCACGAGTCCAACACGTGATCCAAGACCATGGTGAATAATACGCGCGCGCACACACACACACACACACACACACACATACAGAATTGTTTTTAATTTTATATATTTTTTCGTTTTAGTACGAGTATGTGTATGAATATATCTGAGTTCATTTTTGCCTCGTATAGTTTACATGTTTTCTTGTTTATTCGTACCTGCGCGTGTTTGTTACGTGGGATGGCGGGTATTACGGTACCCAGGGTTTATGGTGGCGTCATCGTAAGCGTGCTGGTTTCTCATTCACTTAGTTGTGGGTTCGAGTTCTGCACTTCTCTCCGATTCCCAGCAGTGACTGTGACCTGCTCCAACATTCACTGAAGCGTATATGGCAAAGATGACGGCTTCGGCCGCAGCCACGCGCCTCCTGGCGTAGGGTCTTCACCCTTCAATCGTGAAATTACATCAGGGAGAACACGAAGACCAATGTCACGTCTTAATATAACATTGCACATAATGAGAATTAGATCATTGTACATAAGGAGCATTAAATAGTGAGGAATATGACAGTAAATAGTAAAGTTATGAACTCTGGTTCGAAGTATAAGGTCGGACATTTTAGGAAGAGAATTGTATAAGATCACTAATGAGATGAGTAGGGTCTGTTAATCTATTCATAACCAAAACAAACACTGAATTAGAATGGGTTTTGATTCTTTAAAGGAAATTTATAATCCCTAAGTTGAAAATGTGTTTATAATGAATACAAACTAGACGTTAAACACTGGGCTCAGGCAGTCAGGATTTAGATTGAATCTAAAAATAGGTAGAGCAAACTTTACCAACCACGTAGTCGATCAATAGATTAAAATTCATGCTGAGGTGATCGCATGAAGTACAGCACATAGTTTTATGGTTTAACAAGATAAACAATAATAAACACGACGTAATCCTGATTTACATATACCGGTATTTTATGCATCTATTCATAAATTTGTTTAGGTATCAGAAATGTGTTTATAAACTCGTTTTATTTTATTGTAGTTTTTTAGTGCTGTGGTCGATAATGTTGCTTGTTATTTGTTGGCATTCATTTACATACTGACCACAACCCTTTAGTTTTCTTAAACAAGCTCTCCGTTTCTAAATCTAACCAAAGACTCACCGGATGGAGTCTCCTGTTACAATCATATAATCTCCTCATACAACATGTAAAAGGATCAGATAACGTCCTTGCCGATTCCATATCAAGAATCGACTTAAAAGGGTGAGGGTGTCATGTCCTTAGCGTGAATAGAAACATGTGGTTGTGCTGTGTCACTCCCTTGCGTAAATAAAGTCTCCTGTTTGTATTTCTAAGGCACGCCTTGCGTGAATATGATGTGTAATATATGATGTAATTCGTACTGTATTTCATATATATA
>NC_134811.1:35414833-35424833 GCF_046742065.1 Oratosquilla oratoria | reverse complement strand
TCCTCCTTCTCCATTTCCTCCTTCTCCTTCTCCTCCTTATCCTTCTACCTCTCCTTCTCCCTCTCCTTCTCCATCTCCTTCTCCTTATCCTTCTTTTTTTTCTCCTCCTCCTTCTCCTTATCCTTCTCCTCCTTCTCCATTTCCTCCTTCTCCTTCTCTTTATCCTCTTTCGTCTTCTTTCTCCTTCTCCTCCTTATCCTTCTACTTCTTCTCCTTTCTCTCCTTCTTCTCCACCTTCTCCTCCTCTTTTTCTTCCTTTTTCTCTTTCTCTTCCTCATCCTCTTCCTCATCTTCTATCTCTTTTCTTATCTGCCTTACTCTCTCTCTCTCTCTCTCTCTCTCTCTCTCTCTCTCTCTCTCTCTCTCTCTCTTTCTCTATCTCTCTCTCTCTCTCTCTCTTGTCATTCCTTCCCTCCCTCCCTTCCTTAGCCCTCGATTCGACTGCCGCTCGCTTTATGGCTCCGTAATAACTGTAACGTTGTTTTCTGATACTCTCGCATGTTGTTGTTCTGAGGTCTGTTTAGGTCGGTTATTTTGGTCTCCTTCAGGACCATTACCAGCTTACTTCGGGAATGAATTGGTCATTATTCTGATACAGTCTCTGCGACCTTTATTATTCTTTTTTCAATCTGCTTTGCACATGTATCTAATATTGTATATGTTCAGTATGTATTTATCTATTAATTACTTTATTTATTCATTCATTTATCTACTTATTCATTTATTTATTTGTTTATTCATTAATTAATCCATTAATTTATTTGTTTATTTGTTTATTTATTTATTAGTTAGTTAATTCATTTATTTGCTTCTATTTTTCAATGTTATTTTCTAGTTAACATTGTATCACATAAAAAAAATAATCTGAAGTCACAAGTTGTGTTTAAATGAAATAGTTTCAGATTGTATATTTTGTTTCATCTTGTCAGCATACAAGATAACCGAGTATTAACTGAATTTACTCTGTTGGATTTCTTAGTCCATTGAACATCTAAAATCTCTTTTCTTGTGCGGATGAACAAGTGATGACTGGGTTGTAATTGGATGGACTTTTTGTCTGCGTCTTCAAACATATTTGAACGATTCTACTCAGTGATTTTCCGCACGAAATTTCTTTGGCTCTTGCTAGATCGACACTAAAGCATAACCTCCAGGAAGTTAAAAGGATTATCGACAGATACCAACAATTGTTGGTCCTGCGAGACGTACATCAGAGAGAATCGTCTCCCCAACCGCCCGTCTTCAAAACCCGTCAACACTCGTCATCACCTTCATCTGGACATGCATCCCCGAGGGGCTGCAATTCACTCAGTGACAGAAAAACTAGAGTAGAGCTTGCAGACCGTTACCAGCCGTTGTGGGGCTGCGGAGTTCCATTTAATTAAACCCTGAGGCATTGGTTATCATTATCAGTTATGTTACTGACTGTCAAAACATGATTAATCAAAACATGATTAACTAAATCCTGTACGTATGATAGATTCAATGTGTGTGTGTGTGTGTGTGTGTGTGTGTGTGTATTTACCTTGGTATTTGGATCACGTTTTGGACTCGTGATAGACAGCTATTTCCCTCCCGAAAGAGAGCTCAGAGCTCGTATGACCGAACTATGGGTAATGCTATGACCTTACACGCACACACACCCCAACTCCCCGTCCACGAGAGTTGGAGTAACGACGCGAAGCGCAGCGATACTGAAATTATTTCAGCCCTGGGCAGGATTCGAACCCGGACCGCCGTAGTGACAGTCGAGGACTCTACCAACCGTGCCACCGAGTGTATGTATGTGAGTGTGTATAAATGTGTGTGTGTGTGTGTGTGTGTGTGTGTGTGTGTGTGTGTAAGTGTATGTGTGAGTGTGTGAAAATATGTGTGTGTGTGTATGTGTGTGTATGTATGTATTTGTGTGCGAGTGTGTGTAAATATATGTGTATGTGTGTGCGCGCGCGCGTGTATGTGTATGTGTGTGTGAGTGTGAGTGTGTGTATGTATATGTATAAAAGTGTGTGTGTGTGATTGTGTGTGTGTGTGTCTTTATGTGTATATAAATGTAAGAATATATATTCTCATGAACATACACATGCATAGACTTTCATGTGAATATCTAACATATATCAAACATATATAAGTTAATATAACAAGCTCTGGTTCCTTAAACACATAAGCTTTGAGATATGTGTAAGCCTTCTCGAGAAAGTTAATCTCATAAAGATTAATATTTCGAGTTTAAACTGAGACTGGTTTATTAAGACGTTTTCCTGAAGTGCATGAATATGGACGTCATGTCAGACTTCCACCCGAGGGTAATTAGTGTGATGGATAGAAAGAAAAAGAGAAAGAGAGGTGGAAGACCTGAGAGCAATTTTGTTTTTCCCTTTTCTTTTCTTTTCGAAATTTCTTTAAGTTTTAGTAGGCGACAACAAGCGCATTCGCCTTTTGGGTGAAAACTCAGACTTTTTTTTTTTTTGAGGGGAGTTTCAATGTTGTAGCTGGATGGGAATTATTTATCATGATGAAATTATTATATGTTCTTTGATATGTGTATATATATGCGTCAATATATGCATACGTATATATATGTGTATGTATATATATATATGTATATATATATATGTATATATATATATATATACACATACATATATACATGTATATGTATGTATATGTGTATATATATATATATATATATACATATATATATATATATATATATATATATGCACACACACACACACACACACACACACACACACACACACTCACACACACACACACACACACACACACACATATATATATATATATATATTATACATATATATGTACAGTATATATACATATATATATATATATATATATATATATGTATTTATGTATATATATATATGTATATATATATATATATGAATATATATATATATATATATTTACAAATTTTCAGATATATATGTTATGTTATCAGATATATATTTGTAAATTGTAAAGGAGATGGCTTAGTTTCACTTGAAATATTATATATAGTATTATGAAGTGAGGAAAATGAAAACGAAGAAAAGCGAGCAAGAATGATATAAGGACAGACACAACCGTCGTTAAATATATATATATATATATATATATATATATATATATATATATATATATATATATATATCATTCATTATATATATATATATATATATACATATATATATATATATATATGTATAACATTCATACGAGTAAGAAGTAAACCAGAAAAAAATACAGAAACTGGAGCTGCATGAAACGATACATGCATACGAGTTATTATATGTACGTGTATGTATATATATATATACATACATACATATATATATATATATATATATATATATATATATATATATATATATATATATATATATATATGCTAATAAGAACACGGGTACGTGTGTTCACTTATGCAAAGTAGACCACTTGGAAAAAGAAACTAACGAAGCAGAGCGCTTTCGTATATTACATCTTCAGTGCAACAAGTACATAGTGATAGGAATACATAGACAATATATACATGATACAAAGGAACAAGGACAGTTTGAATAAGCGTAGCGACCAATTACCCCCTGGAGAGCGGAAGGTCATTGTCAATTATCTTACGATGGTCGGGCGACATCAGGTCACAGTCGCCAAGGAGAGCGGAAGGTCATTGTCAATTATCTTACGATGGTCGGGCGACATCAGGTCACAGTCGCCAAGGGTCACTGTTTCTACTACTTATATAGGGCGACATTAAGTCAATTCGTTGGATTACATTTTACCTGATATTATCTTACTAATTTCTTGACAAATTAAATTATCAAGTTTGTACAAGCCTTTATGTAGGTTGGTATTTTGATTACTAGTGGTATGAATCAAACTGCACTCTATTAAATTTCTTGCTATTATGTTGTTGGTATAATAGATTGCCTGGGCATTACCCCAATCAACTGGATGATTATTTAATTCAATATGCTTGAATATACCACTAGAATGATTGCCATCCCTAACATTTTTCTTGTGTTGTTCAATTCTAATGTTTAAGGGTTTGGCAGTTTGACCTATGTAAAATTGATTACACATTTTGCAAGGAATTCTATAAATGCATCCTTTTTTAATTTCAATACTATTGTTGATAAGTTTATGTTTTACTGTACTATCATGTTTAAAAACTACCTTTACGTTAAATCTTTTTAATAATTCTGTGATACTTAACAAATTTTCTTGAAATGGTAAAATTAAAACATTATGATAATTGAAAGGTGATTTAGGCTGAGGAGTTAAAAATGATTTCCTTGCAAAATTGTAAGCAATATCAAGGAATTGCTTAGGGTATTTTAATTCTAGCCCAATGTTAAAAACATTTCTGATTTCTTCATCAATAAATTCAGGACTACAAATACGAAAAGCTCTTAAATACATTGAGGCAAATACTGTACGTTTAATATTATTTGGATGAGAATAATAATAATGAATATATGAACTTACATTGGTTGGTTTACGATATACTTTAAATTTAAGGCTATTGTCATGACGTAGGATAGTGCAATTTAAGAAAGGTAAGGTACAATTTTTCTCAATTTCTAAAGTAAATTTAATAGAATCAACAAGGGTATTCAACTTAGTTAAAACATTATGGACATTTTTTTCTTCTGGCCAAAGACATAAAATGTCATCAATATACCTAAGCCAAGGGATGTTAGGGGGGAAGATTGTGCGTAATATTTTGGTTTAAAAAAATTCCATGTATAAATTACTTAAAACTGGGGATAAAGGGTTTCCCATACTCATGCCGAATTTTTGGGAATAGAAATTACCATTGAATTGAAACTTACAATCTTTGACACATAATTTAATTAGTTCAATCAATGTAGATGATGGCAATGGAAGAACATGTTTATTAAGTTCATCTTGAAGGTAAAATAATAAATCATTTATGGGAACTTTTGTGAATAAACTGACTATATCAAAACTAACCAATGTAAACTTATAATTAGGTTTAATATTATGGAGTTTGTCTATTAAATATATATATATTATTTTTTTTTTTTTCATACGAGTGATAAGTAAACAAAAAAAAACAAAAAAATAACAGAAACTGGGGCTGTGTAAAACGATACAAATTGTTTGGAAATCCAACTCATTTCATGGTGAGCTGTGTGTTAGTGGATGTGGAAAATTCTCCACTCAGGTTTTCCACGCCGGGAACGAGGAAGAGCTCCGGCAGCAACACTTGACCAAAGCAGAAGAAGGAGAAGAGAACAGCGTCCAAGGAAGAGGACCTGGGAGGGAAGAAAGGGAGGAGTCGGGCAAGTGGGGAAGAACAGCACTCGGAGGAAGAGAAGGAGGAAGAGGAGAAGGAGGAGGACGAGGAGGTATAGGAGGAGGAGGAAAAAGATGAGGAGGAGGTGGAAAGGGAGGAGGAGAAAGACGAGTAGGAGGAGAAGAGGCAAGGGAGGACGAGGAAGTATAGGAGGAAGAGAAAGACGAGGAGAAGGAGGAGTACGAGGAGGAGTAAGAGTAGGAGAAGAAGGAGGAGGACGAAGAGGAAAAGGAGGAGAGGGAAGATGAGGAATGAGATAAACAAGAGGAGGAAGAGAAGGATGGGGAGGAGGACGAAGATTACGAGGAGGAGTAGGAGGAGAAAGACGAGAAGAAGGAGGAGTACGAAGAGGTATAAGAAAAGGATGGATAGGAGGAGAAGGAGGAAGACGAAAATGAATAGGAGGAGGAGGAATAAGATAAACAAGAGGAGGAAGAAAAGGATGGGGAGGAAGACGAAGAGGACGACGACGACGGCAAGAAGAAGGAGGAGGTGGAGGAGGAGGACGAGGAGTGATAAGACGAGGATGAGGAAGAATACAAACAGGAGGAGGAAGAGGAGGATTGGGAGGACGACAAGGAGAAAGAAATGGAGATGGAAGAGTATGAAAATATATAAGACACATATTAAGGGAGCGTAAACAATAGGAGTAATAGGCAAATGGAAAGAAACATAGGAAGAAACATAAGAAGAGGGAAGAAAAGTAAATAGGAGGGAAAGACAGAAGGGCCAAGTCACTGAGGAGGAGGAGGAAGGGCAGTAAACAGGAGAAGGAAGAGGGGCAGTAAACAGGAGGGCAGGAGGAGAGAGAGAGAGAGAGAGAGAGAGAGAGTGGGAGGAAGTCCTCCATGGAGAGAAAAGAGGAGTCGGGACGTGAAGGATTTGGAGAGCATGATGGGTGTCTTTCTGGACAGAGCGGAGTCCTTAAACTTGTCATATTCCAGGCAAGACGCTCTGCCTGGTTAAGGCAAACGAAGGAAGAAGCGATAGAGAAGTGGAGGAAGAGGGAGGTAGAGAGAAGAGGGAGGAGGGAGGAGGGAGAAGAGGGAGGAGAAAGAAGAGAGATGAGAGGAAATATAGGAGATAAGAAAGAAGAGATAGGAGAGGAGTGAGGAGAGAAGAGAGAGGAAAGATGAGAGAAAATATAGGAAAGAGGAAAGAAGAGATAGTTGAGGAGAGAGGAGAGAAGAGGGAAGAGAGAGGAAAGATGAGAGAAAATATAGGAAAGAGGAAAGAAGAGATAGGAGAAGGGAGAGAAGAGATAGAAGAGGGGATAAAATAGATAGGAGAAAGGAAAAAAGAGATAGGAGAGAGGAGAGGAGAGATAGGAGAGAGGAGAGAAGAAATAGAAAAAGAGAAAATTGTGAAGTTAGCAGGAAGAATAAACAAGAATGTAAGAGAAGAATAACAGGAAGGACGCAATCATTGGAAGAAAAATGAAAAAATTAAAAGATGATATGAAATTAAAGAAAGGAACAAAGAGAAAGAGGAGGAGGAGGAGCAAGTGGAGGAGGAGGAGGATGAAGAGGAGGAGGAGCGAGAAGAAGAGGAGGAAGAGCAAGAGGAGGAGCAAGGGAGATAGTGGCAGTGTTTCAGAAAAAGAATAGAAAATGTGAACACGAGATGAATTGAAAGAACCCTCAGAAAAGAAAGGTCAGGGAAGCCTTTGAGGAAGTGGGTCAGATAAAGTGGCGTGTTACATTTTACCGCCGCTATCCATCGCTTCTATCCAGGGGGCCATAGAAATGGAGATATAGAGGAGGTCAAGGAGAGGTCTAAGTCCCAGAAAAGAGGTGGAAGGAAATAGAAGCTAAAAATGACCAGCACTCTTCCTTGACTGGAAATAAGCCTCCTGTCATAAATGAGACCTGCGTGACCCTGGACCGTAGGGGTTCCATTCAAGTCCCCCCCCCTTGATGTACTGGTTGCATAAAACTCAAGTGGGCAGTCTCCCATACGGAAGGCATAAAGCAGCGTTCTTGTTGGAGTACACGTTAGTAGAGGCTAATCAAAGTCCTATGTACTATACATTTTATTATACATTTATGATTATGTATTTGTACTACGTTATACACTTGCACTACAAGGACCGTGAGGTATTTGCGTGGTTGATGAACGCACCAAAATCCCCTTAAAATGTTTTGATAGTTACATTATATATCGCAACATTGCATCAATCTATGCTTACCAAAACACTTGGTCAGGTTATGCTCGAGCAGTGAGGCTGTTCGGACTTCGGAATGTTCCATCTGACTGCGAGAAGACAGTCACCATCAACTGGGAGCATACGCCAGGGAGCACGTTGCTTCACTCACCCGCCGGTGCCAATCTCCACGATCTCTCCGAGCAAGCTCCCCTGCAGACACCCGCCCTTCCTTCTCATTCCAGACAACTCTCGGCAGGCTCGATCAACTTGTCCCTTCAGCCATGAGTTCTGTGGGCGTCCCCTTCGTCTCCTCCATAGAGGGTTTTCTCTTGTGAAGACAATCCTGTGCGTGGGATCAAGTAAACATGCCAAGTGGATCTCATAGGGTGAATGAAATACAAAATACGAGGATACAAAAGGTGAGAGGAATTGGATTACAAGGGTTCCACGAAGAGAAACCTAAAGGCCCCATTTAATAATACAATACAAGACATTTAAAAAATATGTAAGGATAAAATAGATGTTGTGTTCAAAGGATTACAAAGGATTACAAAAGCGGAGCATGCCGACAGGAGACCTTTTGATCCATATCTAGGTCGGATGCGAAAAAAAATCATATTAATGATAAAATAATAAATAAAAACTATAACAATGTAAATAACAAATAAAATACATAAATAGATGCATAGGTATAGTTAAATAATAAACAAACAGGTAAATAGTAAATAATAATAAATTGACATATAACTAATAATAAATGAAAATCAGACAGACAAATGATAACAAAAAAACAAATAATATAAGATATATTATAATCATTACAACATCTTACTTAGGTATTTATCTAAATGATTCTTAAAGCTTCGAACTGAACTACATTGCACTACCTGTGCAGGAAGTTTATTCCATTCATTAGCTACACGGTTGGCAAAGTTGTTTCTACCTACTTCCAAATTGAATCTATTTCCGGACAGTTTGAGACCATTGTTTCTTGTCTGATTCTCATTCAATGTGAAAATTTTGTCACTTTTGATGGTGTCAATTCCCTTTAAAATCTTAAAGACCTATATCAAGTCACCTCTGAGTCTACGCTTTTTTAGGGAAAACAGATTCATGTGTTTTAGTCGATTTTCGTATGATTTATTTTTGATATTTGGAATCAGTTTTGTGGCTCGCCGTTGTACTTTTTCCAGTCTGTCAATGTCTTTAATGAGATTCGGTGACCATACGGAAACAGCATATTCCAAATGTGGACGAACTAACGATTTATATAGCTTGTTAATGAGTGATGGACTTTTGAAATCAAAAGATCGCGCAATCAGTCCCAGAATCTTATTTGCTTTCTCAGAGGCTGAAATACACTGCTTGGATGATTTGAGATCGTTACTGATAATTACGCCGAGATCTTTTTCACTATCCACTTTTGTTAACGAATTTCCAAATAACTTGTAATCAACTATCCCAATAGCCTATTTAGTAAGATAAGACGGACGGCAGCCAGGGAGTTTACAAAATACCTTGTAGAGATTGTGAACAAGTTTATTGATGCCAAACGGGAAGAGACCTCAAAACAAGAATTAAAGAACACAAGAACTCCGTGAAATATGCACAAGAAAACTGCTGTATTTCTACAGTACACACATCCATGAAAAACCATCGCATAAATTGGGAGAAAGCAGAAATCCTCTGCAACTCTAAATGCAGCTTCCGGAGTAAGATCATCGAGTCATCATTAATTAAAGAATACCCAAAGTTTAATATATCTAAAGGACAATGGTCATCAGATTGTTTAACAAAAAACTCTTACCCAATGTAGATAGCTTGGAAGACAGCAATCGTTACCAAGGTACAGTTATTTGAGCCACCTTTCCATGTTCCAATTGTATTCCTTTGTACCGACTACGTAACACTTACTTGCACACCGTGCAACTATCTGCTGAAGAAGACCACAGAGAGTGGTCGAAATATACGGTTTATTCTATTCTTCGTCCGTTTACTTTCTCCAACAGTGTTTTTCACACACACACACACACACACACACACACACACACACACACACACACACACACACACACACACACACACACACACACACACACACACACACACACACACATATATATATATATATATATATATATATATATATATATATAAGAGGCTGGTAGAAAAGCTGGTAGAAAGAGGGGGATAGAAGACGAGTGTTTCATTTTTATGGTTTAGATGTTTATAAACAAGGAGGCGAATAAGTTTCACAAGGTCGCTCTCCGCTTTGTGTTTATAAACAATGGCCGGGGGCCCGATTGAATTATTGACTTAAGATTTCTTTAACCTAAGTGAGATATGTAGAAATTGCCCAAGTAAACAATATAGCCATATAGATTGTGACAACAAATCTGATTGGTGAAAGGATGGAGATCATTCAATTGGTTCACGATTATAACATCACGCTCTTTGGGTAGGAGCTTAAATATGAAGTTAAACATCATTGGACTAAAGAAATCATATGTCACTGCAAGGCTCACTTAGGACCT
>NC_134811.1:35399833-35407333 GCF_046742065.1 Oratosquilla oratoria | reverse complement strand
GATCTAAAATAATGAACAAAACTTCACCATTCCCTACCTTGAATTTAAGATTTTGCGCTCGTGAATTTAAAGCCCAGATGATGTTCTTTGGCGTATCATAGTGAAGTTAAAGCCCAGATGAAATATGTTGATCTAGATTGGATGATTCTCTTTGGTGTGATGTCGTGTCGATGTCATCGGGTGGTTCTTATTCTGCAGAGGAGGAACACCGGTTGCTAGCTTGAAGGGTCAAAGTCGCGAAAAACGGGTCTGCGTGAAGTGCTGCAAGGAAAACCTTTCAACAGTGTAAACAATTTTATATTCTCTCTCTCTCTCTCTCTCTCTCTCTCTCTCTCTCTCTCTCTCGCGTTTTCTCTCCCTCTCGTTCTCTCTCTCTCTCTCTATCTTTTTCTCTCTCCTCTCTTTTACGTTCTTCTTTGTCTTCTCTTTTCCCATCTCTTTCACTTTCCTTCCGGTCGGTCCTCTCTTTTTTCCACTCACTTTTCTCCTGCTCAAAGAAAATGGAAAGAGTAAGTCTCTGGTTTCGATTTCAATTATGAAAAGAGAAATGGACGACCCTCCCTTCCCCGGATGTTTTAATTTTATTTATTTATTTATCTATTCATTTATTATTATTATTATTTTTAGTTATTAATATTTCTTACCGATCTGTTGGGATGAGTAGCGTACGTCGTGAGCCACTTAGCGGCGACAGTGGCAGTAGTTACCTTTGCCCGGTGTCCTTGGAGAGCCGGAAGAACGCACCACCATAGTTATGGTTCTCAGTTTTGGTGGTTCAGTGCAGAACCGGGTTATCCTCCTATAAAAAGGTGCAACCTATCGGCAATCAGGCGTTGGAAATATATATTTTTTTTTCGAGTTGAGTTGAAGATAACGAATGGCAGAACACATCCGGGAAAAATAAATAATAAATTAATAAACAAATTAATATATCAGTAGATGAATGAATAAAAGATAAATAAATGAATAAATAAACAAATAAATATATAAGGTAACACCTCTGCAATGGATGGGGATTTCTCTTGGGTTAATAAAATCATCTGGCGGCAGCTAGAAACAGGGAAAGGGTTAATCAAGACAGACTTAACATGCATAGAAAAAAGAAAGAAAGAAACTGAACGAAAACGAAAGAGAAAGAAAAGAAAAGGAACGAGAAATAAGCGAAGAAAAAAGACTGAAAAGAGGAAAAGTAATGGAATAGATTATAATGAACATGTGAATAACGAAAGAAACGGAAGAAAGAAAATGATGATAGCAGTGGGAGGGAGGGAGGGAGGCAGGGAAGAGTGGGTTGAAGGTGCAGGTCAGACGGAAATAGCCTCAATTACAGGAAGCGATAAGGTTCAAAAGAGAACGAACTCATCTGGAGCAACAACGAAGAGAGAAAAAAAGACGAACAAAAGGAATGAAACAGAGGACAGGTAATCATTGACACTCGTGTCTGCAACGGAAGATGAACGAATAAGAAAAGGACGAGAATTGTGAGGAGAGGAATAATGTTAGTGAAAGAAAGGAGAATAGGAATGAACAAAGAACTGAGTAAAGGCTGAGGAGAAATGAAAAAATCTAATAATCAATTTTTTTTTTCGTAACTGCCTTAAAAAAATCTTTAGTGTATATATTTTTTTTCGTAACGGCCTGAAATTTTCCGTTTAATTTCTTGAAGTAAATCATAAGAAAAATAGGAAGGAGAAGGCGTTACTGTAATCACCAATTCTTTTCGACAAAATTTTCCTCCATTAATAATTGCAGCACAGAGTGATAAATTCTCAGCATAAATGAAACGATGTGTAATTATGTACCGAAAAGGTAGAAGAAAATTCAAAATTCTAAGGAGAAAGAAAATTGTATTATTGCAGTTCTTGTCAACACTAAAATTCAGTAAACAACCTGCAGCTTGTATATGTATTTTTTCATTATGTACGTCATATCTACACCTTTGCGTTTTTATGTCTTATGGTTGTGTTTTTATGTATTATGGTTGCAAATTGTTCCTTATATCGTAGCATTCCTCTGTAATTGTTTACTTAAAGAGAAATAAATAGCATGAAAATTAAATCGGGAAAGTGTGAGGTTAGGTTCAGGTTAGTTAGGTTTGGTTTGGTTTGGTTTAGTTTACGTTAGCGCAAAAACTTGAAGAGGCAATTTACGATAATAGGAATAATTAGCTGTCTTTGGTTGTTAAAAGGAAATAAAAATGAAAAAATTGACATTTTTCACATTTTCATTTTGGGGCTTAGTTTTATCTGAGCAAAGATTTTGATTAGCTTACGGTATACGAAGTGTTTTGTTAGTATTATATATCAAATGAAGAATCTTTTAAAGGTGTAAATATAAAGTATATGATGAAAAGTACATTGCTTAAGTTTTACCCTATTTAATTTCAGGGTTTTTATCGGAGTTAAGATATTATGAATTAGTTTATGATATAAGGAACTACCTTTGTTAATTTTCTCGATACGAAGCCTTCCCCTCAACTTAATAAAATCATCTGGTGGAGAGAAGCCAGCACAAAAACATGAAAGTTCTTCATCGTAGCGAAAGGAT
Organism: Oratosquilla oratoria; assembly: GCF_046742065.1. Classification (NCBI taxonomy): domain Eukaryota; kingdom Metazoa; phylum Arthropoda; class Malacostraca; order Stomatopoda; family Squillidae; genus Oratosquilla; species Oratosquilla oratoria. The sequence goes on along the minus strand of NC_134811.1, from coordinate 35,404,786 downwards.
CTGATTTTTATTCTTTGGTGGCTTGCATGAAATCTCCTCTCACACTGTATTCAGATGCGTATATAACGCCGGGGTTGGAAATGGATGCATCCGAGGGCAGCGGGCTGAAAATGGTGTGGGCATAACTCGGCATGTTCTGAGTTATCAGATAGTACGGGATATTCATTTACTCCGGCAGTTACGATAACATTGCCAACACTGTGGGGCGGGAAATTGCCCAGAAATAAGACTGGGAAGCAGAGGCCCAGTATTAGGTAGCACACTTGCCTGTTGTCTGATATTCTCTCTCTCTCTCTCTCTCTCTCTCTCTCTCTCTCTCTCTCTCTCTCTCTCTCTCTCTCTCTCTCTCTCTCTCTCTCTCTCTCTCTCTCTCTCTCTCTCTCTCTCTCTCTCTCTCTCTCTCTCTCTCTCTCTCTCTCTCTCTCTCCCTTTTCTGTATTCATGCATGTCTCTATCTATTCATCTGTTTCACTATTTGTTTGTCTCGCTCTCGCTCTTTCTCTCTCTCTCTCTCAGTGTGTGTGTGTTTGTGTGTGTGTATTTGCTTGTGTGCATGTGCATATGTGTGTGCGTGCGTGTGCGATTTTCAACTTAGAGACGATGGACGATAATGAGGAAAAATATCTTGACGAAAAAAAAGAAGTGAGGAACTCGATACGGAGTTGAATAGTCTCACTGACGATCTGGCAGACGCTAATAAGGGACGAAATAAGATTTTTTTTTTTATCTCCGAAACTTGTATATGCAGCAAAAATCCAAGAAATTGAGACGCCTAAGAACGGCAAATGTGGAATAAGAAGAAGGGGATATGGAAAGGGAGAGAAGAAGGAAGGTGGAAAGATGATCAGATTTCATTGGGATTGGGGAAGGATCATAAAGAAGTGGGAGAATGGGGTTGTAATAGAGAGACTGCTGACCTTATGGGAGAAGTGGGGAGGGGGAATAGGGGAGAGGGTAAAAAAAAGCGGAAAGAAATTAAGACAGTAAATGAAAATGCGAACCAGAGGTAGTGAACCAATGAGATTTTTCGTGGAGGTTGAGGGAACGGAGAATTTGAGGTGAAAGTAGACTTGGGCGCATTAGTCTAACGGTTGTTGTGAGCCTTATGCAGTTCAGTACAGGAAGGTGAGGAGCACATACACGACTCAAGTGAGTTTGAGTAGAAACGACTTCGTTTACATTTTTTTTTTCGAATCTCCAAATGCCATATTACCTTTGCGTCATATGTTGAGAAGCTGAATGACGAACTAAGAGAAGTTCAACCCATTCCTGCAGTTCTTCAAATTAACAACATTTGACGAGAATCGTGATAGTGTGACTGGGGCTTAAGCCAGGAGGCACGTAGCTGCGCCCGCAAGGACTGTTTGGGGAAAAGTGTGGGACTCGAACCCACAATTAAGCGAGTGCGAGACCAGCCCGCTTCCGATTATGTCAACATCGCACACAGTACTGGATTGGAAGACATGTAAGAAATATCATGACAAAAATGGAGAAAGTTAGGAATGTGAAGAAATGGTGGTAATCAAACAAGTAGAAGAAATGAAATGGGAATGAACTCGGTATATATATATATATATATATATATATATATATATATATATATATATATATATATATATATATATAATGAAATTGTAGGGGTCGTTTGAAAGGCACGGACGAAACGAACCAAAGAATTCAACTGTAAATGAATTGAGATGAGATGTATCGCAGCCGGAAAGTGGAGATGAAAAGAATGGACAGATTGGAATTGGAGCTTGATGCCGGAAGCTGCCGAGGAAACGAAGCGGGAGAATGGAAACGGGAGGGAGCGGATGTCGGGCGGCATGGGAAGAATCCAAGGAAGAATGATTGTGAGAAAATGCCCGAAGGGGGAATAGGTGGGAGAGGTCTGACATCAGGAGGGAACTGACGACAATACGCATAAAAGATATAAGCCGATATGTCAAGATGTTTGACGGGAGTTATTTTTTTTTCCACACTGGAGATATGAGGTCACATTTTTTTCACTAAAGATAAAAGACAAGGTCCCTTTTTGACGGAGAAGATAATATTTTTTTTTTTCTGACGGCGAAAATGATACGCTTAGATCCTCCACCAAGTGACCTTTGAAGATTTCGAAGACCCGTGTTCCTCAAAGTGTCGTGGAGGTTACAACGATTAATCGCAGAAGAAAAACAAACCACTCAGCTCACCAACATTCCATTAGCCCAAGGGGATTTCCTATTTCCAGAGTAAAACTACTTTCTATTAATCAGAATGAGCCGTGTAGAGTAACTCGTATTTGTGAATGGATTTGTGACATGGTGATGATCCATAGTCTGTGGATGGTCAACTATGGATGGTCTCATTCTTTACCGATTGAAATCGTCTTGCTGCAGCCGGAAACAAGTTATTCACAACTACCACTTTTTTTTTTTTAGTGGATTATTGACATAGTCCATCATTCAATCCTACCATCGGAGACAGATTTGGTATATGTATGTATGTTAAAGGAGGTTTCTTTATAACACAGCACATATTTCTATTATTATAAATTCTTATCATTATTAATCCGACACCGGGGAATTAAATCCGACTAAAAACAGCAACTAAGTATATATACTGTTTAGGTGTATATACATATATATATATATATATATATATATATATATATATGTGTGTGTATATATGGATGCATAAGAACATAAGAATGAAGGAAACTGCAAGAGACCCATAAGGCCCACAATAGGCAGTTCCATGTCTATTACCACCTGTCATCCTGATCCATAAAGTTGTCTAACCGTTTCTTGTAACAACCGATAGTTTCAGCAGTCACTACATGGTTACTAAGTCTATTCCACTCGTTGACCACCCTATTAGTAAACCGATTCCTTCCTATAAATTGGTCCAATTACCTATTACTGCGAATCCTGCCCTGTTGTCTCAATATAATGACCTTGTTTGCGTCACCATTGTTAAAGCCTTTGTTCCACTTGAACACCTCTATTAGATCACCCCGCACTCTGCGTCTTTCCAGAGAGTGTAAGTTAAGGTGCCTCAGCCTTTATTCGTAAGGTAAATTTCAGAGCCCATGTATTATTTTGGTCATTTTCCTCAGTACTGATTTTAGTGAATTGATGTCCATTTTGTAAGACGGAGACCAAAACTCTACCGCATAGTCAAGGATGGGTCTAACACTAGCAATGAAACCTAATGCTCTGTTAGCTTTATTCCTGGCGCTAATGCACGGTTTCCTGAATTCAAGGTCAGGACTCACCAGAGCTCTCAAGTCTCTCTCCTACTCATTTTTCTCTAAAAACGTGTTATCTAAGCTATATCTATTTTTGGGGTTGTGTAGCCCTACGTTTAACATGCTGCACTTTGAGATATTGAAGTCCATTTGCCATTTTACTGACCATGTGGACACTTTGTTAAGATCATCATGCAGAATCTCGACGTCGTCTCCTGACCTAGTTAGGCGTCCTACTTAAATGTCCTCCGCAAACTTACTAATATCATGTTTAATCCATTGTCCAAGTCATTTATGTACATAACAAATAATAAGGGACCCAAAACCGAGCCCTGGGGAACTCTACTAGAAACCTTCCCCCATTTGGATTTTACACCATTTATGATGACCCACTGTTTTTTGTCACTGATCCAAGCTCTAATCCATTCTGACACTTTTCCTACTATGCCATGGGCTTTTATTTTATTTAGTAGTCTCTGGTGGTGCACCTTGTCGAACACTTTGTTAAAGTCAAGGTAAATAACATCGTAGCTATCACTGTTATCTGACGCCTTATATACTTTAGTGTAAAAAGATAGAAAATTAGTCACACATGACTTACCCTTGGAGAAACCATCATGTGAGTCACGAATCAAATTAAGTCTCTCGCTGTGATCTCTAAGTCTATTAACTATTATTATTAATTTGAGCATTTTACCTATAACTGATGTCAAACTGATTGGCCTGTAGTTACATATAGACAATTTATCTCCCTTTTTGAAAACAGGAACAAAACCAATGTCTACCGACTTATCAAATATTTCTGTTAACTGGTCGCAGATTTCAAATTTACACTCTCGGAAAACACCGAGAGAAAATATTTTTTCCTGTAATTCTATCATGATATTTTCGTCGTTTTTAATTGGGCCTATTCTTTCCTTATTTTTTGTTCTATAGAGATGAAAGAAGCCCTTAAGGTTGAATCTCGCTTGTCTGGCAACCTTAAATTCATAGTTACGTTTCGCTGTGCACACATTCTTTTTAACCAGTCTTGCCATATCGTTTTTTATCCTCACGTAAAGTCCTATTTCCATTCCAGTCTCATATTTCAGCCTCTCCGTCATCCATTAGGAGTATTACTATTCTTCCGTATTGACTTAAGGGGAATAAATTTATTTCGTTCATTTAGAATTAAAGCTGTTAGGTTACTGTATGCTTCATCCAAATCACTGACCGATCTGATGACCTCGCGTTTGTAAGTGACCTGACCCAAGGTACGCATATGCATGTATATTTAATATAGATTTTATCATAGTAGTATTCCTGTGTATGGAATGAATACGGTAAGCTTCGGCCGGGTAGTTCCTGTCCTAGATATAGCTGTGGGCAATATGTAATTTGAGCTCACTGTAACCAATGACTCCCCGGAGAAATTCCTAAGATTAGGGCCACAACATCGGGTAATGACACCCGCAAATCGATTTGGTGTGTTTACATATATGTGTATATATATATATATATATATATATATATTTTTTTTTTCTAAGGCATATTGAATTGTATGCAACAGCAAATTGAGCTCTGATGAATTTCTGATGAAGAGTTTCAAGTCTTCTGAAGATCTCTCTAGCATGGAGAGGTAAAGAAAAAACCAAGTTGCCGATAGAAGCCATCTAATAGGTAGAGCAGGATACAAGACGTTTCGCTAATCACAGTTAGCATTTTCAATTGTAACAATAACA
>NC_134811.1:35394833-35397333 GCF_046742065.1 Oratosquilla oratoria | reverse complement strand
ATGGATATTTTGAAAAGGAGAGATTATTCCCAAGTGAATGGAAACTATGAAAGGAGAGAAAATAAAACGAGTTACTATGTGCCACTGGTTAGAAAGAGAGAGAGAGAGAGAGAGAGAGAGAGAGAACCAGAGAGAACCAGAGAGAACCAAAGAGAAAAAAAGAGAGAGAAAGAGAGAAAGAGTTCCGTCCTTGGAAAATTTAGTAGAGAGGGCTGGAGATGATGGTAATTATAGAGGTAATTAAAGTTGTGAGGCTGGAGATAATTCTCAAAGACAGTTAAGAAATCCAAAGGCGAGAGAGCTTTAAAAATGAGGCTCAGGGAAGAGTGTGGAATTGTTCAGAAGACTGGACTCGAAAGTGAAAATGCTATTTAGGCTGACTAATCCTCGCCCCTTCTAGTAATTTCGAGAAGAAAATTTGGAAGGAAAAGGGAGAGACAGACAGACAGACAAACAGAGGGAGTGAGACAGAGGGAGAATGAGACAGATAGACATACAGACAGAGTGAGACAGAGAGAGACAGACAGATAGACAGAGTGAGATAAAGAGAGAGAGAACCAAAGAGGTAGAAAACCAAAGAGAGAGAGAGAGAGAGAGAGAGAGAGAGAGAAAGAGAGAGGCAATGAGAGAAAGACGGAACCGGAGGAAGAGAGACAGATCCATAACGAACAAAACAACAAAAGTAATGATCAGTATTTTCCGACAGTTTTAAAGTAAAATGCTCGTGATGTGGTACGCGCCCGTATGTGTGTTTGTGGTAACGGGTCCGACTTGCATACCTGGGGTCTTGAGTTCGCCATGTCCTTCAGCTTCTCTCAAATGATTAAAATCGCCTGACGACATCAAGGAAGAAGTACAAAGACGTCCCCTTTCGTCTATGCGTAAATTAAGACGTGGTAGCGGTGGTGGTCGTGGTGGAGAAGCTATTTAGAAGCAGTCTGGAACATTAAGTTGATGAATTGTAGTGTTTTGAAGAACAAGAAATTCTTTCTTCGTTTTGTTTACAATCCTTCCTCTTTGCACATCACTACAGTATATAGTCGGCAATAACCAGCGCTTCTATCTTTCTGGACAATATTGCGCCAAAAAGGTGAAGGCAAAGGGATGGTAAAAGAAAATTGGTTGGATGGAAGGAGGGACAGAAGATAAATGTCTTTTTTTTTTTTTTGTGAAGAAGAATTTTCCGTCAGAAACGAATACTGCGTGGCTCTGATCCGTAGGGATGACAACGAAATCCCTAAAACATTTACTGTAAAATCATGTGGATGATACCTTACATAAGTTACTAATCCCATAATTTGTTTTGTTGGAATATAATTCACGAACCTTTTTTCCAGATCTGACTACAGAATTGTGTCCACAATTTGGCATCACTAACTTTGTGACTTCGTTGATTAGGTCAACATGGCACCGAAAGAAGGTGCCAGTGTATTCTAAACGTTAGTGTCTTGGAGTGCCAAACTTTTTTCCCTGTTATGGGGAAAAGCAGCTTTGGAATTTACATAATCCAGTGCCTCAAGTTAACTATCTCATTGTGATGCTAGATAGCTCATCTTTAACGCTTTCAGCATAGTAACGCTCTTTATGAAATCTATTAAACCCAAGGACGCACTAAACGAATTCCTCTTGCATGAGTTAGAGCAAGGTCATTTCGGTACCGTACAGGTACTGTGGAAGAAAGGTTTGAAAGAAGATGAGGAGCGTACGCCAGGAGACGCTGAGTAGATGCGGCCAAAGCTGTCATCTCTGCCCTATGGTGCACTTTGACTGTTGGACTAGGTAAAAGACAGTCACTGTTGGGAATCTGAGAAGAGTGCGGGAATCGAACCCACAACTAAGCGAATACGAGACCAGCACGCTGCCGATTACGCCATCAGCACACACAGTACAAGAGTGGAAGAGATGTAAGAAATATCATAACAAGAGTGGAGAAAGTAATATAAAAATAGTAGTTAAACAAGTAGATGAAATCGGAGTGAACTAGGAGACTTAGAACTGAAAAGATTGACAAATAAATATGGGATTTGATATTTGAATGTTTACTGGCACTATACAGTGTTTCAGTTTCTTGCAAAGGGATGTTTCATATATATATATATATATATATATATATATATATATATATATATATATATATATATAATACATATATATATATGTATATAATACATACATATGTATATATATATACATATATATATATATATATATATATATATATATATATATATATATATATATGATGAAGGTGGAAAAAGAAGTCTCTTGTCTAGTTCCTAGTTCCTGAGTTTATTCCTGACCGGTTTCTTTCTATGCTTCTGAAGAAGCATAGAGCGAAACCGGTCAGGAATAAACTCAGGAACTCGGAACTAGACCCGTGACTTCTTTTTCCACCTTCATCAACTTGTCACAATGTACCAGCATATATATATATATACATATACATATATAATATATATATACATATATATGATTTATATATATATATATCTTTATATAT
>NC_134811.1:35362333-35372333 GCF_046742065.1 Oratosquilla oratoria | reverse complement strand
TATCTATTTGTATATATATATATATATACATATATATATATATATATATATATACATATATATATATATATATATATACATATATATATATATACATATATATATATATATATATATATCATTCTTATTTTCTCTCTTTATCTCTTTTTATCTTTCTATCTCTTCCCCTTTCTCTCTCTTTCTCTCTCTGTCTATTTCTCTCTCTCTCTCTCTCTCTCTCTTTCTCTTTCTCTCTTCCTTTTCCTCTTCCTCCTCCACCCTATGTGGGGTATTGTCCATACAAGTTTATGTCGTCAATTCTATGGACTAGAGTCACGCAGCTCTCTTATGACTAGAAACTAATGTGCACTCAAAAACAAAGAAATGGATAGATAGATAAATATTATGAAATAAAATGAGTAAATAGTAATAGATTAATAGATGAAACAGAGGAAGATCGATTTCAATTTCTGCTGTCTTCTCTGCTGCCTAACAAGAATTTATCTTTCATCATTTCTTCGACGCCATTTTGTGACCAAAATATAGAAGCAATGATTAATTATTGGAGACGAAATAAAGTCATTCTCCTCCATCTCCTCCTCCTCCTCCTTTCCCTCCCTCTCCTCTATCACCTCCTTCTCCTCCTTCTCTTAGTCGTCGTCATATTCCTTATCCTCACCTTCCATTTCCTCTACCACCTCTTCCTCCTCCTCCTCCTCCTCTTCCTCCTCCTCCTCCTCCTCCTCCGCCTCTTTGTTATCGTTCTTCTCATCCTCCCTTACGTCATACTCCTCGCCCCTCCTCCACTACCTCTTCCTTCTCCACTGGCTACTCCACCATCACCACCATCTCCTCCTCCTCCTCTTCTTCCTCACCCTCCTCCTCCTCCTTCTAACCATATTCACCGCCTCTTTCACCACTACACTACCTCCTCCTCCTCCTCCTTCTAACCATATTCACCGCCTCTTTCACCACTACCTCCTCCTCCTCCTTTTCCACCGCCTCTCTCACCATCACATCCTCCTCTTCCTCCTCCTCCTCCTCCACCTCCTCGTCCTCCTCCACCTCCTCCTTCTTCACCACCTACTCCACCATCACTACCTCCTTCTCCTCTTCGCCCCTCCTCCTCCTCATCCTACATCCCCTCTTCCACCACTACCTCCTCCTCCTCCTCCTCCTCCTCCCCCTCTTCGCCCCTCCTCCTCCTCCTACATCCCCTCTTCCACCACTACCTCCTCCTCCTCCTCCTCCTTCTCCACCGCCTCCCCCACCACCACCTCCTCCTCCTCTTCCTTGCCCTTTCCTCCTTCTCTACCGCTTCCTCCACCACCTCCACCTCCTCTTCCACCACTACCTCCTCTTCCTCTTCATCTCCTCCCCTCTCCCTCCCTCCCTCCGTCCCGTCACTCGAGTAGCTGACGACCTACCCCAAGAATGTTCTACTGAGCCAAGCCCCGTCCCCCCTTTCGTCTTCGACCGGATATGGAAGCAGGCCAACCCGCCCCCATCCACTCCCGTCGCTCACTCGCTACCTTGGACCCTGTTACCCGTCTGCAGTCTCGATCTACTTCGAACCCAACTCCCTTCTTCTGCCCGGGGCGGTTTCAATAGCAATGACTGACGTTAGCCAGATATGTAATCACATAACCTAATTCACATGTTGGGTTATAATGACTTGGCTACGGATATATATGTATATATATATATATATATATATATATATATATATATATATATATATATATATATATATATTGGTGTAGCCAGGTAGTATATTCTCTTGTAAACATACGAGGTTGAAGGCTAAAGAGGATTCACTGTTGATTATTTTATTACGTGTAGCTTCGATACAACGTACAATCTTTTTGTCTTCAAATTTGACGTATCTTAGTAGTTGTCCTATTGTGGCCGACGTTTCGGAACTTCCTGGTTCCATCTTCTGGGCGATCTGATGTGCAGTGTCTGTGGATGTCGTATTTATTCATGGAGTTGGGATCATAAGGCTTCTTGCAGGAAGAGGTCTCCTCTGATTGGTTGCCTAGGACCAATAGGGGAGCCGGGTTACTGGAGATCTGAGAGACCTCTCCCAGATCACTACACGCACTGGGAGAGGTCTCTCAGATCTCCAGTAACCCGGCTCCCCTATTGGTCCTAGGCAACCAATCAGAGGAGACCTTTTCCTGCAAGAAGCCTTATGATCCCAACTCCATGAATAAATACGACATCCACAGACACTGCACATCAGATCGCCCAGAAGTTGGAACCAGGAAGTTCCGAAACGTCGGCCACAATAGGACAACTACTAAGATACGTCAAATTTGAAGACAAAAAGATTGTACGTTGTATCGAAGCTACACGTAATAAAATAATCAACAGTGAATCCTCTTTAGCCTTCAACCTCGTATGTTTACAAGAGAATATATATATATATATACACACACACACACACACACACACACACATATATATATATATATATATATATATATATATATGTATATATATATATATATGTGTGTGTGTGTGTGTGTGTGTGTGTACGAGTATATATATATTTCTTAACTTAATATTTCGAGCATGAACCTTGAGTATATAATAAAACGGAACTTTATCATATTTAATTATTCATTTTTTATTTGTTTATTTATTTGTCATCCAATTATTACTTATCCATTTATTTCTTGCTTTATGCATTCATTTGTTTGTTCATTTACGTATTTATTTCTTTTTTCATTCATTATCATTTTCTATTCATTTATTTATACTAATTAGTATGAAACTTTCAGCTGGTAACAGGTACTTGGGGTTTACTCTTTATTTGGCCCATGAGAGACCAGCGACGGGTACGTGCAAGTGGTTTTCTTCGAGAATGACGTCAGAGAGAATCATCTCCCTAATCCTTACCTTCAAAACCCTTCAACGCACTCGCCTCCATATGGGAGTGCAGACCCGAGGGGCTGGCCCTCGGTCTCCGGACTAGACCCAAAATAATTTTCTCTCAGTCTGACTGCATTCACTTTTTCACACAAAGAGAGAGAGATGACAACCGCGACACTGATCCCCCTCTCCTTCCGATGATATAGAATATCAGCCTCACACCAATACCAACACAGACGGCCATCCTATGTTTCCTCTGAAAGAGCTCCAGAAGAGGACCCAAGGACCGTTGTGATCCACCATGGGGCTGCGGGTTTCCAGTTACAGAAACTCGAGGCGACGGCTGACATTATTCGGTGCGAAATGAGACTTGGACTTTCGAGAAATATAGAAAACATGTGGCGCGTGACACTTAGGTCAGTCGAGTCACATATTCCTTGAGAAATTAAAAATAGATTTTTGAAAACCCACACAAACCTGTTAGCTTCACCCATCATAGACCTTGCAAGCCTTACCCACACTCTCCTCCTATCTCCTGTCTCGTGGTCCATCTCATAATATGGACCTAACTGTCGTACTTTTAAACAGAAATGTAGGAATCAAAGCCACACACCATCGCAAATAACGACCGCATTTCTCCAGGGCATAAAATTCATACGAGTATTTGACGCTGTGTGTATGTGTGTGTGTGTGTGTGTGTGTGTGTCTGTGTCTGTGTGTCTGTGTGTGTGGAAGGAAGGTGGTGGGGAAGGGGCGAGTATCGTGCTTTCCCACAGTACTATCGTTTGAGCATACTATCCTTATTTCTACCGTGTTGTCCACGTGTAGTATCCTTTGTAGAATACGTCCCGATCCTATTGTTTTCGTCTTATCTCGAGACATATCCACAGCCTCCAGCCGTGTTCCCTTTCCCACGTCCGTCTCAACCTATCTCTACCTCTGTCACCCCCTTATCGCCTGCCTTATCCTATAAACTGCTAACATTACCTTGACCATTCCATTTCCCTTCCCGTTTTCCTTATCCTTATATGGACTACCTTGATCCCAGCCCCTATTCCAGGCCCCTTTCCTCCCCCGTTTTATGATTTCACCCTTCACCCCGTTCTGTGAACCCATTACCTATGTTTAGGCCATCCTCGTTTCTTTGTTAGCAAGTATACGCAAAATTTAATAAATGATTATTTTCATCATCATTATTATTAATATTATCATTATTATTATTATTATTATTATTATTATTATTATTATTATTACAATTATTATTATTATTATTATTATTATTATTATTATTGTCATCATTATTATCATTATTATCATTATTGTCATTATTGTCATTATTGTTATTATTGTTGTTATTGTTGTTATTGTTATTGTTATTGTTGTTATTGTTATTGTTATTTTTGTTATTATTGTTATTGCTATTATTGTTATTGCTATTATTGTTATTGCTATTATTATTGTTATTACTATTATTACTACTATTACTACTATTACTACTACTATTATTACTACTATTATTACTATTATTATTACTATTACTATTATTATTACTATTATTATTATTACTATTATTATTATTACTATTATTATTATTATTATTACTATTATTATTATTACTACTATTATTATTACTACTATTATTACTATCATTATTACTATTTTTATTACTATTATTAATTATTACTATTACTTATTATAATTACTATTATTACTATTATTATTACTACTACTATTACTACTATTACCATTATTATCATTACCATTATTATTATCATTATTATTACTATTATTATTATTACTATTATTATTACTACTACTATTATCATTACTATTACTATCATTAATGCTATTACTATAATTACTGTTACTATCATTACTAATGTTACTATCATTACTACTATTACTATGATTACTACTGTTACTATCATTACTAATGTTACTATCATTACTACTATTACTATAATTACTACTGTTACTATCATTACTACTATTACTATCATTACTACTATTACTATCATTACTACTACTATTACTATTATTACTATTATTACTATGATTACTATTATTGTTTGTTTTGTTATTGTTTTGTTATTTTGTCATTGTTTTGTTATTATCATTATTATTATTATTATTATTACTATTATTATTACTATTATTATTTTTATTTGATCTCTATTTTATTCTATTTGTTTTTTATTGATCTATTTATTTATTCATTTTTTTTACTAATGGACTCTGCTCCAATGAACGCACTAGTAGATGTTTGTGGTTGTTTGAATTAGTCTGGATCTGGGAATTTTCTATTAAAACTGTAACGGCGAGATATTTTTGCACCAATCTTGGCAAGTTACAATCCCAAGATTGATTTTATTTTGCAGAGTCGGCGTGCGCAGCTGATTGGGTGGCGGAGGTTTGCGCTCTCCGAGGATTTCTATTTTTATTCCGTGTCACTTGTCTTCTCTTCATCACTCATCTGATGCAAGGCAAAAGCCTTCCCGATCCCCTCAACTCATTTGCTTTGCAGGAGAGCTTACTTCAACTGAATAAAATCGCACAGCGGTATTGCAGAACATATGTACACGTCTATGACAGCTTTAATTGTCCATCCCTGCATGTGATTCTTGTGATAGTGCAACGTCTTGGTCTGTGATCATCTTGTTCTCATGCACCACATCTGCCTCATTCTGAAATTCTACTCCCACCCCATGCTCAGCACTTTTTTATTTTTATTTTTTTATTTTTTCATTCTCCTTTCCGTGATACGAACGCACTCCGTCTCTTATATTTCACCGTAAGCAATGTAGCCTAATGCTCCTCTCCCTCTCTCCCCCACACGCTCCTCCAGCATGCTCACCATTCGTACCCTGTGCTCCACTCTTCGCGTTCCACTTGTTGTCCATTACCCACAAGTCTGATGTGGTTGCTCCATTCTCACGCTGCAGACTTCAGAAGCCAAGGCCATCCATTCCATTTGTGATACGCTTTTCCTGCCTTTGCCTGGCTCCGAAATATTCCCCTGTGGGACGTCGCTCTAGATATAGCCTCCCCAGTAGCCATCTTGCGTATTCATGGTTGTTTTTTCCCGCTGTTATTATTCTCCGGCTGATGGCATACAAGCGGTGGTATGTCTTGTGCATCTGCTGCTGGGCCTCGACTTCTCTGCATGTGTTATGTACGGCGCTAAGAGATAAAGCCAATTATAACGGCTGCTACTGTTGGTTTCTTTTGTTGAGGTAGAACTTCTGGCACTGAATTTTTAATATTTTGTCGTCGAAATATGGCACGCAGACTTCCAAGGTTTGGGCGAGGTACTCGGATCTTTATTGTATCATTATTGTTTTAACATTGTAATTATAATGAGAACAGATGGTAAGCAGTTCTTTCTGTGTTACATACTGTCTCACCAGAGGTTAAACAATCATGACTTTGTATACATTTTCTATGGCGTTAACGAGATGAAAACATTAATGAAAGTTAATCCATAAGACATGAGGACAGTTAATCTTGAGTACTACTTGATAACTTCAGTTATTTTTACTTTTCAAAACCCTTTCGCTGATTAACCCTAATACTGATTCATTCAAAAGACTAATTTCATGAAAGAAAATACTCCTGAATTGATAAATGTGTTTAGATATTCATCAGAATAAGACTTGCCCGTTACTATACTTGAAAGATAAATGCAAAATGTTACTTATATGCACAGTGAAGAGCTTAGTCAGAACTTTAGGTGATGTGAAATGTGGCAGTGTGTACGTGGGGCTTATAAAGGATTTGCATATTCAGGGCACGTACGGAAAAAGCAAGTGGTTGGAGAGTGCAGCACCTTCCGAAACATACTTAACAAGATAGTGTGCATGCGTGGCAGCTTCTGAGAAAAACATTATTTATTCGTATATCTGGTGTGTATAAATATACTAATGACCTTCTCTCCCTTTTCAAGGAGATAGCCGAGGCAAAGTATACTGTATATTGATTCCTCGCATTCCAGGAAAACAAATACGAAAGCACAATATCGGTATTCTTGTTCCTCCACCATGGGAACAGTATTTAAGGTAGAAAATATCATAAGGGCTACAGACTACCCTCATTATTCAACTCAAGTGTAGATGCTTTTATTCAACTACGCTGCAATAGACATGAATACATCTGCTTGATAGTCATTAATGTCACGCATAGAGTTTTTAACCTACACTGCGATTTTTTTATTATGAAAATTCATTGCAGGTTTCCCGTCGGATATGTACTATTCTATTTGGTGGTTGTTTTACATTTGAAATAGTTATTTATGATAGTCTGGTAATTCATCAGTGCTTTCAGGATTAGTGATACAGTTGCAGTTATTAAGCACCCGGATTTTTGTTCGTTGTTGGATAAGCTCGTTTCACATGTCAGTGAAAAAGAATACGTATAACACAATTAAGAAAATAAGCTCTCTAACGCTTTACTAGCGCGTAATGGTTTCAAAAAACAGTTTATAAATTGATAAAGAATCTACCAGTGATGCTTTTGGTAAAGGAAATATAAAGGACACCCACTTTGTAGAAAGCTGATCACTTTTACAGTATATTATTATTTTTTCTGCTATGTGCGCTGGTGGCTTAATCGGAAGCGTGCTGGTCTCGCGTTCGCTTAGTCATGGGTTCGAATTCCGCACCTCTCTCCGATTCCCAGCCGTAAGTGTTATCTACTCCAACAGTCCAAGCGCATAGGGCAAAGGTGACGATTCCTGGTGTAGGCTCCTCAACCTTCCTTTCTTTTACCCCTTTTGAATTTCTTCTTTACCACTTGTGCGACTAGACCTTCTTGGCGTCATAATATCTCCGCGGATATAAGCCCTGGTTATCAGCGGCAAAAATACAGGGTGCGACAGAAATATCCCACATATTTTAGAGGTTAAAAAAAAACAACGTTTAATAAAGAATATTTCACTTAGATAAACAAAGGGCTACAAATTTTATTTATTTGGTTTTAATAGTGAAACAATTTCTTAATGTTACTTTTTTTCCTTTTTTCAACCTTTATATTGTGGTAGGTTCCGCACCATGTACAGTTTTTTATTTGTGACGAAGTGATGTTCACCAGATACTATGACCCCAGTTTCCAGAACATGTCTAGGAACTTATTTTCTAAAGTGTATATACGCGCTAAGTCACCGTATCCTTTTAGATTAATTACATCCACTAAAGTTGGAATTGTATTAGGTGAGAGAAAATTTTCCTTTCCTAATTGAAAATACGTGTAAAACTTCCTTTATTTATCTTGGGAAAAATGTCCAATGGAATTATTTTTTTTTTTTTTTTTTTTTTTTTTTTTTTTTTTTTTTTTTTTTTTTTTTTTTTTAGGTCCGTACTCAAGTCATTGAACCAATTTAACATGAGTCACCTCATTCCCTATACAACATCGATTGGGCTACGCCCTGCTTCCTTGGGGATTTCTTCGTGTTTACAACGACAAGGGAGACGGAGCAGGAGCGTTGTATGTCCACCACTTGAGCTGACTCATTGAAGCTGACAGTCACGGTGGCTGATGCTGTTCTCAGCTCTCCTTCATGCTGAAACATGAAACTGTCATAATCTGGGAGAGATAACGTAGGACACCGCCTGGGCAGGTTACAGCAGGCATGCGAACGCTTTCGCAATTTAGATTTATGTCCAAGATCTCGTAACTGTGTAATTCACAATGGTCGCCTCTTCCCACAAGTCTTACTTACGTAACGCAACGTTCGGGCAAAACGAAGTAATGTTCAAACGGGAAGAACGAATTATTTTGGAAATTAATTGGTCTGTACTTATTTTTTTTTTTCATG
Source organism: Oratosquilla oratoria (assembly GCF_046742065.1). Taxonomy (NCBI): domain Eukaryota; kingdom Metazoa; phylum Arthropoda; class Malacostraca; order Stomatopoda; family Squillidae; genus Oratosquilla; species Oratosquilla oratoria. The sequence goes on along the minus strand of NC_134811.1, from coordinate 35,363,668 downwards.
TAGCCTGACGCTTCGTTTATTATTATATTTTTGTTTTTATTTTCATCTAATTATTTTATTTTTATTCATCATTACTGCTGGGATTAACCGTCACCCAGGTGGAGTCGGTAAAAGAGGGAGGGAGGGAGAGGTGGTGAATGAGAGTGGAGTATGTGGGGATGAAATGGGTGGGAGTGGATTATGCCTTTGACTTTGGTTACCTCCCTTGTAAGGGGGAGAAAACAGTTGGTATATGTTTATATTACTATTATTATTATCTTATTTATTTATTTAGTTAGTTAGTTAGTTATCTATTTATTTATTTACTTATTTATTTACTACTTGGGTGCACTAATTGAAAAAGTCGTTCACATTTTTTCCAATCATGAATACATGAACTCAAGAAAAAGAAGAAGAAACAAAGGATCTTTTCATCTAATTTCTTATGTACCATGGCCTCAGGATGCTTGCGAACCAAGCGGGGTAGAGCGCCGCCACTTGTGACGGAGGTCGAGGTGATGGCGGTTCGAACCCTGCCACCGGTGAGTTGAACTAAGTTTATTAAATTCCACACTACAAAGTCCTCTGTAAAGGGCACCGTTCTAGCCAACTGATAGGGGGAGTTTCGCGACGTTAAACCAAATAAAATAAAATCATCACCAAGCCCACAATTCTCCCCTGAAAGAAGGGGTTAGCCGAATCATAGCAGACACTCACACCAGAACACCCAATCTCACCACCCTCACTGCCTCTGCATCTCGGAGAAGGAGGACGCCCCGACTTCCGCCACACCGTTTGGATCATGCGTAGTGCAGTGAGGCAGTTTTCTGTAGTCTCGGTTGAAATCGTAGTATTAAGTGACATTTGTGTACATATTGCATTTCGGGCTCTCGATGACGCAAGAATGGTCAGACTGCTCATTTTTACTTTCAGTTCCACCTCAGAAATCTGGGAATCAAGACAGAGTTAAGATTCAATTTTGATTTTATTTAATTCTATTTGTTAACATCTTGCAAATCACATGAACGTTGATACATGATCTCTGAACTTTGATGTATGATCATTGAACAAGGAACTGTCATCCATTGCAATTGTATCATTGTTTACAAACACCTGAAGTGGTTCAGAAGCTCGGTGTTGTTCATACATGAACACTTGTTTTAGTAATTTGATCTATTTTATACTCTTGTTCACATTTTTGTAAAGAAACTGTTCTGTGTCTCCGCCATATCCTCTGCTGATTTGTTTGTAAAAGGTAAACAATCTTGCAAATTGATTTCTGAGATCAGATGAAATCTTACTAAAATCTTTGTGGACTATTTTCACCAACAGATATTGGTTCTAAGCAATCTTAAT
>NC_134811.1:35332333-35354833 GCF_046742065.1 Oratosquilla oratoria | reverse complement strand
ACATACATACATACATACATATACATATATATATATATATATATATATATATATGTATATATATATGTATGTATAAATATATATATATATATATACAGTATATATATATATATATATGTATGTGTGTGTGTATGTATATATATATATATATATATATATATATATATATATATATATATATGTATATACAAGGTCTTCGGAATCAATTTGACGCTTTTTCGGAAAGGAAAGAAAAAATATACTGTATATCTTTGCCAAAAAATTATGTATTCTCAAAATTCAAAGTGCATGTCTTAAAGGATCTTTTGCGAAATACAGCTCTCAAAGAAGCTGCCCTGAGCCTCCACTACGGCCTCCAGGCGGGACCTGAACCTGCAACACGCGGCCTTCACGGTGTCCTTTATGAGATGCCTGAACACCAGTTTGATTCTGGCAATCAGCTCGTTCTTGGTGTTGCAGGCGGTGCGATTGGTGTCTTTTTCAACTGCGCTCCTCACATAATAGTCCATGGGGTTGCAATCAGGCGAGTTTAGGGGGGGGGCTGATTTTGGAACTGGTGAAGTCGTAGAAGTTCTCAGACAACCACTTCTGGGTTTTCCCGGAGATGTGACACGGAGGTGAATCCTGCTGCCACACGTATGGTCTTCCCGCAGCTACCTTTTCCACCCAGAGCTTGACAACAGTAGACAGCAACTCAATATAGTTATCTGAAGTGAGTGAGTCCCTCTTCAAAGATGTAGAGCGGCATGATTTGGCCTTCGCTGAAAACACACCCAAAGATCATAACAATTCGAGGGAACTTGGTCTTCATGAAGCGCGGAACTTCGTGCGGACTGTAGGTTAGCTACCTGTTGTTCTGCATGTTGTGCAACTGGTCCTGGCAGAAGTTCTTCTCGTCTGAGAAGAACGAAAGTATCCCCGGCTCGACTGGGTGTATGACCTTGTTGAGGAGTTTCTTGACTTTCGTAAGGCCGTTCTCTTGTACATTGGCGGTGAGTAGTTGGCCCCTGCACCTCTTGTATGAGGAGTAGCAAAGATCCTCGTTCAGCGCTTTCTTCATAGTCGCTACTTCAGCGCCCATCTCTCTCGCCAAGGCCCGCATTGCCTTGCCTGGATCTTGCCGCACTTTTTTTTTCAGTTTCTCGACGAATTTCGTTGTGTGGACAGAGTCAGAACGACTGCTATAATCCTTCCTGCTAGCCGCTGCTTCCACATCTCCGTTGCAATTCTCCAGCTCACATCTCACGGCTTTCACGGTATTCAAGGAGCTGTTAGCGCGAATCACCATAATTCCGATGATTTCCAGTCACCCATGCTCTCTAGCTCCTATATCCACCAATAGTACACAGAATCAGCTATCCGTTGCACTTCGCCACTATTGAATCCTTCAAATGATTCAGAAATGACAGAAGATAAAAAATATCAAATTTATCCCGAACACCCTGTATATATATATATATACAGTATATATATATATATATATATACATATATATATATGTGTATATATATATATATATATATATACATATATATATATATGTATATATATATATATATATATATATATATATATATATATATATATATATAATGGAAAAAGCAGAGTGTACCTGACAGTGTAATCAAAGCAGGTGACGAGATTCTAGGGTCAGCAACCAGACAATCTCATTGTGACATATAGGAAAGGAATTCCAGGGTTGTTACATTTTACATGATTGGGTGTTTTCACCAAGGATATAGTGGGCAGGAGACCTCGAGGACGTCCCCGTACTAGATGGAAGAATGTGGTGGAGATCGACTTGCGAGCCCTGTACGCTGACCCCGACGATATAGAGATGTTAGCAGCAGATCGGAGAGTCTGGAGGCATCTTGTTGTAGCGGCCAGGGGCCTCAATGGGCCTGTAGCGCCAGAGGAGTGGAGTGGGTGGGAATTATCTGAAAGAAAATTATATATATATATATATATATATATATATATATATATATATATATATATATATATATATATATATATATATGTTGATGGCTTAGAATTAAAGTGCATTGTGGTTGTTAATATATATATATATATATATATAATATATATATATATACATATATATATATATATATGTATATGTATATATATATGTATATGTATATATATATATATAATTATATATATGTATATATATACATATACATATACATATACATATACATATATATATATATATATATATATATATGTATATATATATATATATATATATATGTGTGTGTGTGTGTGTGTGTGTGTGTGTGTGTGTGTGTGTGTGTATTCTTGTTAACGTTTTCCAACCATTACTGAGAAAAAAGTTCATACAGTAGTTGAGAAGCAACAGTTATTGATGTCTATGTTTACAAACGTTGGAAGACATATTATCAGAGAAAATCCAAATATTCCTGAGGTTAATAATATATATGAGATGTTATATATTACATGCTTATAGGAAATAGAGAGGGTTTTATTGTTCTCGATTTGAATTATATTAATGAACTTATCAGATGGTCTTGTAGAAATAAGAGCCAGATCGACAGAGATCTTATTCCAGTCTCATGCCGAGGAGGATGAATACAGGTAATAGAGCTAATGTTTAGGAAATGAACTGTTCTCCATATGTACTTTGCGTGTTTTTTTGTGTTTTTTTTTTTAATACATTTGTTGGTATGATCGTTCGCTGAGCGGGTTAGGGCGTCGCTACTTGTGACGAAAATTCCAGGCGATGGTGGTTCGAACTCTGCCACCGGCGAGGTAATTCAAGGGCATAGATAGCCAAATTCCACGCTACAAAATCCTCTGTCAAGGGGCATCGTCTTCGCCTCCTTATAGGGATGAGTTTCGCGACGTTAAACTGAATCATCATCATCATTGTTGGCATGCAGAACCGACCTCCAAGTTTAAATTTCGCGAGTTTTATATGCACATGCGGAGTGAGCTGTGCAAAGTAAGAAGGGCTGTACAGTTCCAAAGGTTTCAAAGGAACGGACCTAGTCCCTTAACACCCCTTAACCCCTTTACCCCCCTTTCTTACCGGGTATTTTTTTACCTCCATCTGCCGCCGGGTGATTTTATTGATCCTCATGGCACTACTCTGGTGGTGAGAGATTTGACGTCTCTGGAATCCAGGGAACGCTGTGGAGGAAATCCCGAGCAGAGAGGAGTGACTGAAAACCAAGACAAAATGGATCTTTCGTAAACTGATCCACAATATCGAGAGATGGGATGGGAAAGATCTGTCTAGCAATGATATCCAGCATCATCATTTTCATCATCGTCGTCATTATCATCATCATCGTCATCATCACCATTGTCGTCGTCGTCGTCGTCATCATCAATCAAAGTCTTTGTCGTCATTGTCATCATCATCATCATCATCGTCATCTTCCTAATTGTGGTCAATGTCATCGTTATCGTACAAAACCTTCTCTCTGATTTCTTTCCTTTTCTTCTTCTATATATTTTCCTATTGACGGTAACCTTACTTTTATTATCACCGTTAGTATTGATCTTCTTGAGTGTGCTTCCAAAGTACACCCACCTGAATATCCACGGCTGCTGCAGTTCGTGTTTCCCTAAGAGGAGATTTGTTATTTTATGGGACGCTGTCGCGGGAAATGGCAGAGCTCGTGGTGCAATTAATGATGCAAGTTGTAATGTAATTAGTAAATACTGTGGACGCTCACCCTCTCAGTTCACTCTCATCGTTCATTCTCACTGTTCACTCTCACTCTCATTTCTTCTCCCCGTTCGTTTATTGTCACTGACCCTATTTCCCTCTCCGTTGCTTTTTCTCCAAACATGATTCGTTTACCTTATTTCCCCCTCATTCCTTCCCTCATCCCGCTTCGCCCCCTTCCACCTCCATCCCTTATCCCCTCCCTTTATCCTTTACCCCCCTCCCACCTTCATCCCTTCTCTCTTTTTTGTCTCTTTTTCTCCAACGCCGCACGCAACCGACACCATGTCACCACCATCCAGTCCACTCTAGTCTCATCTCATTTCAAGCTCATTGTTGTCTCTTTTGTTGTCTCCAGCCCTCCTTTACTTTAGTGATCTCTTTTTACCCGTCGTATGTAAACCTTCCCTTTCCTTCTCTCTTCTTTCTCTTTGCATGGACATCTCTCTCTCTCTCTTTCTCTCTCTCTCTCTCTCTCTCTCTCTCTCTCTATATATATATATATATATATATATATATATATATATATATATATATATGTCTATATATGTATCTCTCTCTCTCTCTCTCTCTCTCTCTCTCTCTCTCTCTCTCTCTCTCTCTCTCTCTCTTTCTCTCTCTCTCTCCCTCTCTCTTTTTTTTCCTCCCCCGTTTGCGAGTTCCTCGTCGGCATCAGCCCCCCGACTGATTTTCCCCAAGTCGCATTCTTCCTCCGAAAGTGTCCACCTTCTCCACGACTCCTATCAACTCCCTCTCCTCCATTTTCCCATTTTTTTCTCATTTTCTCTTCCCTAACTCCCTTTCCACTCCCTATCTAAACCTCCTTTTCCAATTCTTGTCCATCCCATAGGTTCTGTTATCCTGTTTTATTTTTCTTTTCTTTCTTTCTTTTCTTTGATCTCCTTCTTCACTTATCACTTTTTTTTCCTACATCTGCAACCTTCATGGCCCGTCTTACACATTTTTTCACTCTCCATCTTGCCCTTCTTGTCCTTTTTCTTTCCAAATCCCTTTCAGTACCTCAGCACTTCTTTGTCTCTTCTTGCCTTTCTTTCCCCGATTCCCTTCTTCCTCACTTCCTTCGCCCTTTACTCCCTTCACAACGATCCACCCTTCTCTCCCTCCATCCTTCTACTCCTTTCCTACCCTTCAGTCCATTCACTTAACCCACCTCTCCCCTTCTATGCCCTTCTCTCTCTCCCTTTCTCATTCCCTCCCTCCTACTCCCTTCCTTCCCTTCCACCCACCCACTTTCCCTACCTCTCTCCTTCTGTCTCCCCTCCCTCCCTCCTTCTCTCACTTCTTCTACCCCTTTCCTTTCCTTCCACCCTCCCACTTTCCGTACCTCTCTTCTTCTACCCTTCCTTCCTCCTTCTGACTCTACTTCTCTTCATTTCTTCCTTCATCCCTCCCTTAACCCTTGATCTTTCTTTTCTCCCCATCACCTCTCTCACCCACCCACCCTCCCTCCCTTCCTCCCTCCCTCCCTCCCTATCGCCCTGCACGTCTGCCTCTGCGCTCCCTCGTCCTCTCCTCTTCCTCCTTGGCGTGCGCTCCCAATCCCCGGAGGGATTAGGGTTCCTAATGCCACATATCTTCCAGCTCAAGTTTCTTCTCTTTATTTCCTCGTCCTCCGTACCTATCCACCTTGTTCTCACTCACCCCCCCCCCCACACACACACATCTCAGATCACTGTTGCCTTTTTTCTTCTTCCGTACTCCCAATAAGGAATCATTTTTTTTTTCTCCTTTAAGTTCAGCATATACCCTTTCCGTTTCCCTCCCTGTGTGGGTTTGTGTGCGCGCGTGCGTGCGTGCGTGTGTGTATTCACCTTGGTCTATGGACCACATGCTGTACTTGTGATCAATAGCTATTTCCCTCCCGGAAGAGAGCTCAGAGCTCGCATGACCGATCTATGGGTAATACTGTGACCTTACACGCACACACCCAACTCCCCGCCCACGTGAGTTGGAGTAACGACTCGAGGCGCAGCGATACTGAATTTTTTTCAGCCCTGGGCAGGATTCAAACCCGGACCGCCGTAGTGACAGTTGGGGACTCTACCAACCCCGCCGTGTGTGTGTGTGTGTGTGTGTGTGTGTGTGTGTGTGTGTGTGTGTGTGTGTGTGTGTGTGTGTGTGTGTGTGTGTGTGTGTGTGTGTGTGTGTGTGTGTGCATGCATGCTCACACATATACACATCCCTTTTACTGTTTTTGTTAGTTTTTTCTTGTCCAATTTTTCATATTCTGTAATCTCCATTAACCATTTTTCATCTTCTTCCCTACCACCTCGTTTCACATGTCTCTTCATTCTTCAGCGTTGCTTTACTACCTCGTCGATTTTCTCCTCCTCTACCATGCTCTTCTTTCTATTCTCCTTCTCCTCCTCCTCCTCCTCTTCTTTCACCTCCTACTACTTTTCCTCTTCCACCTCCTCTTCTTCTTTCACTTTTTCTTCATCCTGTTCTTCTTTCTGTTCCTCCTCCTTCGTCTTCTTCCTCTTTCTCCTCCTCCTCCTACTCCTGCTCTTCTTCTTTCAAATTTTCTTCATCCTATTCCTCCTTCTGTTCTTCCTCCTTTTTTCTTCCTCCCCCTCCTCCTTCTGTTGTTTCACTTCTTCCCCCTATTTCTCCTTCACCTCCTATTCTTTTCTCACTTTTTTTCATCCTGTTCTTCCTTTTATTCCTCCTTCTTCTCTTCCTTCCTTTCCTCTTTCTCCTCCTCCTCTTCCTCTTCCTTCTCTTCCACCTCCTTCTCCAACTTCTCCTTATTCCCATCATCTTATGCACATCCAGTTGTATATATATTGGTGCCAGAGCCATAGCATTGTAATCAAGATCACTCTCCGCGCGTCCGTAATACAGCCTTGCGCCCCAGTAACATCAAAAGTAGGCGGCGAGGAGACAGATAATGACGTCATCAAATTCCGAGGGAATGGTGTCATTGAAGAGGGTTCCCCAATTTCGGGCAATGACATATGACCTCTCTGATGGACGGCTTTCCCTTAGGTGAATAAAAGCGCCTGACAACAACTATAATAAGAGTTATGTGTCGACTGTAGTAGCCTGGAAGTTGAGGACCAGCGGTCTGATGTCAGGCAGTTTAATCCCCTCAGGACTGTGGCGTACTTTATACATTTTGTTCTGACCCTTCCCCAGGTGTTCATGAACAGGCGTGGGGCAAATTCAGACGGGGAAAGGAGGGTTTTATCAATCAGGGCATCCGTTTAGACTTTAGATGTATCGTATCTTGTGTTCGGGGTTGAGGAGAATTGTAAAAAAAAAAAAAAAAAAAAAAAAAAAAAAAAAAAAAAAAAAAAAAAAAAAAAAAAAAAAAATTTTTGACTGAGACCTGACTTTCATAATGGAGAAAAACGACGCATTTGTTCTGAAACTATTGGATGTGAGGGTGTTGGATGACCTTAGGTCACTTGAAGGACCATCACCACATGGTATCTAAGTCTATTCCATTCGTTGACCCCTATATTGGTAAACTAGTTCTTGCCTATTTCCTTCATAAATCTAAATTTGTCAAAATGGCTCCCTCTCGTTATTTGTTGGCTCTCTCTTTTTGTATCTCAGATATCTGGGTCAGACTTTGTTTTGTATGCTGTATATAGCTGTACTCTTGCTTTTTACCCGTTTGGATGGTCCAGTATTCAGTTTGTATTCAACAAGTCTTTCATATATTGATCTCCGTCTGTGCGGATTCGCGTATTCCCTCCTGCAGTAATCTCTTTGGCTGTTTCGCTCACGAAGATGCATATCGCGTCATCAATTTATCAACCGTTCCAATAACTGTAAGCCTATTCGCTTCCCCCTTTTGCATTCTCTCATGCATAAAACCTGACGAGCGCTCATACTGATCCTTTCGCTTTTTCTTTTTTACGACCACAAATTCCGTGGCTTATATTCGCACCTTCATAAGAAAAAAAGATAAAAACTTCGAAAGCTTTTTCATACAAATGTACAATTGGTATCGGTTTGAACGTCCTTGTACACATGCACATGTTATATAGAACACATACATCATATGCAGAAAGCATATATATATACATGTATGTATGTATATATATATACATATATGTATATTGTACACACGCACACACACACACACACACACACACACACACACACACACACATACACACACACACATACACACACACACACACACACACACACACATACACACACACACACACACACACACACACACACACACACACACACACACACACACACACACACACACACACACACACACACATATATATAAATATACACACAAATATATATATATGTGTGTGTGTGTGTGTGTGTGTGTGTGTGTGTGTGTGTGTGTGTGTGTGTAGGAGTCCTATGCGCGACGGCCATAAAAATGATCTGAATGATGTTGCTGTTCACTAGCGAATTTCTCATATGGTTACAATGGCGAAAGCGTGGAAGTGATTCGTTCCGGTCCTTACCCCTTGCTACGAGTGTGGTTGGTTCTCTGGTGAAAAGGGAAGTAAGGGTGGCAGACAACGATCTTTCCTAATCTCGGGAATCAGTAGCGTTCCGATTTCAGAGATTTTAACCATCAGTGGCTGAGCGGATTAAGACACTGTCTCAGGAGCCTCTTGGTGTCAGAACGGTAGGCTCGAGTCCAATGCGCGACGGCCATAAAAATGATCTGATATATATATGTATATAAATATATATACATATATATATATGTATGTATATATATATATATATATATATATATATATATATATATATAATCTATTTATTTATTTAGTGATTGATTGATCATTATTACAATTTTTTCCGCATTCGACCTAGTTATGGACCAAAAGGCCTCCTGTCGGCATACTCCTCCTTTGTAACCCTCCTTTATATATATATATATATATATATATATATGTATGTATATATATATATATATATATATATATATATATATAAATATATATATATATATACAGGGTGCGGCATAAGTAACGCCCTTTAAGTGAAACAAAATTAAAACCTTTTTAACAATCCTTTATTTTTTTTAACATGAATATATTCCACAGGTTAATAGATTAATATAATATATTAACAAAATTAATAGAATGTTTGCTGGGTTCAATAATGGTCAATAGAAATAAAATCAAACCAACTTAAAAAAAAAGAAAAAAAAATACAAAAGCTGTGGACCTTTAAAAATTAGTCATTTATTTGACATGTTCAAAATGTTCTCCTTCATGTTCCACACAATTTTGAACTCCACCGTTTGTAGCATATGCAAATAATTCAAATTTTCTAATCAAGCTTGTGATATTTCGGACTTGCACCCTTGGGACGTTAAATTCAACTGATAACAATCTTGCAGTTTCAGCACCATTTTTATTGTTTTGATAGTACAATTGAATAGCTTTTACTCTCTGTTCCTTTGTTAATCTCGTGGTTGTATAAAATATATGAAAAAATAGAGATTTAGAAATTAATTAAAGAAAATAATAAAGAAAATATACATTATAAGACAAAAAAATAAAATAAAAGGGCGTTACTTATGCCTCATCCTGTATATATATATACATATATTTATATATATATATATATATATATATATATATATATAGAGAGAGAGAGAGAGAGAGAGAGAGAGATTCTGACAGATTGACGTAAGCAGAGTAGGAAACACAGGAGTCTTAGTCTTGAGTTTATTCCTGACTAGTGTTGCAGGTTGCTTTTTCAAAGGAAAAAGTATACCTGCGAAACTAGTCATGAATAAAGTCAAGACTAAGACTTCTGTGCTTGCTACCCCGCTTACGTCGTATATATATGTAGTATATATATATATATATATATATATATATATACACACATGTTGAAATATGTATGACAGAATGAGTAGAAAGGGTGGTGAGGTATATATTTGTGATATATATATATATATATATATGTATACGTATATATATACATATATATGAATATATATATATATATATATGTCTACATATATATATATATATATACATACATATATATATTTATATATATGCTGTTGAAAACGACAGCAAATTCATTAGAAATTAATTTCTTTCTTAAGCTTTCTAGCTTTCGGAAAGTAGATTTCTGGGGAAATGAGAGGGGAAGAAGCAAATTTCCAATTGACATTGGTAACTTATATCAACACAGAAGTCTATGTTATATACAAAATAAATGAAAATAAACAAAACACAGTATAATAAACCCAGTTGGAATGAAGGGAAGTGTGTGTGTTGTGTTGTTGGATCTTTAAGGCTATCGACCTATAATGACATTATCAAAAGAAATGTGACCCCCACGAAAGAACGTGACAAATTATCACTCACCATTTACTACAGGAACAAGAAAACATCTTCCCTAATCTTAAGAAATCACACCGCCCCTAAACCTCATGGTATACGTCAATCCCACGTAGTATATAAATTCACCTGCCCAGAGGAGGACTGTACGCCCCTATCTACCTACGTGGGAAGGACAACTACCACCCTGTCCAGAAGAATCACCCTTCACCTACAACAAGGAGGACCGAAACAATACCTTTGGATCCACCACAGACGCCATCTCGACAGGGAAACCATGGTACACAACACAGAAATCGACGCAGAGGAGGACCTCCAACGTTTGACCATTTTGGAGGCTGTAATCATAAAATATTTACAACCAATTATTAATGTACAAACAAATGATTTCTCCCTCCTCCCCAGCATGAAAACTACACGTAGGAGACATTTGTTCACCAAAATACAACCACCAGATAAGAGAACACCCATAAAGGTCCTAAATATCCCCGCAGAGGATAAAATGTCATGCCTTAGGCGATCGGCTAGGCTTAGGAACCAACCAAACAGCGCCAGCCAAACAGAGGAGTCATTAAGTGACCTCTCCAAGTTTTGCCTTTATACATATTTATACTCGTCTTGGTCACACTTCCATTCATTCCAACTGAAGATGCAGAACGATCTGCGAAACGTCTTTGGTTTATTATACTGTGTTTTGTATATTTTCATTTATTTTGTACATAACATAGACTTCTGTGTTAATATAAGTTACCAATGTCAATTGGAAATTTGCTTCTTCCCCTCTCATTTCCCCAGAAATCTACTTTCCGAAAGCTAGAAAGCTTAATAAAGAAATTAATTTCTAATGAATTTGCTGTCGTTTTCAACAGAATATGCTTAAAAGAGAATCTCCTGCCACGCTTCACGAATTTATATATATACATATATATTTATATATATATATATATATTTATATATATACATATATATTTATATATATATATATGTATATATATATTTATATATATATATAAATATATATCTACATATATATATATATATATATATATATATATACATACACACACACACACACACATACATATATATATATATATATATAATGTATATACATACATATATATATTCATATATATATATATATATATGTATATATATACATATATATTCATATATATATGCATATATAAATATATATATATATAATATATATATATATATTTATATATGTATATATATATACATATACATACATACATGCATATATATATATATATATATATATATACATACATATATATATATATATATATATATGTATATATATATATATGTATACATACATATATATATACATATATATATATATATATATATATATATATATACTGTATATATATATATATATATATATATATATATATATATAGATATATATATGTATATATACTATATATATACACACATATATATATATATGTATATATACTGTATATATATATATGTATATATATGCATATACATATATATATATATATATACATATATATATATATATATATATATTGTTGACAGACGAGATTAAATGATATTGCTGTTTCTGCATTATTTATCTTTTTGTTATGAACTTCAATTTCTCTTTGGAGTCAAAGATATTCAAGAACTCCAAAGACTCAGAGAACAACTTATAGAAGCTTCCAGCCTTAATTTTACGTTCGAAGAATCGAACAACGGACGTTTGCCCTTCCTCGATGTCTTAGTAACCAGTCATAACAACAAGTACACCACATCAGTATACGTAAAACCTAGCAACAAAAACCTCTGTCTTAATGGTAAAAGTGAATGCCCTCAACGATATTTAAACTCCACTATCAACGCATACATACGACGCGCCATATCACACTGCTCTACATGGAAAGATACACACACTGAACTGGAAAGGCTTACCCAAGTCCTTATTAACAATGGGTATAGTAACAAGTTAATTAACGAAGCAACAAAACGGGCCATCAACAACTGGTATTCTAACAAACCTACCACACAAAAACAAGAAAACATAAATATATATTACAGAAATTACATGTCATCAGAATATAAGACAGATGAAAAAGTCATTAAGGACATAATTACAAAACACGTCAAGCCCACTGACCCAGAAGACAAAATATCACTGACCATATACTACAAGACCCGAAAGACGTCACAACTTTTACTGAGAAACCGCCCTCCCAAATCGACATTGTCATTACAAGATAATCACGTCATTTACCAACATAACTGTACCATTGAGAACTGTGGGTCTCAAACATACATTGGAATGACGAGGACTAAACTTACAAGACGTTTGACCTGCCACCTACAACATGGATCCATAAAGAATCACTATAACACCAAACATAATACTTCCCTCACCCGTCAAAACTTAGAAGAAGGAACAGTAATAATAGACAGAGAAAGAGACTCCCGCAGATTAGCATTTATTGAAGCAATTTATATAGCAGAATTAAAACCAACCATGAACATACATAGTATAGACCTCCAGATTCTCCCATCCCACAAGCGGACCTGACCTCACCTCTCCAAGTGATTCCTGATGACTACGCAGCAGCCAATCAGGATGATCGCTTCACACGACACCATCCAAACAATCAGAAATAAAATAGTATATAAACATCACACACACACACACACCCAAACAATTAGCCTGAAGATGGTCTCCAGAGAAGACCGAAACGTTGCAACTTCATACGGACAGCTACTCAGCAAACTATCAGTCCAACACCGTAAATTAGCAAGAGAAATTGAAGTTCTTAACAAAAAGATAAATAATGCAGAAACAGCAATATCATTTAATCTCGTCTGTCAACAAGAAAATATTCTTCCTGGATACACTAATATATATATATATATATATATATATATATATATATATATATATATATATATATATATATATATATATTATATATATATATATATAATATATATATATATATATATATATATACTGTACATATATATATATATATATATATATATATATATATATATATATACATATTTTGCAGTATTTCACAAATGACACGTGAATGTAATTTGCAGGAAAAACACTGGTAAATAAGAAACGTAGTCTATATTTGTACTAATAATATCACGCTAATCTTTTTATCAAATTGCGAAGGTACGATATGTATGTGTTAGTACATGTAGACATACATCCACATCCAGGTACATAGTTGCATGTACAAAGATGTAACTATTTTTCCGTGCACATACGCACCTTATAGATAACATGTATGCAAATATCCATGTTATATGATGGATGCTACTGTGTATGTATGCACGTAAGCTTGCATATGGTATGTTTCTGAATATGTGTATATAGCATAAATTCACCACTTATGTTCTATTTCCTATACAAGCAAAACTTCGTAATTTAAGAGAAAAAATAGAATCCATAGCGCACCTTTTGATCACGAGCGTATCAATTCCGAAATACATATAGTTTTCTACTTAGCACACATCTCTGTAAGCCAACATTCCTTTGGTGCCACAGCTGCGTAAGGATTTACTATGCACACACGGTCGAGAATGCGTGTTCCTGTTATTTCATCTCATTGTTGATTAGGTGTACGAATGACCCTCTCCCCCTTAAATAGAAGTGGCCTAGTTAAAACTCATATTACCAATTACCAATGGAAAATAATTGTGAATTTGTTTTTATAGTCGATGTTTTTGGATTGTAGCTAATCAGAAGTGAAGGAATATTCATATTACACATGACTCTCTCTTTTTTTCAATTAATAAGTGCTTATTAGTAGACGTGTGGTCACAACTACCATTTTGAATTTTTTTTATTAATGTAACAGCAACAAAATGTTACAGTTCTTGTATGTCAAGGGTCAAATGCGAATGTCCACAGCAATGTATATTGCTTTTAAACTGAAATAGTATATACCCCTACCTCCCCAAACTCCTCCTTTTTCATTACACAGGAATAGAGTTTATTCACAGTTAAATTTCAATTTTTTAACCAACGAGGTGATGTGTCGGGCACTCAGCCTGCCCTCTACCGACACTGAGTCTCCGCCCACAGTCAGTGTATGTTTGTTCTGTAAAACTGTTGTTCATTTACCCGTCAGGCTTGTTCCTCGACACGACGTTGTGCTCTCAAATTAGGGTGTGTCTATGGATGCTTTCACACGTGGTTGTAATAATGAGGAAGTACTATCCACAACAACGAATTTACAAATAGTGAACAATACAGAAATATATGGATAAAAAAAGAAATGAGTGAAGAAGAAAAAAGAATTTAGAAACGAAGCGAATAATAATAATAATAATAAAAAAACGAAAAAAGAACTGAAACTGAAAGGAACGATTTTTTTTTTTTTTTTTTTTTTTTGAGTGGTTGACCTGAGGCTGAGAAAATGGTATATAAGGAAAAGGAAACAAAGACAGAAAAAGACGAGGAGAAAGGAAATTAAAAATAGCTTATACCAATATAGATGGAATAACTTCAGGAATGAATTAAATGATTTTCTGGCCTTAGAAAAACCAGACATAATGGGAATAGTGGAAACTAGATTAAAGTGTTTTCTACCACCCAATACTGTGGGACAAGGTGTATACAACTGCTGGACAAAGAATAGAAAGGATAAACAAGGTGGCGGAGTATTAATTTTGACTAATAAAGATTTAAATGTAACAAAAATAACTGAAGGAAAAAATAATGTAGAATCAATTACGATACAAGTTGAAAGCAAACATATGAAGAGTAGAAAGTTTGTAGCGGTGTATGTACCCCCCAAAACACAGTCTTGGACAGAAAGTGATCATTCCAAAATATTAGAAGATACAAAATATGAATTAACTAATATACTGAAGGACAGAGGAAATACAGTAATTATGGGGGACTTTAATTCAAAGGAAATATGTAGGGAGGAAATGACAGTGAAGGGTGGAGAAGAACTCTGGGACAACGTCCTGCTCGACATGACCATCGAATACACAATGACTCAGTGGATAAAGGAAAATACCAGATACAGAGGTAGTGAAGAACCATCAAGGCTGGATTTAATACTTACGACAGAGCCTGAAATTGTCGATAAAATTGATTACAAAACTCCGATAGGAAAGAGTGACCCTGTACTAATAGAATTTGAGTTGAAAGAGCAAATGGATCAAAGCAGAAATGATACACATAGAATAAGAAGACTAATGTACAACAACAACAAAATTTAGAAACTCAAAAAATTCTTTCGCAACGCGAACTGGGAAAAATTTCTAAATGAAGAAACAGGGATGGAAGAGAAATGGAATACACTAAAAGAAATTTATAATGAGGGAGTGAATAAATACGTACCACAACAAAAATGGAAAGAACATACATAAAAAGCTGGTACAATGTAGTGAGGCTAAGGATAAAAGAGATAAAGCTTGGAAGAAATAGAAAAAACACAAGAAAACAAGCAAAGGGCTAATGTACATCAAACTAAGGAATGATTATGTAAAAATACGCAGAGGTGAAAAGAGAAACTACGAAAACAAAAATGATAGAAAAATGCAAGGAAGAACCCAAACTATTTTACAGATATGTAAATGGTAAACTGAAGAATAAACAAGAAATAGAAAAGCTGCTCCAAGGTAAATACGAATATACAGAAGAACTGGAAATGGCTAAAATTATGAACAACCACTTCAAATCAGTATTCACAATAGAATACTCACCCAAGTGTGAGGAAATAGAGAGAGATATCCCCCTCATTGAAAGAAATAATTGTAACACAGAAGGAAATCAGCGACCAAATCAAAACCCTTGACGTCAGAAAATGACATGGTCCAGACAGAATTGCAAATTGGATACTGAAAGAATGCATGGAAGAATTAACAGATAAAATATACAATATAATTAAATTCTCACTTAAAGAAGGAAAAGTGCCACAGTAATGGAAGAATACAAACATTGTACCAATTTATATGGGAGGAAACAAGGAAGATCCATCAAATTACAGGCCGGTCTTCCTGACAAGCACAGTAGCAAAAATTTTCAAAAAGGTCATCAAAAATAGATGGGTTAAACATTTGGAAGAAAAAACTATACTGAATCCAAATCAATTTGGACTGCAGACAAGGAAGATCATGTACAACAAACTTGATCAGCTTCTACTCGAGATTAATAGATATAATACAAGAGAGAAATAGTTGTGCAAACCGTGCCTTTCTGGATCTACAAAAGGCATTTGAGAAGGTACCACACAAGAAACTAATAAGGAAGATAGAGTCAATAGATGGCATCAGAGGAAAATTATTGGAATGGATGAAAGACTTCCTGACTGGGAGGAAAATGAGACTACTAATTAGAGATAAATTCTCAAATTGGGAAGAAATGATAAGTAGTATCCCGCAGGGATCAGTACTACGATCATGTTTGCCATATACATAAATGACATGGATGAATGAGTAGAGTGTTATATGAATTTCTTCGCAGACGATGCAGAAATACTAAAGAAAGTAAAAACGGAGGAGGATTGCAACTCATTACAACAAGACTTGGACAAGATCTGGAAATGGACTCAAAAGTGGGAAGTGAAATTTAATATCAAGAAATGTAGTATAATGGAATTTGGAAAAAGTAAAAACAGAATATCGAGAGATTATAAAATTGGCGAAGAAGAGATCAAAAAAGTAAACTCGGAAAAAGACCTTGGAGTGATGATCGGCAAAGACATGACACCGGATAAGCATATCAATAAAATAGTCGGAGAAACCTACAATTTATTGAGGTCAATAAAAGTGGCATTTGCCTATTTGGACGAGGAAATGATAAAAAAAAAAACCTACGTTAATAAGACCAAAACTCGAGTACGCAGCAACACTATGGACACCCAGTACCAAAAAGGATATAATTTTTTTTAGAAAGAATACAAAGAGCAACAACAAAACTGGCACCAACTCTTTCAAAAATGACATATGAACAAAGGCTGTCCAAATTAGAATTACCTACTAACTATCTATAGAAATATGAAGGGAATGGGAATCTTAGATAAGAATGAATTATTGAAATGGGACAATGGAAAAACAAGAGGGCACGAAAAGAAACTGAAAAAAATAATTACAGAAGAGATCTGAAAAAAAAATAGCTTCCCACACAGAGTGATAGGTACTTGGAACAAAATAGACAAAGAAACAGTGTGTGCAAACACTATTCGAGATTTTAAGAATAAAACTTGATGCTGAGAGATACAAAGACGGGTCACCACGAGCATAGCTCCCTTCCCGTATAATACAACTAGGTAAATACACACACACACAAACACACACACGCGCGTACGCGCCACACACAGAGCGTGAGTTTATAGCACAGCACACGCAAAAGAACCATCAATCGTGTTACAGCCATACTGTTGCTGATCCACGGAAAGAAGAATAAAGAAAACTTGTTGCCAGTGAGATCAAGAACAAGATGAATGTCTTCAACTACCAGGGGTCGAGAAGGATCACGGTTCTGTGCACGAGGAGTAAAATAAACAAGGGAACGGAAGGATAGGCAAGCGGGGGTGGGGGAGGAGTGGGAAGAAGAGAAATGGAAAACAGAGAGAGTAAGGGATGAAAGGTGTGGTGAGGGGCTAAAGGGAGAAAGAAGATGAGAGGGGGGAAGAGGAGAGGAAGGAGGAGAGGAAGGAAGAGGAAAAGTAGGAAGAGGAGAGGAAGGAAGAGGAGAGGCAGGAGGAGGGGAAGAAGGAAGAGAGAGGAAGGAAGGAAGAGGAAGGAAGGAAGAGGTGAGGAAGGAGGGAGGAGAGGATGAGAAGGAAGAGGAAATGAAGGACGGAGGAGAGGAAGGAGGGAGTGGGTGAAGGAAGAGGAGAGGAAGGAGGAGAGGAATGAAAAGAAGAAGGAGGGAGGAGAGGAAGGAGGGAGGGGATGAAGGAAGAGGAGAGGAAGGAGGACAAAAGAAGGAGGAGGAGAGGAAGGAGCAGGGAGGAAGGAAGAGAGGAGGAAGGAGCAGGAGGAAGGAGGAGGGAAAGAAGGGAAGAAGAATGAGGGTTATGAAAGGGGAAAAGTAGGGAAGTGTGATCACGCTAGGGAGGGCAAAGGAGGAAGGGCAATACCCTTGGGAAGGTGAGGCGGCATGAAAGCCAAGGCCGGAGGTGCAGCTAGGGAAAGGGGAGGCAAGGTGGAGGGAGGGAAGGGAAGAGGAGAATAGCCTCTAGAGTCTAGAACCAGCTGGACTTGGAGGGATTTTGCTCCTGTCGTGACTTCGGCGTCGTAACTGTTCTTATTAAGGACTCAGCTGGAATGTGATTCTTGTCTTTTTTTTTTACTGGTATGACTTTTATGAATCTTTTTCGTTCGTTCAGGAAAGATCTTTATATGCAGGTTCTCAAGAAGAACTATAGGAAAGTATATCGGAGAAGTATTTATGAACCAATTCTTTGAAGACCCACAATAAGGGACTCGAACCCAAGACTATGAAGTTGTGGGCCAAGCATCCTTTTTTTTGGGGGGGGAGGGGGGGTTGAAGGAGGTCAAAACGCTAGGACAAAGATGGAGATGAAAAGGGTGAAAAATTAGATTAGAGAAATGAAGAACAGGAAGGGGCAAATACCACGTCCAGGGCAGGATGATCCAGGAAGCCAGACTTTCATGGACAGAGCTTTCCAGTTCGATGGAGCCTGGTATAGATTTTTTTCTTTTCTTTCTTTTTCCAAGCTCAGTATGATTTCATGCAACCGAATATGGAATTCTACCCAGCGGAATAAAATTGTGCGTTTTTTTTTTTATTTTTTTTATTTATCTATTTATTTGTTTATTTATCTTGATTCATCTATTCTTATCTATTTATCTTTATTGATTCATTTATTCTTATTTGTTTATCTGTTCATCTATTTAGTCATTTACTAATATATTTTAGTTAGTTATCTGTTTATCATTCTATTCATGTTTCTGTTTATTTGGTATCTTATTTATCTTTTTATTCTAGTTATTTTTGTATTCATTTATCAATTCATTTATTTGTCTATTTATTCATGCTTTGTTGCGATTCAGATCCTTTCGGTGTCACATGACCTCTCTCGAGGTACCAGGATGACATCCATCAATCCACCAATCAATCCATCAACTCTTTCCCCAGGAGCCAAGCGCGTTGCTCTCAACCACAGAAGGCTGCTATCGCTGTTGCCCTTGCCAATTCCTTCCACCATCCTCTTCACTGCTCTGTATTCAGTTGCAATTTCTTTCAACTCCTTTCAACTCCTTTCGGTGTCGCGGTCAACCCATCTGCCTTTCTTCGTCTGGTTCTAAACTGATGATTCGGTTTAACGTCGTGATACAACTCGTTTGTGGTAGGGTTCGAACTGCAATCACCTCGACCTCCGCCGCAAGTAGCGACGCTCTAACTTGCCCGGCCAGCGTCTTGTTCTAAATTGTAGTATTTGGTTATTAAGGATTTTTCTAACCTTTTTTCTCTCTTTTCTTTTCTTTTGTTTTATTTGTTCTCACTAAGGTTCTTTTTCACACTCCAGTTCGTTTTCTGGATCCTTCTTCCATTCCTCTTGCTTCCTGTAACCAGTCTTAACGTTTCTTAATTTTTCTTTTTATTTGTGAATTTAATTTTTTTGTTTATATGTGCTTTGCTTTTTTATTTTTATTTTATTTATATTTTACTCAGTCTTATTTAATTTTTTATTTTATATTATTCTATATAATTTTATTCTAATTATATCTAATTTTATCATACTTGATCTTATTTAATTGAATTGAATTTTTTTATATAATTCTTTACTGTATTCTATTCTATTTTATCTTCTTTTGTTTAAGTTTTATTTTATTTCATTTTATTTTATTCCATTTTGCCTTTTACATTTTATCTATTCCATATTTGTTAAAACGTGAGGTACTCATTGACTGAGCGGATATGGACGCCAGCGTCTGGAGTAGAGAGGCCACATAGGCGGCGGTGGTTCGAGACCCGCTAGAGAACCAACGCGTGACAGCAGTAAAGGCATTCGGTCTTAAACACCCAAACCCGGAGGTTCGTCTCTAGCCACCTCGCAGAGAGTCTACCGGTTGAAAAGTTGATGAAAAGGGCTTTTGAAAAGTAATTTTCGAATTCCATCAACACACGGGGCTTTCCTTATCCTACGACTTTTGATGAACTGCTCTCATCTCATCACTGGAGGCTCTCCAATCTATGCCGGTCTTCGCCTGAGCAGTTCCTCCCTCCCTTCCTCCCTCCCTTCCTCCCTCCCTCCCTCCCTCCCATCTCTCACTCACTCACTCTCTCCCTCTCTCCGCCCCCCTCTCTCTCTCTCTCTCTCTCTCTCTCTCTCTCTCTTTCTCTCTCTCTCTCTCTCTCTCTCTCTCTCTCTTTCGCTGTCTCTCTGTGTCTCTCTCTCACTCTATATATCTATCTATCTATATCTCCTTCACTTCCATCTTCACTCTCCTTTCCCCCCTCTCTTCCTCCCTTCATCCCTCTCTTTCTTCCTTTCCTCCCTCCCAACCTCCCAAACTTACTTTTCTCAAGAACCTCCCCAAAACTTGTTTACCTTTCTCCCCGTTCACCAGACCTCCCTCTCCTTTTACTTCCAAGAACTTTTGTCCTCCCCACCCTCGCCCCAGGACACATTCTCCGATCCCTACAACCGTCTCTCGACCCTGACAGTCTTCTACAACTTGACAATCATCTTGGATTTCCCTAACTTTCCAGTTTCGTATGGCTGTCCTACTCCGGTGATCTCTCACACACTCCCTCCCCCTCTCCGGACAATTTCCCACCTAAAACAGCCCTAAAAAAGCGTGGACTCAGGGGTGACTTAGTACAGGTCTTTAAAACTCTAAAGTTGTTTGACAACATCAAAAGTGACAACATTTTTACACTGAATGAGAATACTACAAGAAATAATGGCCTCAAACTGTCAGGAAATAGATTTAATTTGGAAGTGGGTAGAAACAACTTCGCCAACCGTGTAGTTCATGAATGGAATAAACTTCCTGCAGAGGCAGTGCAATGTAGTTCAGTTCGAAGCTTTAAGATTTGTTTAGATAAGCATCTAAGCAAGATACTGTAATGACTGCTATATTATTTGTTTGTTATCATTTATCTGCTTGTTTATTATTCGCTTGATTTTCATTTATCATTATTTATCTGTCAATTCATTATTATTTAGTGTTTACCTGTTTGTTTATTATTCAACTATGCAGGTATAGTGATGGTGGACTGGTTGGTGAGGTTATTTAATGTTTGTTGGAGAGAGGGTAGAGTGCCGGAGGACTGGAGGAGTGCCTGTATAGTTCCTCTTTACAAGGGAAAAGGGGACAAGTGTGAATGTAGTAGTTTCAGAGGGATTAGCTTGTTGAGTGTAGTTGGGAAGGCTTATGGGAGGATCTTGATTGAGAGGATTAGGAGAGGAACAGAAGGAGTAATTGGTGAGGAACAGTGTGGATTTAGGACGGGTAGAGGTTGTGTAGATCAGACCTTTGTGGTAAGACAGATATGTGAGAAAGCTATAGGAAAGGGGAAGGATGTGTTTTGGGCTTTTATGGATCTGGAAAAGGCTTATGATAGGGTAGACAGGAAGGCACTGTGGGAGGTTATGCAGATATACGGGATAGGAGGAAAGCTTCTAGGAGCTGTCAAGAGTTTTTATGAGAATAGTAGAGCTTGTGTCAGGATTGGAAATGGAGAGAGTGAGTGGTTCGAGGTAAAGGTGGGACTTCGTCAAGGATGCGTTATGTCGCCCTGGCTGTTCAACTTATACATGGATGTGGTGGTGCGAGAGGTAAATGCAAGGGTAGTGGGCAGGGGATTGGAGATGGTTAAAGAAAATGGAGAAAAGTGGGAGGTGAGTCAGCTGTTGTTTGCGGACGACACTGCGCTTGTGGCAGGATCGGAGGAGGGATTGAGGAAGTTGGTGGCAGAGTTTGGGAGAGTATGTGATAGAAGAAAGCTAAAGATAAATGTGGGTAAAAGTAAGGTGATGAGATGTACAAGGGGTGAAAGTGGCAGTAGACTGGAAGTGAGCATTAAGGGAGAGCGACTGGAGGAAGTGGATAGTTTTAGATACTTGGGTGCAAATGTGGCAGGGAAAGGTGGAGTGAAAGTGGAGGTAGAATGTAGATTGAGAGAAGCGAGTAAATGCCTTGGTGGATTAAAGAGTGTAATGAGGAATAGACATTTGAGAATGGATGCTAAGAGGAGACTGTATGAAGGAGTGATTGTGCCAACAGCACTGTATGGGGCAGAAACATGGAACATAAGAGAAGAAGAGAGAAGGAGTTTGAATGTGTTTGAGATGAGGTGTCTGAGAAGTACGAGTATGATGGGGGTTACTAGGCTAGATAGAGTGAGAAATGAGGAGGTGAGGAGGAGAACAGGGGTGGAAAAGGAGCTGGGAGATAGGGTTGATGAAAGAATATTAGGATGGTTTGGACACATGGAAAGAATGAGTGAAGAAAGACTAGTAAAAGAGGTGTGGAAGG
>NC_134811.1:35314833-35327333 GCF_046742065.1 Oratosquilla oratoria | reverse complement strand
AAATCTTAAGTTTGGGAGGCCGAAGGCGACGGGAAACCTCAGGGGATCCAAACAACGATCTTGAATTTTGCTAAAAAATCGTGTATGATCTTTCTGCAGCCACAGTACAAAAGGGGATCAAACTGTTATCAACATATGTTTTATATATCTATGTACTTATTCATTTATCTTTGTATTTATTTATTTTTATTTATTCAATATATTTATACATTTGTTTGTTTCATTATAATTTGATCTATTTATTTTTTGGATTAATTCTATACTATATATTTTCATTTTACTTTCCTTTTACTCATTTCATTTCATTTATTTATTTGCTTATCTATTGGGCCGCGAAGTAGCTCAGTGAATAATGTGTCGAACTCATGAACAGGTGGTCGTGAGTTCAAATCATATTTAATTATTTATTTATCTATTAATTATTTATTTATTTGTTCATTTATTCATTTATTTATTTATTTATCTATTTATTTATTTATTTATCTATATTTATTTATTTCTTTATGTATTTATTGATCTATTTGTTTATTTAATATTATGTTGCAAATAGCAAGAACCACAAGACGGCGTACACGTTTGTTGACTCGTATTTCTGCTTTCCTTGTCATAACTGGTCAATGTGACCGGGTTTAGGGCTAATCTACGTCCGGTAACACTTGTTCGGTAAGGCCGGTGTCATACTATGCGGTGACTTCGGATGCGGCCAGATTATAGACAAGTTCAATTAGCTTAACAATATCACCTGGCGGTAACCAGAACTTTATACAACCCCTGGTTAGAATACTCTCAAAACGTTTCGAGTCTAATGACGCATAAGGGAGGCTTTGCTATATCCAACAATCCGCAACGGCGGCGCCGGATTTTTTTTTTTTTTTTTTTTTCAGGCTCAGGCCCCACTGGACCAACGCTCTTCGCGTTTTCTATTTTATGTTGCCATGGGAACGACACGTTTGGGCGCTGTTATCTTTACTCTGAAACCATTTTATGTAAAAGTCATACTTGTTGCTAATATCCTATTCGTACACTTACATTTACAATACCATTTCTTGATCTGTTTATTTACTTTTAATTTATCTTTAACTCACCGCCATACACAATCAATTGTATTGTTCAATAATGCTTATTGGACATTCCTAATACCAGCGACGGAATAGTATCTAAGAGGGGTGGGACTCTTAAGTGCAATAATCCCGAGTTAATACATTGACAGCAGATGGGCATTATTGATAGAGCCATTTAGGAAGAACAGGGATACTCGATCAATATAATGTCAGTAAGAATGACAGTAAAGCCTCGTTGACACGGGGCTAGTTTAGTAGCTGCTAATGCTAGATGGTGCAAGTTAACTTATGCGGCAAGTAAGTGTTGACACTAGGATAGTTTGGAGGCAAGTTAACTTTCCGTTAATATTGGGCAAGTAGAGAGGTAGTTCACTAGCGGCTACTAAACTAGCCCCGTGTCAACGAGACTTTAACATGGTACTGACGTGACCCGTGTAAGCAGGGACAGCAATACTGACTCAGTATACCAGTAACGTTGATTGTATAAAGTCCGCTTAAATGCATTCTCCACCCTGCAAGAATGTCTTGTGGGTCATCCACTGCTTGAATCATCCATGCATCCAGTCAGCCAATATCTAGGCGACAATACTCATCGAGAATCATTCATCGATTTGCTATCCTTGTCTCACCCATATATTCTCTTATTCTGAATAGATTCCTCTGGTGATAGCCTGAATAAAATATTCAAATGTATCATAGTTTGATATGGGGGTGTGAATAGATTATAGCAGATAGTTTAATTGAGATGATTGTATACCCTACTTGCATTGGTAGTTTTAAGCCGAAGCTCTTAAATGTATCAAATATGTCAAAGTGGATAATTGAGAATTGCTTGGTATCATTTGTCGACATTAAACAAAATGTCATTTCCTTCGTGAAATAACTGTCTATCCATCCTTCCATCCATCTATTCATCCATCTATCGGGTGTAGGCAACCCACCACATTGCCAATCTGCTACAAGTCAATTCATTCCTCCCTCCCTACCTCCGTCCATCCATCCATCATTCCTTGATAGTACAGTATTCAGGAGCTTAGCCCGTTCATCCTCAAAGACACCTCCGTCAGGCATCCGTCCTTGAAGGAACCCCACCACCCACACCATCCCAACCACCTCCACAACCACCACAACAACATCTACAACCACAACATCCACAACCACCACATCCATCACATCCACCACCACCACATCCACCACCACCACATCCACCACATCCACCACATCCACCACCACCACAACCACCCCTACCATTTGCACCATCCTAACCACCACAACAACATCCACAACCACCACATCCACCACCCCCACATCCACCACCACCACAACCACCCCTACCAAATCCACCATCTCCACCTTTACCAAATCCAGCACAACCATCACCACCGCCACCACCACTAATTCCACTACCACTACCACCATCAACTCCACCTCCACCCTTCCCGAAGACCTAACTCCTTCCTCACTCACTCTCTTTCCTATATACAAGGGTTTGTCCACCAGCCACGCCCGCTTCACACGATCATCCACACCCTTCCACGTCCTATTCCCTCGTGTGCATTCAGATACCAAAGTTCAGAGACAGATTTCCAGTGTATTTATCTGCAAAGGAATAA
Source organism: Oratosquilla oratoria (assembly GCF_046742065.1). Lineage (NCBI taxonomy): Eukaryota > Metazoa > Arthropoda > Malacostraca > Stomatopoda > Squillidae > Oratosquilla > Oratosquilla oratoria. Next base: position 35,324,659 of record NC_134811.1, on the reverse strand, counting down.
CGTCATTGGTTATCAATTACATTTCAAGTATTTCAGTATCAAGTATTTCAGGATTCAATATCTCAACATTGTCTGACATATAACCAAAGTAGTAAATATGCGGATATTAAACTGCCTTCTATTAACAGATAGGAACAACGTCGACCTTTGAAACGTGGCAGTCAATAGCTGTATCATTCTTCCATTCATCTATCAGTCCACACCATCCAATCCATTCGTCTATCAGGGTCTTGTCCACCCACCTAACACCCGGCCACCCATCCTCCACCCACCTCTGCAGACGCCCATCACTTGTCCACCCACATTCGTCGTTTAGTCTCCAGACACCCAAGTTAATTTGCTGGTTGGTGACTGCGTAGGATCAAGTCATTAGGGCCCGCTGTGCTGGCGTATTCGACCCCGATCAGATAGCGTGGGGAGAGAATGCAACGTGTGATCCAGAAGTGAGGGGGATGAAGAAGAAAAGGAGGGTGAAGAAGAGGAGGAGGAATAAACGGAGGAGGAGAAGGAATAGGAGTACTAGGAGGAGAAGGGTGAAAAAGAGGAGAATGAATAAGGGGAGGAGGAGAAGGAATAGGAGTACAAGGAGGAGGAGAACGGGAACGAGGAGAGAAATAGTAAGAGGTGGAGGAAAAAGGGAGAAGAGGAGGAACAGGGGTAGGAGGAGGTGGGTGAAGAAGAGAAGGAAGGATGGGAGGAGAAGGAGAAGAAATAGGAGTGCGAGGAAGAGGAGAACGAGAAAAAGAATAGTAAGAGGTGGAGGAAAAGGGGGGAGAAGAGAACGAGGAGGAAAAGATGGAGTAGGAAAAGGAATAGTAGGAGGAGGAAGAGAGGAAGAGAATGAGGAGGAGGAGGAGGAGGAGCAAAAGAAGGAGGAGGAAAACGGCTAGGGGGAGGATGAGGAGAAGAAGAAAAATGAATAAAGGAAGCCAAACAATATGAAGAGAAAGAGATTACGATGAAGGAGATGGGGGCTGTTGGTCGAAGAAAAGGGGACGGAAGATGAGTAAGAGGAAGAAGAAGAAGAAAGGTCAGAATAAGACGAAGATGGAGAGATTAAGGTTGTCCAAAGAGACAGGGGAAACTGGTAGAGGAAGGAAAAGAGGAGGAAGAATGAAAAGGATGAGGAGGAAGAGGAGGAGGAATGAGAAGGAGGATAAGGAGAAGAAGAAGGAAGATCATTTGTCAGATGAGTGGCGGAAGGTTTGATGTTATAGCAGACAGAGGAGGTGGGTGTGAGCGTCAATTGAAAATGTGCAGAGCAAGTCTGAGAAGAAGAAATCTGTCGGAAGAAGCCGAGGAAAGGAACGAATGGCTGGATGGGTACATTTGGGTGAACTTTGAAAGGCTGGACGCGTGAAGAGATCGTAGCGAGAAAGCGGCGTCCGGAGATACATAAGCGAAATGTACGGACAAAGAATGTTAATTTCACGAACTTTTAGGATGGGGCAGACTGCGTGAATCAGTGGGCAGGATGGTAGTGGAAAAAAGTATGAGGTATGAGAAGGAAAGACAAATGTTCATGGGATGAAATGTGACAGTCAGAACTGCAGACATGTACACTCCCTAAAAAAAAAAAAAAAAAAGAAGAGATACATTATTTAGGGGGGAGTGAAATTATTCTTCAGATGGGTAGGTAGGTAGGTTGGAGGTGCGTAGGCGGCCAGAGAGGTAGATAGGTGGGAAGGTAGGTAGCAAATGTGTAGGTATAAAGGTTACAAGTAACTAGGGCAAAAGGACTGGACGGGAAGCGCAAAGAGAGTGACGAAATTCATGTGTATGGAGAGGAAAAGAGGCAATCAGAAAGGGAGGATGAAACAGGAAGTGAATTATAGGCTGAAACGAGAAGACTAAAAAATAGGTATGACACAGAAATGAAACACTGGAAGTCGAAGCCAGGAGAGTGAATGGCTAAAGAAAAATGCGAAGAAAATTAAAAAAAAAATGGAAGGAAGAAATAAAAAAAATGGGTATAAGATTTCATGTCCAGGAGATGAAAGAAGACGTAGATCTGGAAGGGTGAATTGAATATACTTTAAAGTGAAATGGAAGAGAAGGAAGAGGAGAAATATGAAAGACTAGCTATTAGAGAAGCTGAGTGAGAAAGATAAAAGAGAGTTGAGGAAGCTGATAATGCTTGATCAAGGCCGGCCATCAACTTGGAATGGGCGTCACCGTTTTCCAGTGTGACCAGAGACGGAAGAGGAGGAGAACGAGGACAGATGAGAGGAGATGGGGACAGAGTTCGGGAGGAAGGGATTAGAGGACAGAGTGGTCAAGGTTGCAGGGACGGACCCGGACATCGAAGTGGCTGTTGTTTCCGCCATCTGGAATAGTTTTAAGGGGATGAAGAGGAGGATGAGGGGGTGAGGATGGGAAACTTTTTGAGGCATTATCAAACTAGGATATTCCTCCTCCCACATCCTACCTCTAACCCTGACCTGAATAACTAGAATATGACTTTGCTTACAGGAATCTAGACTTCTTTAAGAACATTTCAACAGTATGTCTAACATTCCTATAGATTTAGAATATCTTAGCTCATAATTCAGCTTTGCTATATATTACAGAACGATAACTTGATATTTGAAGATTTGAAAAATAGAATATTGTAATCAAAGACTTTTTACTCAAATGAACTGTTAACGGCCGATACTGATGAAGCTCGTAGAAGCCCAGTGTGATAACCCTTTTACTGAGGAGAGGAAATAAAAATGGCGGACAGGTTTTTAAACGTCTACAGGAAATTAACATGACTGAAATGTTCCCGAAAGCCTAAAGTGAATAGCAGAAAAGGATTTTGAACTGCAAGGACATTGTGATGTAGAAACCTGATCATGAGTGATATTATAATGTATAGTGGTAATGAAAAATGTATATACACGTAAAAAGGATATTCGCTGTCCGAGCGAGCTAGAACGTCGCCACTTTCGGCGGAGGTCGGGGAGACGGCAGTTCGAACGTTCCCGCTAGCGAGTTGGACCAAGGGTATAGTTCATTAAATTCCACTCTACAAAGTCCTCTGTAAGGGGCACCTTCCTAGCCTCGTGATAGGGAGTTTCGTGACGTAAAACCGAATCAGGGGATTATAAGGACAAGGTAAAATAACGGGAAGGAAGGAGTTGGGAGTGAACTTTGAGAAAACGAGAAAAGTCCATCATTACAGGTCTACCTTTGAATGTTCCTACACTACAGAGAACGATTCCGAATTCCTAGAGCTTCACTAATAATGTCCTGCTAGCTCTTTCGTGGACTATGGCAAGCATGTTTACAGATTCCTCACGAGAGGGAAGATGCCTGATTGATTACTACGGTGACGTTAATGGACCAGAATGGTTGCGATCAGATTAACATGGGATTCGTAGACAGAGTCAATAGGGATCTTGGATGACCGAGTTCATTAAGCCTAGAATGAGGAAGGAAGGAGAAGGTCGTGGACACATTAAGAGCTACGGTCGATGAGAGCATTCTCCTAGAATAGGAACACGTAATAAGGAAAGGGAGATTAAAAAGGAAGAAGCAGAAGGTGAAGAGTATATGCCAGAAGGCAATCGAAGTCTTCATCTTTGCCCTATGAACTTTCTCCTTCTCCCTCTCTCCCTCCATATCTCTCTCCCCCCCTCTCGCACCCCCCCCCCTCTCTCTCTCTCTCTTTCTCTCTGTATGGGTTACTATGGATATGTTTTATAATGGTCACGTACGTGGTGACAAGTTATTTGGGACGCTGTTATCAGACAACAGAATAGTGTGCATGGTAAACCTCTTGAGATGTTTCCCTTGCCATAATAAAATCGTCCGGCGGCAACTTGAATAGATACAAGTCCTATATAGCCCTTAAAGGACTAATCGAGACAGGTTTAACCCATATAACTTCTTGAGAACCTTAATTCACCTGAGTAAAATCCTCTGGTGGCAACTAGAATGAACATAAACGTCGAATTATTTCAGAAGACGAATGAATGAGAGATATGCGGTCTTAAAATTTGTGTATGGAATGTTATGGACACGCTATATGGCATTTTGTTTTTGATCAGCGAAAGGGCTTGAGTCCAATTTTAAGGAACTTCATGATGACCTCCTTTATGAATGTATTTGATCTTTCCCATAAAATGTATGGCAATAATTGGGGTTCAGAAGTTGGAAACTATCAAGAAAGTCATCTAAGACGAGCTTTTCATTGGGGGTCTGAAATGGAAGAAGAATTGCTGAACATGAAATATCGAAGGTTATCGCTGCATTGCCTTCGATTTGAGCAGGGTGGCGGATGTAGGGATGAGTCCTCATCCACGAGGTGCTGAGGTGCGAGTGGCATAAAATGGATTATAGTGTCCATAAAGTGGATATAGGAGTTGATTCGGCTACCCCTCTAATAAGGGAAAAATATCGATGGCGTATATATACTGTGACCTGATGTCGCCCGACCATCGTAAGATAATTGACAATGACTTTCCGCTCTCCTTGGCGACTGTGACCTGATGTCGCCCGACCATCGTAAGATAATTGACAATGACCTTCCGCTCTCTAGGGGGTAATTGGTCGGTACGCTTATTCAAACTGTCCTGGTTCCTTTGTATCATGTATATATTGTCTATGTATTCCTATCACTATGTACTTGTTGCACTGAAGATGTAATATACGAAAGCGCTCTGCTTCGTTAGTTTCTTTTTCCAAGTGGTCTACTTTGCATAAGTGAACACACGTACCCGTGTTCTTATTAGCATATATATATATATATATATATATATATATATATATATATATATATATATGTAAATGTATATATATATATATATATATATATGTATATTATATATATATATATATATATATATATATATTGACGACATCTTCATAAAGACCACACACAATGAAGATATATCATTACTTGAGAACTACCTCCAAGATGCCTCCGGTTTAACCTTCACAATAGAAAATAGCATAGAAGGATCCATGCCATTCCTTGACATTCTCGTTACACAACAACAGGAAAAATTCGATACAGACACCTATGTTAAACCTACAAACACAGGCCAATGTATGAACGGTAAAAGTGAATGTCCACAAGGGTACATAAATTCCACCATCAGTGCCTATATACGTAGAGGTCTTACGCACTGCAGCACATGGACAAAAGTTCACACAGAAATAGTAAGATCCACTCAAGTACTTTTAAACAATGGATTCAACAAAAAAAAAAAATATTGAGACTATCACTAAAAAAATCATTGACCGATGGTATCACACCCAGCAAGATACTACAGAGAAAAAGGAAGACATTAAAATATACTATCGAGCCTTTTTCTCCACGGCATACAAAGAAGATGAAAGAATATTAAAACAAATGATAAAAAGAAATGTCTAACCTACAAATCCCGATAAGAGAATAAACGTAGTAATATATTATAAAAGCCAGAAAACCAGCCACCTGTTACTACGTAATAACCCAAATATAATTAAAGAGCCAACTCAACATTCGCATGTCATCTATAGGTTCACTTGCAAAGGAAGGAACTGTGCAACCCTCCCATCCACCTATGTTGGCATGACGACTATGAAGTTGAGCAGACGTCTTAGTTAACACCTTTCATCTGGAGTCCCAAAAATCCACTTACGCCAGAAACATCACGAGAACATAACGAGACAAATGCTCACAGAGAACACAGAGATAATCACAACATGCCCGGACACACGCCGCCTCCCCATACTCAAAGCTTTATATATTAACGAATTAAACCCCAATCTCAACATACAATCATCAGACCTACAAGCACTACCAAGCATTAGAAGGAACACAGCCCCTAGTACCAGCCAATCTGAGACTAGGAGAAACGATACAAATGGCACAAGCACGCCTTAAATACCGACCAGATCACCACAAGCCATCATTCTAATCTTTCCCACCGTGAAGACAAGAAGAGTGAAGAAGAGTCAATGTGACTCGAAATCGCGATATGGCAGCCCAGATGACCTCCTATGGAGAAATCATCTCACATCTTGCAAGAGAGAATAAGTCTATCTTGCGTAATAAGGAGAATATCCTTAAGAAAATTCAGCATGCTGAATTGTCTATCACTTTTAATGAAACATGTTTGAGAGAAGACCTCCTGCTCATATATACCCTTAATATGTATATATATATATATACATGTATTTATATACATATTTATATATATACATTTATTTATACATATATATTCATATATTTTTATATATATACATACACACACACACACACACACACACACATATATATATATATATATATATATATATATATACATATATATATATAATCTTTAGGTAATGAAGGATTAATAGAGATTTTTTTTTATTCTTTAGGATGTCCTCTTCACTGAACAAAATGGTCTGGCTTTAACTAAAAATCATTTGAAGTAACCTGGTTGGACAACATGTATAAAGTTTGTTTTAACGGTTGTTGAAGCTTATGCGGCTCATCTGGGATGAGTGTTGCCAAGGAGACTGTGGACAAATGTCGTAACTTTAGCAGTAGGTCGTAAGTCTCTAGTTGAAATGAATTTGCAAGATCCTTTGGGGACTGTAAATCAAGTTCTTTCCTTGTTAACCGCGGTAGTAATGGTAATAATAAGAATAGATTTTACACAAATCGTATGCAAAAAAGTAGAATGTAGTGCAGACCTAGACAAAAGAGAAAAAAATTGAATACTTGGAGGAGTGTGAGTGGAGGGCCGGGTGGAGGTGAAGGAAATGGAGTTAGAAACGAGAAGGAGAATGATGATGGAGTGAGTTGGAAAAGATGAGGGAAGGGCTCCGAGGGGAACTGAACCACACAGACGAGGGGAAGGCAGAGAACTCGGACCGAAGAATGGGAAATTCTCATTTGGATAAAAGGGGAAATTCCTGGTTAATAAATGAGGAATCCATCCAGGATGGCGAAGAAGAACAGAGGATGGGAGGGTCTGCTGAAGGAGGGAGGAACTCTTTGGGTTGGTAGAGATGCTCATACGAGGCTGGAGATTGGGAGGAGAGACGCCACTGGAGATCATGAGGAGATACGCTGTTGGAGACCAGAAGAAGGAGACACCGCAGGAAACCAGGAAAAGGGGACATGCAGGCGTAGATCGGAAGAAGGATATGCAGTTGGAGATCGGTAAGAGGAAACATTTCTGGGGACCGAAAGGAGACACTGAGAGAGATTGAGAAGAGGAGACACACCATTGAAGATCGGTAAGAGGAGACACGCCGTTGGAGATCGGGAAGAGGAGACACGCTGTTAGAGACCAGAAGGAGGTAACTTTACTGGAGACCAGAAGGAGGAGACACTGACAGAGACCAAGAAGAGGAGACACGTTGTTGGAGATCGTGAGACCTCATGAGGAGGACAAGAACGACAAGAGGCAGTTTCATGGAAGAGGCTAAAGCCGGAGACGTTCGATCTGAAAGGGAAGGACAGGAAAGAGGGGAGGTGGAGAGTTAGGTGGAGAGAGATAGGGGAAGTGGGAGAAGTTGGAGTGAGGTTGGAGAGAGGTCGGGGAAGTGAGGGAAGTTGGGGTGAGGTGGGAGAGAGGTGGGGGTAGAAGTGGGAGGGGGAAATGAGGGACGTGATTGGGAGAGATACTCTTTAACCTTGATCCCTTCGACGCAGTGACCAGGTGAACTTGTTTGCAGGCTTTATTCTAGCTACCGTCAGATGATTTTATTTAAATGAAAGAGGAGGGGGCAGAGTCGTAGGATATATTTGGGTCTCTTTCGAACTGGGAGAGGGTGTGTGGGGAATAGAAGAAAGGTGAAGAAAGTAGAGGGAAAAAAAGTGAAGGGAGGGAGGGATGGAGAAGAGACTGAGAAAAAGGGAGAGCGAGGGAGAGGTAAGGAGAGAGGAGAAAGGAGAGAGGAAGACCGAAGGAGAAAGAGAGACCTACATACCTTCCTATATACCTACCTAATTACCACCTACCAAGTTACATTTCTTTCTATTCTTCATAGCTGCCATCACTGTCCTCGTTACAATATGCTCAATTACAGTATTCTTTTTTTATTATCTCCTTCTCCTTTCGTAGGAATGTACCCCTTAGGGTTAAAGAGAGGAGATGCTTAATCCCATCACTAATGTCCCGTTTAAGTCGCCTTTAAGACCCGAGTGGGAAGACTTGGTGACAGTATACTTTCTTTCCTCTACAACAGGGGACAGGTGAAAATGGAAATATATACACAAAGAAGTGGTACAGGACATTATTAAGAGTGGGGGAAGCATAACGAAAGGAGAGTTGCAGTACAATAAAGTGGATAGCTGTAGGTATTTGGGGTCGCATGAGACAAGAAATAGAGGAATGGAGGTGGAAGTAAATTGTAGATTGAGAGAATCAAGTAAATGCCTTGGAGGATTAAAAAATGTCATGGCAAATAGGCATTTGGGAATGGATGCAAAGAGGAGACTATACTCTGTGAAGGGGTGACTATGGTAACGGCAATGTACGAGTATGAGGCATAGACCTGACATTTAAGAGAAGAAAATTTAAAATGTGTTTCAGATGAAATGCCTGAGAAGTATGGTTGGAGTTACAAGGTTGGACAGAGTGAGAAACGAGGAGGTGAGAAGGAGAACTGGGGTAGAAAAGGAGATGACAGATTAGGCTGATGAAAGAGTATTGGGATGGTTTAGACACATGGAAAGAATGAGTGAAAAAATAGTAAAAGATGTGTGTGAGGCAGAGTTGGAGGGAATGAATTTGAGGGGACGACAGAGGACGAGATGGATGGATGGGGTAATGGGGGTGTTGGGCAAGGAAGGGAGAAGGCAGGAGATAGGGGTGAATGGAGAATGGCTGTGTATAGATGATACTATGATGCAAGGAAGGGAAGATGGGAGGTAGAGAGTGGTTATGTATGAATTATATTTTGACGCAGCCCGAAGGGATTTCTCCCCGGTTACTCTTATGCTGCATCAGGGGACGCCAACTAAGTGAAGTAGCCATGCTGGGGATGTGCTGTGTCTTGCTGCATTGTTTCTGATCCAGAGCAGTGGGCTGGATGCAAAGATGATCCGCCATCCATGAGGAGCTAAGATGAGAGGGGGGTAAAAGGGTGGTGGATAGGACTTGAATGGATGGGAATAGGTACTTGCCTTTTGACTTGGCTACCTCCTTGGTAAGGGGGAAAAAACCCTTGGTATGTAGAAAGACCTTCTCTTCTCACTTTTTCATCTCTCCTTTCTTCTCTTTTTCGACCTCTGCACCTAGGCAATAAAGTAGATAAGAATAAAGATAGAGATAGATAAATAGATAAATAAGAGTAGAAATAAATAAATGAACGAATAAAGGCAATGAAAATTCAAAAAAATAAAATGGAATAAGGTAAAACAAAGCAAAATGAAATAAGGGCATGGTTCATTAAATTTCAGGCTATAGAATCTTCTGTAAAGGGCACCGTTCTAGCCTCCCGATAGATTTGGGGGTTGTGACTAAAACATAAAAAAAAACTAAAGATTTTTTTTTAAACAATAGTAAATATGTTTAATGAATCTCCATGAAAACTGATAGACGTGTCTAGAATACCAACCCTAAACACTGCCATACGAAACGTTTAGTGGGTTTACTTTATCCAAATACATTTCACAGTAATGTTAACTATAACAACAATTTGCCATATGCACTACCAAACGAATGATGTCACTGAACTAATCGTGTTTGTGGAATTCCTACGGGGGGGGGGAGCTTTCACACAGTTGAGAAGTGGCTCTATCCCGTGTAAAAGAGTTATCACACTGGTCTATTTTTCCTCCAGTCTCCAATTCATCGGCGATATCGCCTAGTCCAGCACTTTTTTCCGTCGTAAAGTAATTATTGTTTTC
>NC_134811.1:35284833-35292333 GCF_046742065.1 Oratosquilla oratoria | reverse complement strand
ACCGCCAGATTTTGTCATTCTTGCCGGAAAATAAATACTTTTTTGGGCAAGTTTTATAAGCTTACAGAGGTGTATCGTTGTACATTATTGTGTCTGAAATTTAAGTCAATTAATTTCATGATTGCAAACGGCATATAGCATTGTTTGAGCCTCTATTTATAATCACAGAAGATATTCGTAAAACAGCCTATAATTGTATCAAGCCAAACAATTTGTCATTTTCTACCGACTTCAGTGGACGTATACTGATATATACTTTCATTTGAATGCACCAAGCAATAGGCAAATCCATGTAATGTATCGAAAATATAATTTTGCATCGAAGACTTAATTTTTTCGGTACGATAAACTTTGTCTTATGTTATATATATATTTTTTAATCTGACGTGCAACTTGCCACGGCACATGTAAAATTAGTCATATTTGTTTGAAAATAGCTCCCAGCACATCTAAGAGGCTATTCTTTACAAAAATTTCGTTAATTTCGTACGTCCGCCACCACTGTTATTTTCTATCTCACTGATTATTTTCATATACAGGACGTGACAGTGATATCCATTATTTTTCAACACTCAGGTAAAATGCACAAACCGGAATCAACATCATCTTATTTTTACTCCTCATAGTTACTTCAGTAAAAATAATTACCTATTTTTAGTATTACCTTATAATTAAATTAACAAAGCCTTATCACACACCAGTAAGTAAAAATTATGACATTATGAGTCATGTTTTTAATTTTAAATACATTTATGCAGCAATTTATGGCGTATCTTTTTTTTAAATATCGGTTTCCAAATTAGCTAAGTCACCCCTTTGCCTCGTGAAATCCGAGACAATTGAAAATTCTAGCGCTAATAGGAATCTACGAGCCCGACTGCGAAAGGTCCCATTGAGGCGGCGTACATTACTTCACTATTCGTGCGAATGAAATTCCCAGGAATACTTGGATTTCCTTTTTCTTTATTTACTTCATTCTATTTTCTTTTTCTTTTTATTATTATTTTTATTTTTTGCTTTGCTTGTCGATAAACCCCTACCGTAATGAGGTTTAAGTTTTTTGTTTTAACTAAAACCAGAAGGCTTTATTCAGCTGTTTAGCGCTCCTTTGACAACGAAGCGATTGTCCTAGATCTAGCGGAAACGGGTGAATATGTTGATTTCGAAAATAAATTTCTTATTATGATTTGTATATATTCTCGTAAAAGATATATATTTTTTTATGGGCATAGGAAAAGACTGTTATTGCCGACCTATTATAATGTAACCGTTGCTACGAAGAAATATGCAACATAACCCTTTGATTTGCTCTAAGACGTACACTCAGGCCTCGGAAAACTAGCGTTAAATTAAATGTTTAGAAGAGTGAGGGAGAAAGGGAGAGAGAGAGAGAGAGAGAGAGAGTTTTATGTTCTTCGAATCTCTTTCCTACTCTCGTTCTTTGTTTTCTTTAGTTTTATGAGAGCTTTATCCTACACCTGAAGTAATCGCATACTCTCTCAATTGATGTAGATTTTGTTTCATTCCGTGCTTAGACTATTCAGACAACGTCTACTGTATGCAGTCTGATGTTTACTGTCTGCATTTTGCTGTCCTCTTTTACAAAATTAGATACTGTCCTTTTACCTGATCTCTTCATTTACAAAACGTTCTGGGGCAAAGGCAACCGTTTTCTTTGATTACTGAGTTATATAATGTTTCCCGTTCTCTTGTCGGACCGCTTTATTGCATAGGTTCATCACTATGTTGGTTGTCGCTTGCCAGCTGGGGTTCACATACACGGTAACACATACTTCCTGATACATTATTGCTTTGTCTCACCTATTTCTGGTCTGTTTCGCAGTTGTCTCTGGACAGTGTAACTGCGAATGTGTCTAAGGAGGAAAGTTTTTGTTGTCAACTGGATAGAATTATCTGGCATTAGCCAGAATGAAGTGATTAATGTACAACGACACATATCAATTCATTGATATAAGGATTTCAATTAACTAGAATAATTCTCTAAGGGGTGGCAAAAAATTCGACACATTAAGGTCCATAACAAAGTTTATTGTCTGGAAGCAGGAGCGAAACATGGCGTCATTGTTGCTGTGAAGCTTCCAAGAAACAGCCGCTAGACAATTCAGGAACGAGCCCAAGAAGAGCATTATTGTCTCCGGGACGATGTATGTTATCTTGCTGTGCAGAAAGGCGTAGCACCCAACGGCCCGGCCATTGAATTCTGTTGCATTAAACGCTCGCTGTTGAATTTACTCGGGATTGGGAGCCATGTTTACTACGGCCTCGGCGTACGAGCAGTAGTTGGATTTTAGTGTTTGTGTTTGTTGTGCTTCGGGATGGGCATAGTTTACGAACGCGCGCTAACGCACGCAAGCGCATGTGTGTATTTACGTGCGCCCGTGAGCGCGCGCACACACACACACACACACACACACACACACACACACACACACACACACACACACACACACACACACACACACACACACACACACACACACACACACACCAGCAATGATGCAGTTAATTGAAGCCCTTGTTAGACATGGTCCATTGAAAAGTTGCAATGACTTTTGACAGTTTGCAAGCTGTGCTGTCAAGTGACCAAATGAGCCAATCGAGAGTGACTTTACCACGCCATAGTTCTAAATCGAGTGAAAAATATGGCCCAAAAAACACGTTCAGATTTTGAAGGGCTAGTATATACATTTATATATCTATTAATCTATTGATTTGTTTAGTCATTTATTTATTCGTTTACTTATTTATTTGTTCATTTATTTATCTATTTATTCATCTATTCTTTTTTATTCATTCATTCATCTATTGTCTATTTATTCATTCATTTACATATATCTATTCATCTATTTATTTATTTATTTATTTATTTATTTATTCATTTATCTCTTTATCTATTGATTTATTTATCTATATATCTAATTATTTATTCATATATTCATTTCTGTTTCCTATATTTTTGTCCTAAGAGTCTTTGCTTAAGAGAATTTTCTCTAGCCCGCCAAGGAAGATATCATAGGTTCATGTCTACAGCCTCCCTGATGAAATCATAGACCGGTGATCCAATAGCAAAGAGAGATCGGAACTATTAAACTTTATATCGACGTCTGTAATGCACTGTTTGCTAAATTTGTAACAGTGTAAGTTAAGAAATCGATACATACATACATACATATATATATATATATATATATATATATATGTATGTATATATACATACATATATATATATATATATATATATATTATATATACATACATATATATATATATGTATATATATATATATATATATATATATATATATATATATATATATATATATGTATATGTATTACGTTGGGGCTAGTGTGACCGGACACTTGTGTCTTAAAACCAGACTACTAAGCCTAATTTTTATCTTTGCTCGAGATATATCTCAATTTATTACTATCTTCATCAAATGTAATCTGCAATGTTTTATTAAAATATCATCCACTTTTATTAGTAAATTTATATTTCTCTATAGTAAAAGTTTGACCTATATTGTTCATTTCATCTGTGGCTCTGAAAAATAAAATGGTGTTGCCCAGAATATTATGTTGACAGGAGAAGCTATCGTGCTGTCACCGTAGAAAGATCAACATTCCAACTCATTGGTCCTGATATTCTGTGGTCCTAACCCCCTAACCCCCCCTCAATGGAAATTACAAAAATCCCCCCAAAAGCCCAAAAACAACCCTAACCACCCTCCCAGGGGTGAATTCCCTCTTGGCTGATAACCCCTGACATAGATCTCAAGCCAGAAAAATAGTTTAACCATCTATATACCAAAGGCTTTTTCCCCCTTATTTGGGAGGTAGCCAACTCAAAAGGCACACACCCACTCCCACCCATTTCACTCCCATCTACCACATTTCCCTCCCTCTCATCTTAGCTCCTAGTGGATGACGGATCACACATAGTGGCCGCATAGGATAGCTTAACTGCGCCCGGAGGCCTTTGATCATGTATTTACTCCCGTCTTTTTTTGTTTTGTAGGGACGGTGCGTGCATGGACCCACGATGCTGATTATTAAGGTAAGTAGAGCCGAGGCGACTATAAATAGATGGTCCAGTCCCCGAAACCTTCTTCGGTGCACTACACGTCCTTCAGACTCGATGGGACCAGTAGAAATTCCGCACCCTACCCCAATTTTTTCAACATTACAGCCGGGGTGAATCCAATGTGCAGTCTTCTCTTCTTCTTACTCCCGTCTTCGTTTTCTTTAAAACTGGATCATCTGCATATATATACATATGTATATATATATATATATATATATATATATGTATATATATATATATATATGTGTGTGTGTGTGTGTGTGTGTGTGTGTGTGTGTGTGTGTGTGTGTGCGGGTGTGTGTGTGTATGTGTGTGTGTGTTTGTTTGTGTGTGTGTGTGTGCGTGTGTGTGTGTGTGTGTGTGTGTGTGTGTGTGTGTGAGTGTGTGTGTGTAAACGCGCATCTATATAAATATATATATATATATATATATATATATATATATATATATATATATGTGTGTGTGTGTGTGTGTGTGTGTGTGTGTGTGTGTGTGTGTGTGTGTGTGTGTATTGTGGCATCATAACAGGTGTATGAGTGGTACGAATGGAAATTACACGATTGGGAGTGAGACTTTATTCCTGACCGGTTTCGCCTTATGAGGCTTCTTCAGGGGTAATAATTTACAGAATGTGAATGCGTTGGTATTTATAGGAAGTTGCTGTGGTTCATGGGGGTGCGGGGTGAGAATCTGCGTGTTGATTGGTTCGTTGGTTAGGTCGGGTCTGGTGCGCGTCGGGTGTGGGGAGCTGCCTGTTATGTGTGATCAATTGTCCCAAGGCGTATTTTACGGCATATTTTGCAATTTTAATATCACCTGTCCTATTGGTGATACAACCGTTGGTGTTCATGTATATCGTTTTTAATGGTTTCCTTTGTGGTCTGCATAGATTTTCGTGTAGAATGCTTGCTTGGTTCCACTGAGGTAAATGCTGTTTTTCTTCGATAAGCTTTATCGAGGCGTTTGTTTTGCAGTTGTGACGGACATCAGCTCTGTGTTCATATAGACCTTTGCTTAGTCCTCTGTAGGTTTCACCATAGTAGGCAAGGTGGCACCCCGAGCAGGGGATTTTGTACAGGATACTGTTGGGTTGGAGGGGAATTTTGTCTTTTGTTGTTTATGTCGTGTATTTTTCGTCCTTTGTCTGGTATTACTGTGATGCCTATGGATTTTAATTCCCTGGCTAGTACATAGATGAGTTAAGTCTGATGATGGTGCTATGAGGAGGATATTTTTATTCTTGGTTTGTAGTTATAAGAAGTTTCTTTGTTTAGAAACGAAGTGTTTTAAATGTATTGGTGATGTTATCTATTTCGTCTTGAAGGTATTCTGGGCTGCAGATTCGTAGTGCTCTTAGGAAGAAACCTAACAGTATGACACTATTGGTTCTGCCGCTGTGGGCGCTGAAGTAGTGCTTGTAGTCGTCTTTGTTTGTGGATTTTCTGTGAACTTAGAATTTTACTGTATTAAGGCGAAACTGTTCAGGAATAAAGTCTCATTCCCAGTCGTGTAATTTCCATTCTTACCACTCATATATATAGAAAATAGAAAAAAGTAAATGAATATGTAAATAAGTAAATGAAAAATAAATAGATAATGGTAAATGATAAACAAACAGATTAATAATGATAATTGATAAGAATACAGCTAATTAATAATAAATAAATACATACATACATACATATACCAAGGCTTTTTTCCCCTTACAAGGGGGGTAGCCAAAAAGAAAAAGGCATAAAATCATTCCCACCCATTCCATCCCTGAATACACTCCACACCCCTCCACCCTCCCTCTTATCTTAGCACCTCCTGAATGACAGGTATTACAGGATATTGCTTAGTAGTTTATCTAAATGAATCTTAAAACTTCGTAATGTACTACATTGCAGTGCCTCTGTATGAAATGTATTACATTAATTTATACAATATATACATACATATATATATATATATATATATATATATATATATATATATATATATATATACATACATACATACATACATATACCATAGGCTTTTCCCCCTTACGCGGGAGGTAGCCAAAAGACAAGGCATAGAAACCATTCCCACCTATTCCATCCCCTACATACTCCACTCCCCTCTACCCACTTACCTCCCTCTTATCTTGGCACCTCCTGGATGACGGGTCATCCCTACATCTTGTCCACTGCCCTTGGTCCGAAGCAGTATCGCAAGACACAGCACACCCACAGCAAGGCCGCATCATTAAATCGGGACCCCCCTCTCCATCCCCTCATGCAGTATATACAGTATATATATATATATATATATATGTGTGTGTGTGTGTGTGTGTGTGTGTGTGTGTGTGTGTGTGTGTGTATGTGTGTGTGTGTATGTATATATATATGTATATATGTATATGTATATGTATATGTACATATGTATATATGTATATATATTCATATATATATATATATATATATATATATATACATATTCATATATATAATATATATATATATATATATATATTTATATATATGTATGTATGTATGTATGTATGTATGTATATATGTATGTATTTTAATTTAAGAATAAGGTGGGGTGTGATATTGATCATATCCCTGTTTTGTTCAATTGCTTTAGCTCCTTGTATGATGGCTGCTTCCAAACATTTTATACTGATCTTGTCGGGTTCACGTACATCATATTGGCGTTTTCGTATCCGAGTTTTTAGATCGCGTGATGTTTCCCCAATGTAGGATTTTTCACCTCCCGAGCACGGAAATCGATAAATATCTGTTTTATTGTCAGTCGTTTTGCCAATGTTTATTCTCGTCCTTGTGATGTCTTTAATTGTCCTACTGGTCTGGCACACCTCTTCCAAGTTGATGGCCCAGACAGACGAGGCTGACGAGGAATTCACTCTCGGAGAGCTCACGGCTGCCCGCGGATCTGACAAGGACACTGCTCCCGGCGAGGACAGTCACCTACTCCATGTTGGCACACCTCGGACCTGCAGGAGACGAGGCTTTTCTCCGCGTAGTCAATGCGTCCCGGAGGACTGGCAGACTGCCCACAACCTGGAATACGACCACAATAATGCCGAATCCCAAACCCAAGGAAGCCGGTGCCTACTGCTCCATCAGCCTGGTCAGTTGCATGGGGAAAACAGCAGAGAATGGTACTCAACATATTGCTATGGAAACTAGTTCCGCTGCATGAGCATATCTACGCTTATCGCAAGGGCACTGGTACGGCCCACAGCATCGCCACCATTCTCGCTGCAGTGACCAGCGAGCCCTCCATCACCATATTCCTCGATCTGGAAAACGCCTTTGAGCTAGCCAGTCCTCTGGCTATCCAAGGTGTGAGAGGCTGACTTCTCACCTGGGTAGGTGACTACCTGTCACGTAGGTCTGTGCGCGTGAG
>NC_134811.1:35274833-35279833 GCF_046742065.1 Oratosquilla oratoria | reverse complement strand
TCTCTTCGTCATTGGTTTCTCTTTTCTCACTTTATCCAATCAGCCGTGACGTCACAAGACTTACTTTCTCTTTAATTTTTTTTACCTAATTTCACACTTTCCTTGTCACCAGCCTCTTCGATTTTCATCTTTCTTTCATTCTTCAGATGCTCTGTCAGTGGAGGTCCCTCGCCTGCTACTTCCTCTAACCCGCACACCCTCTCTCACCTCCTGACCCATCATCTTTTATCTTGGACTTTTCATCTCCATCTTTTGTCTCAGCCCCTTTCATCATATTAAGACAATAGTCATGTTGCCAGTACTTTTGTCATTGACAAACCCTCCTACCTTTTAGATATCAATCAACGACCCTGGACATCAACTTAGGTTCTTTAGTATCAACTTTATAAGGTTATTATTATTGAAGGTATTGGGAATTTTATCGATAGATATTGTGTCTCTTAGAGTCCCTTCCAATCCTTCAAGTCTACCATCTTTCTTCTTCAGCTCCCCATCGCTCCAGGTTTCTTGTGTACTCTTGTTTCTCATTTGGTCTCCTCCCATGTTCCCCCTTCTGGTCTCCTTCCTCCCCTGGCTCCCCAGTTGCTTCATTCCCTAGTGTCTCTGTCACACCACCGTCAATTTACTTACTCATTCCCTGCCCCCTGGGCACCTTGTCTCCATTATCCTCGCTGTCATCGGTATTTTGATTCTCCTTAAATGTCGCAGCACTCTGTCCTCCTTGGCTATCTCAGCTTTCCCAACTTCCGATTTTTTTTTTTCTCTTTCTATTACCTCTTTCTTCTTCTTCTTCTTCTTCTTCTTCTTCTTCTTCTTCTTCTTCTTCTTCTTCTTCTTCTTCTTCTTCTTCTTCTTCTTCTTCTTCTTCTCCTCTTCCTCCTCCTCCCCTTTCTCCTCCTCCTCTTCCTCCTCCTACTCTTCCTCCTCCTCCTCCTCCTCCTCCTCCTCCTCCTCCTCCTCCTCCTCCTCCTCTTCTTTCTCCTTTCTTCTGGGCTTCCGTGCGGGCTGAGCATAAAAAGTTTCCCCCGATTCTCTGCTTCCTCCTTTACTTAACAATTTCTTCTGCTTCGCTGTCTTCCATACCTCATTCCTCTTGATCCTTTCTGTCTCCAGTTTCACGTGATATGATTTATACTATAAGTTCTCTCAGCGTGAGATTTGCCATAGGGATAGAAACGTTGGTAAAATACAGTGCATAACAATGACAACGATCTTTCAAGCCAAAGAGTGCGTTCGACTCCAAACGACTCCTTGTCCCTGCGACAAAGCTTCGAAATGTTTGTATTAACAGTGCTTCGAAACTTTCTTGTCCACAGTGCTTTGAAGTGTTTCTGTCCAAAATAGTTTGAAACACTTGTCTACAGTGCTTTGAAGCGTTTATATTCAAAATGTTTTGAAGCCATTGTCTATAGTGATTTGAAGCGTTTATATTTCAAATACTTTGAAGCACTTGTCTACATTGCTTTGAAGCATCGGAGCTGACAATGTTTCACAACACTTGTCTACAGTGTTTCAGTCCAAAATAATTTTAAACATTTGCCTACTGTGTTTTGAAGTGTTTATCTTCAAAATGCTTTGAAACGCTTGTCTATAATGCCTTGAAACATTTAAGCTCACAATGTTTAAAAACACTTGTCTACAGTGCTTTGAAGTGTTTCTCCCTAAAATACTTTGAAACACTTGTCTAAAGTGCATGGAAGCGTTTATATCCAAAATGCTTTGAAAAACTTGTCTACATTGCTTTAAAACACCTAAGTTCACAACGTTTCAAAACATTTGTCTAATGTGATTTGAAACTTGTATCTAAAATGCTTTGAAACCCTTGTCCACAGTGTTTTCAGAAATCTAAGTTCAAACATTCTGTAATGTATCAAAACCTGCATGTTGGCAATGTTTTGAAACTTTTCTCACCTACACCTCGCCTACATCCCAAACCTTCTTCTGGAATTCATGGACCCACGGTCATAACTCATATTTATCGCCAGCGGTCGTCTCCTCGGTTTATCAAGAGGGAAAGAGGCTGAAGAATCGGGGACAAAGATAAGCTCGCTCTGCTCAGCTCATCTTTGCTCGTTCTGCTCCGTTTCATCACGAC
This sequence comes from Oratosquilla oratoria, assembly GCF_046742065.1. Classification (NCBI taxonomy): domain Eukaryota; kingdom Metazoa; phylum Arthropoda; class Malacostraca; order Stomatopoda; family Squillidae; genus Oratosquilla; species Oratosquilla oratoria. The sequence continues at coordinate 35,277,738 of NC_134811.1, read as the reverse complement.
GTAAGAGTTGGCTCTTCAACGGCAGGGTGGAGGTGGAAGGCTGAGGTGGAGGGGTGGGAGGTGGAAGGGTAGAGGTGGAAAGGTGGAAAGGTAGAAATGGAAGGGTGAGGTGGAGGGGTGGGAGGTGGAAGGGTGGAGATGGGAGGGAGGAGGTGGAAAAGTGGAAAGGTAGAAGTGGAAGGGTGAAGGTGGAAAGGTGAAGGTGGAAGAGTGGAAGTAGAAAGATGGAAAGGTGGAGGTGGAAGGGTGGAAAGGTGGAGGTGGAGGGGTGAGGGTGGGAGTGTGGAGGAGGTAATGGTTGTGGATCTGTTGAATGAAATTGTCAAAAACAACAATAGAAAGACACCATTGTCATTTAAGTTTAAATGAGTAGTTCCGTGGGCCACCTGAGCTTGATTTCGTGCTCATCCAGCCAAACTGGGCTTCCTGAGAATTGGACTCGCCTCCCCCTGAGTTGCCATGGTCGAGGGAGACGAATCCAACTCCCACCACCAGTCGGTGCGGAAAGCCCAGGTCGGATGGTTGAGCACGAAATCAGGGTCTGGCGCCCCGTGGCGCTTGGATCACTCTCCCACGGAGGTACTCAAATAACCTGTTTATTTGTGTCTATTTGATCAAATATACGTTGTGTATATACACATATGGTTAACTACTGTAATGTTATGTAGAATAGAAAAATTCAGGGGAATGGGGGGGAATTCATTGATATTTCCTCATGGATAAGGATCTGTGAAATAAACAAGTTAATGAATATATGAATAAATAGATAAATAAATAAACGAATGAATAGATAAAAAGATAAACATACAAATAAATGAATAAGTAAATTTTGACGTCACTGCTAGCACTATAGAAGTGATTGGAAGGATTGCTCCTGATACTCTTTGGGGATCATATAGCACAAATGAAGGAGAGTGGCTCAAAGGAAACATTTGTGGCTCGGTTGCAACCTGCAAATGAAGAAGAAAAGGCGTCTTACATTGCCTTATACCCCTATTTGTCATCAAGTGACGTCACTGTGGGTTGTGACCTGATTGGGAATCATTCACGCATGCGCAAACCTTTCCCCGTTTTCTATAATAGATTATTTCAGTTACATTAACTCCGACTCGCATTTCCCTGTTCCCAACTCCCTTGGTTTCCCTCTCTTCCCTCCACACCCAACACTACATCCTGTAGCATCTTCCCTACAATTCCCGTATTTTGATAAACTGTCCCCACAGCTCTACGTGTTCTAACACTTTTCCAATATCGAAGTTTTTGTGCCGCAACAGCGCCCTACCCCAACGCTCCCGTGCCTTCGACAGACCTCTCCCGTCTACAAGGTTTTGCTCTCACGCTCTGTGTGTTTTGAAATTCCTCACTAAAAGCAGTTCATAGTCTTCAGTTTAGTTTGTCCTTTCTTGATGGAGGATAAAGGTACAAATGTTGGGTTCAATGATGGAATTACAGGCGTAGAGAAACGAACACATCTAAATTAAGAAAAAAAATGGGAATCATGGAAAATGGAATTCGGTGAAATCCGAAACAGAAATCTATGTTTATGTGAATTCTATTGAAAAACAATATTACCTGTTGGAAAAGGGGGTGTATGTCTGTCATATCTACTCTTTATTTACATAAATCGATCACAATCATCCTCATCGTTCAATGTATATGTGCATACGATTATGGAAGGCTACTAGAATGTTGCTAACAAAGGATTAAAGAGAATAACTGTAAGAACTAGCAGATGTAGCCAGAGAGTTCAACCTAGAAAAAAGCAATAAATAGAAATGAAAATAAGAATAAAACATAAAGTGAAAAAAAAAATGTAAGAACTGCTTCTGCCAGCCAGAGAGCCCACCTTACGAAACGTTCCCTTTGAGGTACTGAAGAGGGACAATTTTGTAATAGCTGGGATATCTGGCTGGCGGGTTTTGCCGGTCACGGAACCCATCTTACAAAATGGTACTCTGGTGACTTCTCAGCCCCTTTCTAGACCACGAAAAGACCATACCAGCTGTCGACCAAGCCTTCTCCACCTGCAAGCATCAAAAGTCTTAGAGGACCAAATGACCCCCGGACTCCAAATCCTAATAGTCTCATGTCTTTTGCTGTCCTAATCCCCCTGAAACCTTGATTGGCCCCTTAATCCCCAATCCCCAATCCTGTTTTTCCCATCAACTCCCAATCCCTTTCTCCTAGACCCAAAATCCTCATAGTCTCTACGTTCCCACAAGTTTGTTGTGTCTCGGATTCTCTGGCCCTTTGTGTTCTTGGAAACAACTTCTTATATTATTTGTGTTCTGAACTAGCAAGTCTCCCCGATTGCTTGCCGGCTGGCTTACTTACTTGCTGATAAGACCGCATAGCCTCTCTTTCTGTTTTCAAACCAACTGCAACATCTACTTCTCCAGTTTCCAGGTAACTATGCTTGTAGTCTCCATTTTTGCAGTCCCAGTCCTTGGAGTCATATTTCTTGTAGTCACCATTCTTTGAGTCTCTGTGCTTGCAGTCTCCTTTCTTGAACTTCCGTACTCGCACTCTCCATACTTGCAGTCTTCATGCGTGCAATCTCTATTCTTGCATCTCCATGCGTACATCTCCTGGTTTGCAGTCTCCAATGCTTGAAATCTCCATGCATGTATTCTCCATGCTCGCAATCTTCATGCTTGTACCTCCATACTTTCATTTTTCATATTTGCAATCCCTGTGCTTGTAGTCTCTCTATTCGCAATGTCCATGATTGCAGTCTCCTTTCTTGTGCTTTCAGTCTCTGTGCTTGTATCTCCTTGCTTGCTTGTAATCTCCACTCTAAGTTTGCAGTTTTCATGCATGCAATCTCTATATTTGCAGTCTCCATGCATGCATTCTCCGTGTAAGAAATCTTCATGTTTGCATCCCCTTGCTTGCAGTCTTCATG
>NC_134811.1:35267333-35269833 GCF_046742065.1 Oratosquilla oratoria | reverse complement strand
CTCACCCTCTTCCTTCCCTTCGCCTCTCACCCTCACCCTCGCCCTCGCCCGTCGGCGTGTCCTTCGAGATGTTTACCATTAACTCGTCAAAGCTTTGTTCTTGGTATCGGCAACAAGGAGCGCCCGAAAAGGTCCGCCGGCCGGGGACCATGTGGTGCGGTTGGTGAGGACGCTGTGTGGGATAGAGATGGGAAGGGGAATTAAAGAAAATAGTAAAAGATTTTAGAGGGAGGAGGCAGGAATCGGAGAAACAACGTAATAAAGGAAACGAAAGAAGGGAATTGGAGAAAGGGGAGGATATTTATGGGATGCAGAGGTAAACAAAACGAGGGAAAGGAGAAAGGGAAGGGCAGGAGAAAAAGACGAGAAGGGAAAATGAAGGAAGTGTAAACGGAATGAATGATTGGCAGAAGGAGAGAGGATGGAGAAAGGAAGGGAAGACACAGAGGAGGAAGAATTGATAGATTGCGGCTGAGGGAAGGCCACCTAGAACGTGGAGATGGAAGGAGAAGGATGATTGTTAGTGGGTGGATGGTTTCTGGTGGAGGAGTGTGTAGGAAGCGGCGTGGAGTGTATTCCCTATGGCACCGTTTCAGCCCGCCCTTCGCCGATTGTGTACAGTGCAATCACGTCCAAGGGCAGTTGGGGGAGCGAGGGTTTGCTCCTGGGTAGGAAGAGGCCCGGAAAGCTAGCAGGTTGGTACTGACAGGCTGCTATTGTTAGCTAGCTCTAGATATCATTGCAATTATGGCGATGATGCGGATCAGTATTTGATGAAGTTGGGAAGTAAGATAAAGGTGAGGCAGTAAATGAAGTGAGTATAGGGGAGAGAAGGGTTGTAAGGGTTGCTCGGAAATAGTTAGTAAGGTATCATATTTTATTTGTAAGCACATTGTCCTTTTTATGCGTTTATGGAACTGTTTTTCTGTAAATGTCAGATTACTATCTTTTGTTACAAAAAAATATGATGGGGTAAGCCAGGTATCACTTGAAATTTGTAAACAATCTGTCCTTCTTCGTGTTTATGTGAGGTTTTCCATAAATATCAGGTTAGTTGATTTTTGTCAAGAAAAAATGCTAGGCAAGTGGGAACCATAGCTTCACGAGGGGTCCACAAACTAAAAGCTATTTTTAGTTGGTAAATGTCAAGCAATTTTATTCAGCATTGAAGTATTCTCCAGGAGATTAAGAAACAGTATCACATAAGTATAGGGTATATGAGATTACAAGTTCAGACCTCTTGGACTGAAAAAATCAAGGGTATGAAAGGAGATTGTAACCAACTCCTCAAACTCTAGGGTGACTGGTCATGCTAGCGTCTTCTTCCATGAAGAATAACAAGATCAGGTTGAGAGTGTCTCACCTGAAGATATCCGTTTATATGCCCGAAGATGAATGGAGAGTAGCTAAAGTCATTACAACAACAGGCGTTTGAAGTCTGAAACAGGAAATCTAATTACATGTGAAATTGAACACGAAAGATATCTTGTTCTGTAGTGCAGCATATCCAACACAGAGTTGTATATATATATATATATATATATATATATATAAGATGAATGGAGAGTAGCTAAAGTCATTACAACAACAGGCGTTTGAAGTACATATATATATATATATATATCTACATATATATGTGAAATTGAACACGAAAGATATCTTGTTCTGTAACGCGTGACGAAAAGATATTCCAAACCACAAGGAAATTAAAGTCGGAATACTGAACGTTTTCGTCTATTACGACATCCTCAGAGTATATATGTGTGTGTGTGTGTGTGCGTGTGTGTTTGTGTTTATTTATATATATATATATGTGTGTGTGTGTGTGTGTGTGTGTGTATGTATGTATGTATTATGTATATATGTATATATGTCGTAATAGACGAAAACGTTCATATTCCGACTTTAATTTATATGTGGTTTCTGCAATAAATTATATATATATATATATATATATATATATATATATATATATATATGTGTGTGTGTGTGTGTGTGTCTGTGTGTGTGTGTGTGTGTGTGTGTGTGTGTGTGTACAACAGTGAATGGGTCCCAGTGAACAGATATACATTTTTATAAACCACAATACACCACTTTAATTCTAAGCCAGCAAAATCGAGTGACTCGCAGAGGCCAACATGCAGAAATTGAAACGTGGTACGGCCAAGGACTAGAGTACTTGGGTCGATGCTGGTGGCTTAGAATTAAAGTGTATTGTGGTTGATATATATATATATATATATATATATATATATATATATATGTATATATATATATATATATACATATATATGTATATATATAATATGTATTTATATATACATATATATACATATACATATATATATATATATATATATATATATATGTGTGTGTGTGTGTGTGTGTGTGTGTGTGTGTGTGTGTGTGTGTGTGTGTGTGTGTGTGTGTATGTATGTATGTATGTATGTATGTATATATGTTCGTTTATGACGATTTATTGTACAATAGTTTTATACAC
>NC_134811.1:35249833-35262333 GCF_046742065.1 Oratosquilla oratoria | reverse complement strand
CTATCAATCTCTTCTCTCTCTCTCTCTCTCTCTCTCTCTCTCTCTCTCTCTCTCTCTCTCTCTCTCTCTCTCTCTCTCTCTCTCTCGTCATGCATTTCCCCATGGCTTGAAATTTCCCTCGGTCTCTTCTTCTCCCACATTATCATCTCTGTTTACATTTTCTTCGTTTCTCGTTTTCAGCATTTTCCGTTCTTCTGCCACTAATCGTCTTATTCTTTCTCTTCCTTTCCCCTCCCCTCTACGTGCGGCTGGTCTGCCTACTCGTTTCTCATCTCTGTTGGACGAGGAAGAAGGGATTAAGGATTAAAGTGGTTTTGGTCTTTGATTGGGGGTGCTCTGTCTTCAATACTCACCGTCCTCCCCATTTCTGTTTTTTCTTGAAGACTTCTTTGTGATATTGATGACGTTTCTGTTTCTTCATGCCTGGTGTCACGCTTCCTTTTTTTTTTTCTTTTTTTTTTTTCTTCTAGATACTACAGCAGTGTGGCGGATCCCTAGTGCCATGTTTCATGACGTGTCATGTGTCACGTTTCATGGTGTGTCATGACGTGCCACAATAACACAAAGAGACGTGGGTGTTGCGCCATAAGCCATATCCTAACAAGAGCCATAATTGCTCGCCATCCTCAATGAAAATGCGTATGGATGTTGAATTTGACCACTACTAGGTTATCTTAAGCTAGATAATGAAATATAGGGCTATAAACATAAGTAACTTAGTTCGAGAGAAACTTGGGAGTTCTTGTGAGTGCAATAGAGCCACGAATAAAGCTAACAGAGCATAAGGTTTCATTGCTAGGACAGTTACGAATAGAAGTGCAGAGGCAATTATCAAATTCTATCTAGCGTTAGTTAGACCCATCCTTGACTATGCGGTACAGTTTTGGTCTCCGTCTTATAGAATGGACATCAATTCACTAGAATCAGTACAGAGAAGAATGACCAAAATAATACACTAGCTCAGAAATTTACCTTACGAAGAGAGGCTTAGGCACCTTAGCTTACACTCTGGAAAAATGCAGTGTGCGGGGTGATGTAATAGAGGTGTTTAAGTGGATCAAAGGCTTTAACAAGGGTGACACAAACAAGGTCATCATATTAAGACAACAGGGTAGGACTCGCAGTAATGGATTTAAACTGAACAAATTTAGATTTAAGAAGGGAATAGGCAAGCATTGATTTATTAATAAGGTGGCCAATAAATGGAACAGACTTAGTAACCATGTAGTGAGACCTGAAACTATCAGTTGTTTTAGGAAACGATTAGACAACTTTATGGATGGAGATGACAGGTGGTAATGGACATGGAACTGCGTAGTATAGGCCTCATGGTCTCTTGCAGTTTCCTTCGTTTTTATGTTCTTATGTAAATGACCAGTTACAGGAGTATTTGTTGCGCAGACGGCGGAGGAATACATAACTGAGGCTTTCTACAGCAGAGGTAGGAGGGCATATAAATAACTATGGCACATAAAAATAGTATCTTTGTGTATATAGATTAATATTTCAATTAATTTTGATAGGTAATGATTGATAAATTGTAAACCTTATTCACACCAAAATAGAGAAATGGATGGATTGTGTGAAACCAGGTAAATAGAAATAGATTAGGTTTATAAATGTAACAAACTGGCACTTGCCGTTGGCACTTGCGTTGTGCGTCTTCGTATAAAGAAGAGACGCGGGCCGTGATCTCTCTCACTCCCTCGCTCGCGCTTTGTTCATACCACCAAGTCTTCCCACTTCAGTCGTAGGACGGGGATTAGGATAAGGCATCCTTCTCCCTGTAGCAACCAAGGGGACATTCCTAAAAAAGTAAAGGCATAAGAGGGTTTAGGAGTTTTCCAACCAGTACCTCAAGATTTGGGTCTTTTAATGTGCGTGGATGTGGTACAGATGAGAGTAAAAGGGAAGAGATAGGCATTATGTTTGTGAGAAGAAAGATGGATGTGATGGCATTGAGAGGGAGGGGCGAGTTTGGGTTTAGGAGTGTAGTTGGGAGATTCTCAGGAGTGAAGAGAGGACGAGGGAGAGAAGGGTTGTCTATACTAGTAAGTGAAGAGACAGGTAAGCGTGTAGGTGAGTGGAAGGAGGTTTCTTCAAGGTTAATGTGAATGAAGGTAAAACTGGGAAGGGACGTGCGAGTTTTGTAAGTGCATATGGGCCTGGTAATGAGAAGAGTGCATAGGAAAGGGAGGCTTATTGGATGGATTTAAATGAGTACATTGAGGGTTTAAAGGGAAATGTCATTATAGTAGTATTGGGAAACCTTAATGCAAGGGTAGGAAATGAACCAATAGATGGAGTGGTTGGGAAGTGTGGAGTTCCAGAAAAAAATCGTAGTGGAGAGTTGATGGTGGAGATGTGTCTAGAAAGAGAGTTGATGATAGCAAATACAGTGTTTAGGAAGAAAGTCAAGCATAAGTACACATGGGAGAGGATGGTGGATGGAAGGGTGGTAGATAGAGTATTAATGGACTATATAGTGGTAACCAGGAGTATAGTAGGAAGAGTTAAGGATGTGCATGTTCTAAGTGGAGAGAGTGAGGAAATATCAGATCCATTTTTTTGTGGAAGGTAAGTTGAGAGCGAAGGATAGATGAAGATAGAGGAAAAGGACAGAAGGTAGGGAGGTGCACAGAGTGAATTGCTTAAATGAGAAAGAAAAGGAGAAGGAGTTCAAGAAGAATCTGAGAGAGGGATGAAAGGGAGTGAAGGATAGAGTAGAACTAGGAGTGGAGTAGGAATGGAGCTGGTTCAAGGAGGGAGTCACAAGGTGTGCCAAGATGGTGTGTGGAACAAGGAGGACGGGAGGTAATAGAAGGAAGGGTAGTAAGTGGGGATGAGGAAGGGAAGAAGGTTGTAGAAGAGAAGAATAAGCTTTCATAGATTGATTACAAAATAGGACGAGGGAATCATGTGAGAGGTACAAATAAAAGAGAATAGAAGTAAAGAATAAGTTAAAGGAGGCAAAGAGGAGAGAAGATATGAAATGGGGTAAGAGTATGAAAAGTGGGAGGTGACCCAGCTGTTCTTTGCGGACGACACTGCGCTTGTGGCAGGATTGGAGGAGGGATTGAGGAAGTTGGTGACAGAGTTTGGGAGAGTGTGTGATAGAAGAAAGCTGAAGATAAATGTGGGCAAAAGTAAGGTGATGAGATGTACAAGGGGTGAAAGTGGCAGTAGTCTGGAAGTGAGCATTAAGGGAGAGCGACTGGAGGAAGTGGATAGTTTTAGATACTTGGGTGCAAATGTGGCAGGAAAAGGTGAAGTGAAGGAGGTAGAATGTAGATTGAGAGAAGCGAGTAAATGCCTTGGTGGATTTAAAAGTGTAATGAGGAATAGACATTTGGGAATGGATGCTAAGAGGAGACTGTATGAAGGAGTGATTGTGCCAACATCACTGTATAGGGCAGAAACATGGAACATAAGAGAGGAAGAGAGAAGGAGTTTGAATGTGTTTGAGATGAGGTGTCTGAGAAGTATGATGGGGGTTACTAGGCTAGATAGAGTGAGAAATGAGGAGGTGAGGAGGAGAACAGGGGTGGAAAGGGAGTTGGGAGATAGGGTTGATGGAAGAGTATTAGGATGGTTTGGACACATGGAAAGAATGAGTGAAGAAAGACTATTAAAAGAGGTATGGAAAGCAGATGTGGAGGGAGTGAACATGAAGGGACGTCCTAGGATGAGGTGGATGGATGGGGTGAAGGGGGCTTTGGGGAAGAGGGGAATGTCTGTTGAGGAAGGACGGGAGAGGACAGAAGACAGGGATGAATGGAGAATGGTTGTATATGGATGATGTTGTGATGCATGAGGTGGAATGGTTGGGGGGATGGGGGGTGAGGTAGTATGTGTGAGCAAAATTTGACGCAGCCCGAAGGGATTTCTCCCCATCTTCTCCTTTTATGCATGGGGGGGACGGAGAAGGGGGTCGCCGATTTAATGAAGCGGCCTTGCTGTGGACGTGCTGTGTCTTGCGACACTGCTTCTGACCCAGGGCAGTGGACAAGGTGCAGGGATGACCCGTCATCCAGGAGGTGCTAAGATAAGAGGGAGGGTGGAGGGGTGTGGAGTGTTTTTAGGGATGGAATGGGTGGGAATGATTTTATGCCTTTTCCTTTTTGGCTACCTCCCTTGTAAGGGGGAAAAAGCCTTGGTATATGTATGTATGTATTTATATATATATATATATATGTATGTATATATATATGTATATAATACATATATATATATATATGTATATATATATATATATATATATATATGTATATATATATATATATATATATATATATGTTGAGACATTCTGACAGGTTGAAGTAAGCGTAGTAGGAAACAAAGGAGTCTTAATCTTGAGTTTATTCCTGACTAGTTTTGCAGGTATCCTTTGAAACAGCATACCTGCGAAACTAGTCAGGAATAAATTCAAGACTAAGCCTTCTGTGTTTCCTACTCCGCTTGTGTCAGATATATATATATATATATATATATATATATATATATATATATATATATCTATATATGTGTCTATATATGTGTATATATATATTATATATATATATACACAACACATACACACACACACGCACACACATACACACACACACACACACACACACACACACACATACACACACACACACACGCACGCACGCACGCACACACACGTGGCGCTGTGGTTAGAGTTCTCGCCTGCCACTACAGCGGTCCGGGTTCGACTCCCGCCCAGGGCTGAAATAATTTCAGTATCGCCGCGCTGCGGGGTGTTCCTCAAAATCTCGTGGGCGGGGAGCTGAGGGTGTGTGTGCGTGTAAGGTCACAGTATTACCCATAGATCGGTCATACGAGCTCTGAGCTCTCATCCGGAAGGTTAATAAATGTCGGTCGGAAGTCCAACACGTGATTCAAGACAATGGTGAAACACACACACACACACACACACACACACACACACACACACACACACACACACACACACACACACACACACACACACACACACACAAACACATACACACGGATAAGGTAAAATCCAGTTCTTGAAATAAGCATAGTTGGCACAATGGAGAAAGAAAAAGACGAAAGAATATTAAACAAACCAACGAAGAGAGGCCTGGATATAAGTAAGGTGGAATCACCGAGAGGTGTCATCCCCCCCCCCCCCAAAAAAAAAAAACATGTTTAATATTGACACTCCAAGGATAAACCAAAGGGGGAGAACAACAGTTTTTCAGGTTTTCAAAGAAATCCAGGAGAAATAGGTAAAAGCTTAGATATAGATAGAGAAGCTAGATATTGTAATGCATTAAGAAATCGCGAAGTAAATGAATATTGGAAGAAATCATTGATTTAAAATTGGACTACCGAACTGTACTTAGGGAATTGATTACTTTGCTTTAGAGTAACGAGCAAACGATTAGAGAATTGAGTGACCTAAACAGCGAAATTGAAATCCTCAGAAGAGAAAACGAAAGAATGAAAAATGAGGACAGAAATAAAACTGAAAAACTGAAAAAGGAGGTCAAAGAGCAATTACAGGCAGTGACCGGAAAGGTGGAAGAGTCAATTAAAGAAACAGACCTCATTGAAATAAAAAATCAATGGAAACAAGAACAAGAAAACCAAAAAATATCTTTTAGAGAAATAGTACAAAAGCAAATGGAGGAAAATACAAAAGAAACAGTTATGAAAGTAATTAAAGAAAAGGAAAATTGGGTGAGAGATACAGTTGACAAAACAAAATGCATTGTGGTACATGGTATCCAGGAAAAACATATGTGTAAATACCAGAAAGAAGAGGAGGAAAAGGAAATAGCTAAGGAAATTTTGAAAGAAATACAGGACGAAGGGCAAAATTTTGAAAAAGAAATTTACGAACTTCACAGGATAGGCAAATATTCAAAAGAAAAACAGCATACACCTCTGAAAATAAAACTAAGAACTCAAAGGATATAATCTGGGAAGAAATTATTGTAAAAGGGGGAGAATAACTTTGGAGCAACATTCTACAGGATATGACCATCGAATACACATTAACACAATGGGTTAAGGAAAATACTAGATAGAGAAACAAAGAGGAACCGTCGAAACTAGACCTAATATTAACTTCTGAACCAGATATCGTGAAAAAATGGAGTATAAAACACCAATTGGAAAGAGTGACCATATACTAATAGTTTGAATTAAAAGAACAAAACAATGTAGGAAGGAATTATAAACATAACGAAGGAGGATTAATGTACAACAAAATGGATTTTGTAAAACTAAGAAAAACACAAACAGGGAAAAGTTCTCCAAAGAGGAAACAAAGATGGAAGACAAATGAAACATATTCAAAGAAAAGTACAAGGAAGGAATTGATAAATATGTACCAAAGAAGAAGTAAAAAGAGATTTATATAAATTGTTGTTATAACAAAAGATGCATTGAGGCTAAAGACAGAAGAGACAAAGCCTGGAAAAGACGGAAAAGATACAAAAAAAAAATCCAAATGGCAAACACATGTAAAACTTAGGAACGAATATATGAATATATGCAGGAAAGAAAAAAGAAATTATGAAAAAGATATCATAGACAAATGTAAGGATCAAGCTAAACTTTTTTACAGATATGTAAATGAAAAATTAAAGGATAAACACGAAATTGTAAAACTGCGTGGAGACAGAATATATAGACGACACAGAAACGGTAGAAGTTATGATCAGACATTTTAGGTTGATAGAGTCCCCGACTGTCACTACGGCGGTCCGGATTCGAATCCTGCCCAGGGCTGAAATAATTTCAGTATCGCTGCGCTTTGAGTCGTTACTCCAATTCTCGTGGACTGGGAGTTGGGTGTGTGTGTGCTTGTAAGGTCACAGCATTACCCATAGATCGGTCATACGAGCTCTGAGCAATCTTCCGCGAGGGAAATAGCTGTCGATTAAGAGTCCAACACGTGATCCAAAGACCAAGACCAAGACCCAGATGAATACACACACACATACACACACACACACACACACACACACACACACACACACACACACACACACACACACACACACACACACACACACACACACACACACAATCACACTCATGTATCTGATCCTGATGGTTGTATGATTACACTCTGCAAACTGTATTCCCAGTTCATGATTGCAAAAGAGGAGAGTGAGGCTGTTGTGGTTGTTAGTAATAATGTGATTCCTGATGGTGTTGGCACATCATCCTCTTCTGAAATAACACCAGTGTGTGAAGAACCAGAGACATGACGTCAGGACGTCCTGCACCCTCTCATCCTTTTTCATTTTCATTTATTATTTGCTCATTTGTTTATCAACTAATCAACTGATTTTTTTATCTATCTAGTTATTTGTTTTATTCGTTTTAGTTATCTATTTACATATGCATTTGTTTGTTCATATATCTTTTTTTTATTTTATCTTATTATATTTCATTTCATTCTATTTTATTTTATTTATATTGTTTTATCTTATTCTATGTTATGCTATTTAATCTTATTTTATCTATTTTTGCTTTATTTAATTTTATTTTATTTCCATTTGTTTTATAATATCTATTTTATCTTCGGGTGAGAAGAGAGATTCTTGGCTTGTAGTTCTCGATTTGGTGACTCGTCACATTTCGGTGGTGATGTTGCGGGTGGGGGTGTGGGGTGTGTGGGGGGGTGGAGCAACTGAGGTATTGGGAAACCACAGAAGCGTTTTTTAATGACCCAGCTCAACGGATCGTTTTTCGTAAGATGACAGAAACACTTTCCTTTTATACAACACAGTTCCATTTCTCATTTATTCTAGAATACGAGGTGTAGAATAATACGTAGGTGTAAAAAATCCGATACGTATTTTTCTAGTAAAAGCTCTAATGGAGTCACCGAGGTAATTTACGAACAAGAAACGCCAGTAGAATCCTTTCAGTGTTTATGTGTGTGTATATGTGCTTGTGTGTATAGATTTAATATATCTAGACTTTGCAAAAGCTTTTGATACCGTCCCACACGAAAGACTACTTACTAAATTAGCTTTACACGGAATAAGTGGTAGCCTATTAGGTTGGACTAGTAATTGGTTGAATGGTCGAAAACAGAGAATTGTTTTAAATGGAAAAACTTCTAGATGGAAAAATGTTACAAGTGGAATTCCTCAGGGTTCCGTTCTTGGGCCACTTCTATTCATAGTATATATAAATGATATAGACCATGGACTAAAATCTACTGTTTCCAAATTTGCTGATGATACAAAACTGTGCGGGGTGGCAAATGATCACTCAAACCAATTAGATATTCAAGAAGATTTAGATAAATTACAGCAATGGTCTGAAAAGTGGCTAATGAAATTTAACACAAGTAAATGCAAGGTAATGCACATAGGTAAAAATAACAGTAAGTACGATTACAAGTTATTTGGAAATTCGTTAACAAAAGTGGATAGTGAAAAAGATCTCGGCGTAATTATCAGTAACGACCTCAAATCATCCAAGCAGTGTATTTCAGCCTCTGAGAAAGCAAATAAGATTCTGAGAATTGATTGCGCGATCTTTTGATTTCAAAAGTCCATCACTCATTAACAAGCTATATAAATCGTTAGTTCGTCCACATTTGGAATATGCTGTTTCCGTATGGTCACCGAATCTCATTAAAGACATTGACAGACGAAAAAGTACAACGGCGAGCCACAAAACTGATTCCAAATATCAAAAATAAATCATACGAAAATCGACTAAAACACATGAATCTGTTTTCCCTAAAAAAGCGCAGACTCAGAGGTGACTTGATACAGGTCTTTAAGATTTTAAAGGGAATTGACAACATCAAAAGTGACAAAATTTTCACATTGAATGAGAATCAGACAAGAAACAATGGTCTCAAACTGTCCGGAAATAGATTCAATTTGGAAGTAGGTAAAAACAACTTCGCCAACCGTTTAGTTAATGAATGGAATAAACTTCCTGCACAGGTAATGCAATGTAGTTCAGTTCGAAGCTTTAAGAATCATTTAGATAAATACCTAAGTAAGATGCTGTAATGATTAGAATTTATCTTATATTATTTGTTTTTGTTTTGTTATCATTTGTCTGTCTGATTTTCATTTATTATTAGTTATATGTCAATTTATTATTATTTACTATTTACCTGTTTGTTTATTATTTAACTATACCTATGCATTTATTTATGTATTTTATTTGTTATTTACATTATTATAGTTTTTATTTTTTATCTTTTTATTATTAATATGATTTTTTTTCGCATCCGACCTAGATATGGATCAAAAGGTCTCCTGTCGGCATGCTCCGCCTTTGTAATACTTTGTAATCCTTTGTGTATTTGTGTGTGTGTGTGTGTGTGTGTGTGTGTGTGTGTGTGCGTGTGTGTGTGTGTGTTGTGTGTTTGTATTTGTGTGTGATAAGCCAGTTGTTGTTTACTGACGACACTGCACTTGTAGTAGGATCAGAGGAGGGATTGAGGGAGTTAGTGACAAAGTTTGGTGTGTGAAAGAAGGAAGTTGAAAATAAATGTAGCTAAAAGTAAGGTGATGAGAATGTACAAGGGTAGAATGTGGCAGCAAATTGGAGGTGAGTATTAAGGGAGAGAGACTGGAGGAATTGGATAGTCTTAGATACTTGGGTGCGAATGTGGCGGGAAAGGGAGGAGTGGAGGTGGAAGAAAAATGTAGATTGAGAGAAGCAAGTAAATGCCTTTTAGGATTAAAATGTGTAATGAGAAATAGATATTTGGGAATGGATGTTAAGAGGAGATTGTATGAAGGAGTGATTGTGCTGACAGCACTGTATGAGGCAGAAACTTGGAACATAAGATAGGAAGAGAGGAGGAGTTTGAATATCTTTTAGATGATAGGGATTACTAGGCTGAATAGACTGAGAAATGAGGAGGTGAGGAGGAGAGCGGGGGTGGAAAAGGAGTCGGGAGATAAGGTTGATGAAAGAGTATTGGAATATTTTGGACACATGGGAAGAATGAGTGAAAAAAGGTTAGTGAAAAAGGTGTGGAAGGCAGATGTGGAAGGAGTGAACATGAGAGGGCAACCAAGGATGAGATGGATAGATGGGGTAAATGGGGCACTGGGAAGAGGGGAATGTCTGTTGAGGAAGGAAGGGAGAGGATAGAAGATAGGGGTGGATGGAGAACTGTTGTATGTGGATAATGCTGTGATACATGGAAGGGAGTGGAGGGGATGGGGTGAGAGAGTATGTGTGAATGATACAGTATATTGACGCAGCCCGAAGGGATTTCTTCCCGTCTTCTCTTTTTCTGTATGAGGGAACGGAGAGTGGGGATGGTCCCCGGTTAAATGAAGAGGCCTTGCTGTGGATGTGCTGTGTTTTGCTACACTGCTTCTGACCCAGGGCAGTGGGTGAGATGCAGGGATGACCCATCATCCGGGAGGAGACAAGATAAAAGGGAGGGGGGGGTGAATGGGAGTGGAGCATGTGGGGATAGAATGGGTGGTAGTGGATTTGATGTCTTTGTTTTTTGGCTACCTCCCTTGTAAAGGGGAAATAGCCATTGATATATGTATGTATGTATTGCTATTTGAATGCATATATTTTTTGTTATTACATGACATCATTGTCGTCAATTTTAAGTTATTGTTTTTTTTTTCTGTTCATGTTATGGACGGCAGTGAAGTATCCGACGTGCCTCGCCCCCTTCTCTCTCGTCTGAATTTTGAAATATTGGTAAACAGTGGTTTGTTTACAATTCTTTTTAACAAAATGACCATTTTAAAGCTAAATAATATCCGAGCTTATCGTAAATCATTAGACTAGATAAATCAATATTTACATGTGTTTATATAAATATATATATATATATATATGTATATATATATATCTATATATATATATATATATATATATACAGGGATTTCTCGATTTATGTGAGGGATACATTCAGGAAGGGATCGTGTAATGTAAAAATGGCATAAAGTGAACAGTTAAGTTTTACTATTGCTTCTTTCTTTTTTATTCATTTATTTATTCATTTATTTATTTAATTATGTATTTATTTTTAGTAACGTTTATCTTAATGAAAGATATGGACTTACGCTCCCTACCCTTTACATGATTTTCTAGATCCGCTCCTGGTGTGACTTTCTCTCTCTCTCTCTCTCTCTCTCTATCTATCTATCTATCTATATATATATATATATATATATATATATATATATATATAAATATATATATCTCAATTTCTCTTTTTCTCTCTTTCCCTTTTTCTCTGTTCTATGGCATGTCACTAACTTCACAAGTTCCATTCTCCCACTGCTTGTCCCCTCCCCATTCTTCCTCTCTTTTTTCGCTTCTCTTCACTTTTTCAAACTTTTAACGTCTGCCTGCCTACCTGCTCGTCTGCCTGCCCGCCTGAGCCCGTCTCAAGAGCTCGACTTCACTAGCGACCGCGCCTCAAGGATGGACCTCCTCCTCCTCCTTCTCCTCCCGGACGCTAATTGCGTCCCTTCCCGGAGCCGGCCTGTCAACGTCTCCTCCCAACTCGCGCTGACTCGTTTCCCTCTGTGTGTGTCAGTTCCCCATCATCACATTCTATCCCTGGCCCTTCTTTCCGTATCTCTTCTCTCCCCCTCCCCTCCCCTCCCCTGCCTCCCCTCCCCTCCTCTGCCTCCCCTCCACTTCCCTCCATTCTACTCCCTGCCTCCCTGCAAGAATCTCGCCTTCCTGCATTGCATGGTAGGCATTGGCACTCACCCGGCCAGGAGCTGGCTGAGATCTCTCTCCAGGGTTCTGCTTTGATAAGGAAAGCATTTCAGCTCGCCTATTGTTCTTCAGCTGATGTGTTCATAACTACCCCATTATTTTGTTTCTTTCTTTTTCTGAGACGTTTGTGGTCTTTCGCAGTCTTTCTCTCCTTAACCCATCAACAACACTTCTTATTTTCTGTGATTTATATGTTTAATTCTATCCACCCATTTCCTCTCTTCATCCATCCAACCAATCCGAGTCTTCCTTATCCCCCTCCCTCCCCTCCCACTGACTCCCTCCTTCTCTCCCTCCCTCCTTCCCTCCGTCCCTCCGTTCCTCCCCACACCCTCCCTACCCCTCTGTAAACCGCATTTTACCGTATTCTGCCGTTTCTCTGTAGAATGTCCATAGATCCGTAGGCAATACCAAATCCCCCAACGTCCCCCACCCAACTCGTCCTCCCTCCGGCCCAGAGCATCCATCGCTGTATCTCTCTCCTTCTCTCGTCTCCTCTCCCCTTCTCTCCTCTCCTCTCCTTTTCCCTCTCTTCTCCTTCTCTCACTTTCTCTCCTCTTCTCTCTCCTCTCTTCCCTCTTCTTTTTCCCCGTATTCTTCCTCGAACCTCCTCTTCCCTTCCCTCTCTTCCTTTCCCCCTGTTCTCTTCTTTCCTTCTCTTTTTCTCATTTCTCCTCTTTTTTTCTTTGTTCCTCATCACCTTCCCTTTAATCTCTCTCTTTCTTTACTCTTCCCCTCCACTCCTTTTCCCTTCCATTTAATAC
>NC_134811.1:35209833-35232333 GCF_046742065.1 Oratosquilla oratoria | reverse complement strand
CTTTAGAAAAATAGTAATAAATAAATAAATAAATAAGAATAAATAAATAGATAAATAAGTAAATAGATAAAAAATAGATAAATAAATAAATAAATAAATAAATAAATAGATAAATAAAAATCATCCCTTCATTAAGCCTCTGCACAAAATGAACTTTGATCAAGAAAGAAAATATGTATATGTACTATTGTATATAACATGTGGCAGCAAGCTGTATATTTTTATAGAATTAATGGCCAATTTTTGTGTGTGATATATTCATACAGACACATACGCATGCACGCACGTACCCACGCGAGCGCGCACACACACACACACACACACACACACACACACACACACACACACACACACACACACACACACACACACACACACACACACACACACACACACACACACACACACACACACAAACACACACACACACAAACACACACACACACACACACTCGGTGGCGTAGTTGGTAGAACGCTAAATTGCCACCATAGTGGCCCGCAGTTCTTGGTTCGAATCCTGCCCAGGGCCGAAATTATTTCGGTACCGCTGCGCTTCGGGTCGTTACTCTGACTCTCGTGGGTGGGGAGTTGGGTGTGTGTGTGTGTGCAAGGTCATAGCATTACCCATAGATCGGACCTACGAGCTCTGAGCTCTCTTCCAGGAGGGAAATAGCTGTCGATCACGAGTCCAACACATGATCCAAAGACCAAGTGAATACACACACACACACACACACACACACACACACACACACACACGGTTAGATTCTAATTCTGTGTAAAGTTTAGGCTCTAATTCTATGTAATAGATTCTAATCTCTTATACTCTACATTGCTGGTTCTCAAGCACTGGGCAATTGCCCCGTATTGGGGACCGACTCCTTAAGTTTTATGCAATAAATACTTTAGGGGCCTTACTAACACCCCTACGGACCACGGTCACTTAGCATTGTTCTGTAATTGAAGATTAGTCTTGTGTCAAAGAAGAATGATGGTCACTTTTAGATTAGATTATTCATGCTTTTTATACCATTACTTAATCCCTCCTTTACCATTACTGATTCTACGAATGGATGAGGAAATTGCACACAAGTGAGTGATCTGGACATTTTGACGAGGTTATTGGAGAGATTTTGTAGTTATCATCAATCTTACCTTAAAAATGACAAGGAAACTATAATAAAAAGAATCAGCCGTGTTCACCAAACCGTTTAAAACAGTTCCTATTTATCTATTATATAAGTTTGGTAACATCAACATTACAAAAAAAAAAATGCACAAGATTGAAAAGTGTTGTAGGCAGACTATGAGAAGAAGAGCTGAGATTGAAGTGTTTGGGAGTCATTGCTCTTGGAGAACGTACTAATTCTCCTGGTGACCTTCTTGCAGATTCCCTGCAGCCTTTCGTTATGACGCAATACCCGACCTATGACGTCATAACACTCGGGACGGTATTTCTATTCCATGAGACCAATGACTTTCAAGTTCTTGTGGAAAGGTCCTTTTTGCAAGGTAAGAAGGAGAAACTCCTACTGTGGTGATGCACGAAGACCATTTATTTTCATTTGCTTTTTATATAAATAGATAATATATATATATATATATATATTTATATATATATACATATATATATACATATATATGTATACATACACACATATATATATATATATATATATATATATATATATATATATATATATATATATATATATGTATATATATACATATATATATACATACATATATATATACATATATATATACATATATATATATATATATATATATATAAAACAATAGAAAAAAAGAACAAACATATATATCAATCAATTAAATACCGGGAAAAGGGAAGTGTGTTGATAACTTGGAGGAAGAGGTTTCCAGTCACTCCCATTCCCGAAAAAATTAATGAATAAATAAATAAATAGATAAATAAATAGGTAAACAAATAAATAAATAAGTGAATGAATAGATATATAGATAAATAAATAAATAAATGAATGAATAAATAAAAATGAACAAGGTTGCTAGTTGTCTCAGTCATCACTCTCTGCGCAGGGCTTCCCGTATCTGAATAAAACCTCCTGAGGGCAGAGGCCACCAGAAAGTAAAAGAGGAAGTGCACACAGGGGAGTCCAATTGACGGAGAAGGTGTTCGCTGGATACGAAAACGTTTCAGAAAGAGTTGGGATAAAACCCTCTCATATTTCCTCCGTGAAAACCTGCCCCCATAAATCTTAGAAAATTGAGATAACCTTAAAAGAGCCATGGGTATTCAGGGGTAATATTGGGACCTGACATTCCTTTGCATATAAACTTCTACACACGCATAGTCTATCATTCACTGAAAAAATCGAAATAGAAAATATATATACAGAAGCTTAGGATGTCCGTGATTGGAAAATCACACAAGGAAAAACCAACAAAGAGATTATATCCAGTGATTGCAATAGGAGGTAGCGAGAGGTATACAATTTTTTCTTCTTCTTTTTAATACGTGTTTGTGTGTAGTAAACGTGTGAACCCTGAACACTTATTTGCAACATCTAGAAAATGGATCTGAAACATAAATCAACCGAGTAGTGGTGCATTAATCTTCTCACTTTGCTCCTCCGATCAGAATTTAGTATGTTGTTCGCACACAGAATATTCTCTGTTTCCCACTCTTTATCTCGCTCTCTCGCTCTCTCGCTCTTTCGCTCATTCGCTCTCTCGCTCTCTCTCTATCGTTCTTTCGTGCTCTCGTTCTTTCGTGCTCATGCTCTCTCACTCTCTCTTTCGCTCTCTATCTCTCTCTCTCTCTCTCACTCTCTCACTCTCTCTCTCTCTCTCTCTCTCTCTCTCTCTCTCTCTCACTCTCTCTCTCTCTCTCTGTCTCTCTCTCTCTCTCTCTCTCTCTCTCTCTGTCTCTCTCTCTCTCTCTCTCTCTCTCTCTCTCTCTCTCTCTCTCTCTCTCTCTCTCTCTCTCTGTCTCTCTCTCTCTCTCTCTCTCTGTCTCTCTCTCTCTCTCTCTCTCTCTCTCTCTCTCTCTCTCTCTCTCTCTCTCTCTCTCTCTCTCTCTCTCTCTCTCTCTCTCTCTCTCTCTCCTCTCCCTGAACAACAGCTTAGGAGTATAAAACAAGATTCTGTGGCTTATTGTCTTGTTCCTTAGTAGGAAAAGCTTTAGCGAAATTGCTTTTCATCGTGCTTATCTTACTCCCAGGCGCTCAAGATAGAGAACGTGAAGAAACGTTTGCAAGAGACTCTTTTTGATACCATCTTCATCCGAATCTAGGTCACAATAGATTTCACATCATGCGTGTAGTCTGACATTAGGATTGTATGTAATGAAATATCCTGGATTCGGGAAGAATGATAGAATATGTGGCTTTCTTCGGTTGGTCGAGACAGTCTGTAACTCTTTTGGTACTAAGTGGATGCAACAGGAATTAATAAAATCGTCTGGCGGCTCTCAGAATAAGAGTGTCATAGGATACGGAATGAGGTTCAATTTCACCTCACTCTCTCTTTCGCTCTCTCTCTCTCTCTCTCTCTCTCTCTCTCTCTCTCTCTCTCTCTCTCTCTCTCTCTCTCTCTCTCTCTCTCTCAATTTCACAGAGCAGCCACGTGCTTGTCTCGGTTTTGCTTAGTTCTAGGTTCGAATCCCGCACTCCTCTCCGATTCCTAGCAGTGACTGTTAAATGCCCCAACAGTCTCTAAAGCGCATAAAGCAAAAGTGACGGCTTCGGCAACAGCTGCGCGCCTCCTGGCGTAGATTCCTCACCACGTTTATGTAGGTGATGTACCTTGCCATTTCGGTTTAATGTGGACTTGAATTGGGTATTCATCAGAATGGGCTTCCAGATCACGGCCCACCGAAGGCCAAGGGACCTTTGGACGTGAACGTTATTGGCTTATTTTGATTTTAACCAGACAGGTCGCGAGTTGCTCACAGGAGACAAACTTCTGTACCAGATGGAGCTGGGAGATAAGTAAAAAAACGAGGGATATCCTAGCTAACAAGCTTTGTGAAGCTGCGTTTTAAACTGGCTCGTTAAATCCTTTAAACCTGCAATGCAAAGAATATTTTGTGGCTTTGTGTGATCCTTTGAAGTGTTTCATATTCATTCGTTCGTTCTTTTGTTTATTTTGTGCATTCGCCTAATTGTTTACTTGTGTTTTTATTTGTCTTTTTGTTCGCTCATATGTTTACATATTCATTCATTTATATATCTGCTTGTTTACTTATTTATACATATTCATTTTCATTTCTTCATTTAATTATCTAACATCCATTGATTTTTATATTTTCATTTATTCATTTAGTGACTTACCTATTAATTCATTTATTTGTTTGTATGTTTATTCATTTATCTATTTGTTTATTCATTTATCAATCCATGATGGTACGACTGTAGCAACTTTATAGGACCAAATACCACTGTTGTCTCTGACGGAGGGAGATCGACAGATTCCCCAAAGAATATTAGACATCTGAGGCACAGGAAGTCATAATCTGTGAATAAATATTTTGAGATGTTCTGATGAGTCTGTGGACCCAGGGATGGCCGAAGAGGAGCTATCAAGCTCAGAGCGTCACAAATGACAAATGAACGTGCTGAAGGGAAAGAGAAGTGTGATGTCACACTGATGTCATAATGATGTTATAGTAATGTCACATTGATGTCACATTGATGTCACAGTTATGTTATAGTCATGTTACATTGATGTCACATTGATGTCACAGTTATGTTATAGTCATGTCACAATAATGTTATGCCACAGTCATGTCACATTTATGTCACAGTGATGCTAGTGATGTCACAATGTCACTGTGATGTCACATTACTCTAATGTCACATTGATCTCACGGTGGTGTTACATTGATGTCGTAACGATGTCATATTGATCTCACATTGATGTCACATTGATGTTATAAAGGCATCATAGTGATGTCACATTAAGGTCACTATGATGTCACAATAAGAACATAAGAACATAAGAATGAAGGAGACTGCAAGAGACCATAAGGCCTATACTAGGCAGCTCCGTATCCATCACCACCTGTCATCCCCATCCATAAAGTTGTCTAATCGTTTCTTAAAACAACTGATAGTTTCAGCACTAACTACATGGTTACTAAGTTTATCCCATTCGTCGACCACCCTATTAGTAAACCAATTCTTTCCTATTTCCTTTTTAAATCTATATTTGTCCAGTTTATAACCATTACTGTGAGTCCTACCCTGTTGTTTTAATATGATGACCTTGTTTGCATCACCCTTGTTTGCATCACCACTTGAACACCTCTATTAGATCACCCCGCACTCTGCGTCTTTCCAGAGAGTGTAAGTTAAGATGATTAAGCCTCTCTTCGTAAGGTAAATTTCTGAGTCCATGTATAATCTTCTCTATACTGATTCTAGTGAACTGATGTCCATTCTGTAGGACGGAGACCAAAACTGTACCGCATAGTCAAGGATGGGTTTAACTATCGCTAGATAGAGTTTAATAATTACCTCTTCATTTCTATTCGTTACCGTTCTAGTAATGAAACTCAATAACTGTTAGCTTTATTTCTGGCGCTAATGCACTGTTTCCTGGTTTTAAGGTCTTCATTTCTATTCGTTACCGTCCTAGTAATGAAACCCAATACTCTGTTAGCTTTATTTCTGGCGCTAATGCACTGTTTCCTGGTTTTAAGGCCCGGACTCAATAGAACTCCCAAGTCTCTCGCACTCAGTTTTCTCTAAAAGTGTGTTATCTAAGATGTATCTATTTTCGGGGTTGTGTAGCCCTACGTACACGCTATAATTAGAGATATTGAAGTTCATTTGCCATTTCACCGACCATGTGAACAATTTGTTAAGAATCTCTGCGTCGTCTCCTGACCTAATTAGGCGTCCTATTTTAGTGTCGTCCGCAAACTTACTAACATCACTATTTATCCCGTCGTCTAAGTCGTTTTTGTATATAATGAACAACAAGGAACCCAAAACTGAGCCCTGGGGGCCCCACTAGTAACATTGCCCCACCTAGATTTTACTCCATTTATGGTGACCCGCTGTTTTATGTTACTAATCCAAGCTCTAATCCATTCTAACACTTTTCCTCCTATGCATTGGGCTTTGATTTTATTTAGTAGTCTCTGGTGTGGCACCTTATCGAACGCTTTGCTAAAGTCAAGGTAAATAATATCGTAATTATCATTGTTATCTGACGCCTTATATACTTTAGTGTAAAAGGATAGAAGATTAGTCACACATGACTACCCTTGGATAAACCATGCTGTGAATCACGAATTAAATTATGTCTTTCGATGTGTTCTCTGAGTCTATTTACTATTACTGATTCAAGCATTTTTCCTATAACCGATGTCAAACTGATTGGCCTGTAGTTGCATATAGACGATCTATCTCCCTTCTTAAAAACAGGAACAACGTTTGCCTGCCTCCAAGCAGTAGGCACAAAACCAGTGTCTACTGATTTATTAAATATTTCAGTTAACTGGTCGCAGATTTCAAATTTACACTCCTTTAGCATTCTCGGAAAAATTTCGTCTGGACCCGGGGATTTTGTAGCTTTAAGTCTTTCAATCTGCTTGACTACTTCTACTTTACTAATGCTGATATTAGATAGACTACTTTCTTCATCCCCTCTGAAAATCGGATCGCAGTCAGGTACTTTATCTAACCTCTCATTAGTAAACACCGATAGAAAATAATTGTTAAACTCCTCGCTCATTTTTCCTCCGATTCTATCATGAAATTTTCATGGTTTTTAATTGGTCCTATTCTTTCTTTATTTTTTGTTCTATAGAGATGAAAGAAACCTTTTGGGTTGAATCTTGCTTGACTAGCAACCTTGATTTGATAATTACGTTTCGCTGTACGTGTATTCTTTTTTACCAGCTTTGCTATTTCGTTATATCTTGATCTAAGGTGTGTTTCCCCGTTTTTTTTATTTTTACTTAAAGTCCTCTTTTCATTCCGATCTCATGTTTCAATCTGTCCGTCATCCATTTGGGAGTATTACTATTTTTCCGTATTGACTTTAGGGGGATAAATGTATTTTGTGCATTAATAATTAAATCAGTTAGATTGCTATACATTTCATCCAAATCGCTGACCTGTCTGTTGAGCCCTCGCCCCCAAATGACCTGACCCAAGGTATGCATATTACCCTCCGTGACCCGACCTTTTCTCATGACCTGCCCACCGGCCACGCACCGAGACTCGACAATGTCCGAAACGTCCGCATGACATTTCATATTTAATTTCAAATAGGTTTTTATATTGTCAAAGTTTGCTCTCCTGAAGTCTGGTACTTGGACGTTATTCGTACTTTTTAATTCTTCCCAAATAATATTAAATCTTATTTCTTGATGATCGCTAGAGCCTAGACTATCTCCCACTTTTTTGTTACTCATTAGGTGCTCATTATAAGTTAAAACCAAGTCCAGAGTATTTACTCCTCTCGTAGGATCGGTAATCACTTGTTTTAGGAAATTATCCTGCACCACATCTAGGAATTTCTTTGTTTCCTGATCTCCTATTAAAGTTTCCCAGTCAATGTTTCTATAATTAAAATCTCCCATGATCACAACGTTTTTGTATTGGGACGCTCTGTAAATTTAATGAATCAGGGGATCAGTCTGCTCAATGCTGAGGTTAGGAGGTCTGTACAAGACGCCAATAATAACTTTCTTATTCTTGCCTGTAATCTCTACCCAAATGGATTCCGTACAGTCCTCTTCCTTAATCGAATTGTTGATAATACAGTCTATTGTATTTTTAACGAAAAGTGTTACACCTCCCCCACTCCTGCCAACCCTATCCTTATGAAAAAACTTACATCCTTCTATTTCGATTTCCGGAAGGAAATGTTTATCAGCCATGTTGATCCAGGACTCAGCAATAGCTATAATATCGAAGTTCTCTACGCATGCTTTACCTCGCAGCAAATCAATTATGTTAATTATGCTTCTGCTATCTGTATAGTAAACTTTAAGTTTATCTTCCCTCCACCTGCTTCGGTGATTCTTTTCACAGTTCCTCTCTAAGTTGTTTCTATTGCCTAAACTATATTCCGATACTCCCCCCCCCCTACTTCCACGTAATCTACCCGAAAACACCCTATAGGATGCCTATTTCTCGCTCAAGGGATTCAGCAAGGAGCCGAAAACCTCTGGGCACCCCGTCCCTTGTATATAGATGGCTTCTACCGTAAAACCGGTCCCAGTTGTCGACAAATGCCCATCCATTGGCCTTACAATGTTTTGCCAGCCTGCAATTCATTGCAATAGCCCTGGAATGCCACATGCCTCCAACTCTACACCTCGGAAGGATTCCACATACAACAGGAACACCTCCCCTATTTCTAATCTTGTCTAGCGCATCCCGGAACCGCGCAAACAATTCCTCACTCTCTAACTTACCTATATCATTGCCCCCGGCACTAGCAAACTACAGGGTCCTTACCTTCCCCTACTAAACACTCTTCAATCCTATCTCTAACATCTCCTATCCCCGCGCCGGGGAAACACACCTGCGTCCTATGTTTCCTATCTTTATCGCAGAAAGCCCTGTCTAAGTACCTTACTTGACTGTCTCCTACGACTAAAATCTTACCTGTGGGCAGGGATCCAGCGTCTGCCCTTCCCTTCTTCTCTTGAGTTTTATTTGCTTCTTCTTCCTGCAGATTTGCTAGAACTTGAAACGAGTTCTTGCAAGCGAGCGGGCTGGTGAGGACTTTTTTCCACTAATCCGCATCTTGTTTTTTCGTCGTTTTCCACCCAAGCTCATAGCTAGTTTTGTCCTCCGTATTTTGGGCCTTCGAGCGGAGAACTCGATTCTCCTCTTTAAGGCACTTTACAGCATCCTCCAAGGCTTCAATTCTACTAAGTAGAGATTGTACCTCATCGGCGCTGAACACGGTAACACAACCACTCTCCATATCACTAATTGAAGCAGCTACCCGGATGACCTGACCTGAGTGACGACTACTGCTCAACTGAGTGACGACTACTGCTCAACTGTGTGACGACTACTGCTCAACTGAGTGACGACTACTGCTCAACTAACCACTACTGCTCAACTGTGTCACAATGATCTCACAATAATTGACATTAATGTCACAGCGTTATCATAATAATGTCACAATGATGTAACGAGGATTGTCACATTAATATGACATTGATGTCTTAATGATGTCACAATGATACCATGTTAATGACATATATCTCATGAGATTCGTCAGAGAACTTCCGCGGAAAATGTCGCCAACTTCGTGTCCAGCAAACACATCAGTTTCATTTTCGTCTCCATCTTTCTGTTAAAGTACGATGCACCTCCAGTGTGTACTTTATCAATTGTTCATCTCGTTGGCCAACGAAAACATTGGCCAGTAGCAGTTAGCCAGACAGACGAAATGAGTTCCGATTTCATCAAAGCAAATGGATTCATAAGAATACGAGGACTGAGTTGGTAACAAATGTGATGAATTTCTCGTGAGAGTTTTTACATAGGACGCAGGCACATAGGCATGCGCGCGCGCACACACACACACACACACACACACACACACACACACACACACACACACACACACACACACACACACACACACACACACACACACACACACACACACACACACGAACACACACACACACTCACACATACACACACACAGTTTTTATCCTGTGTGTTGAAATAAAGTAAATAAAAATAAAATATATGTATATATATATAGATAGATAGATAGATAGATAGAGATAGAGAGGTAGAGAGAGAGAGAGAGAGAGAGAGAATACCTGGAATCCCATTTCAAATATCTAGTGGTGCAGGACTGAATATTGAATGACTGCAGTATCGAAAAGCAGCAACGCTGAAAGGCAAACATTGAATTTCAGTGACCAGCTTCAGCCTCCTTCTGTGAAAGCAAAGTCTCTATTTTGGGTTTCAAGCTTTCAAATCTGATCTCCTTTATCGTGTTCCCATATCTCTTCTGTGGCGAGTCCTTTCAGCCATTTTCCTGTTATCCATAGCTGTCCTTGACCCTTGGGTCGATCCACAATTCATTCAGGACTCTAGCATACGCCTCTCTCTCTCTCTCTCTCTCTCTCTCTCTCTCTCTCTCTCTCTCTCTCTCTCTCTCTCTCTCTCTCTCTCTCTCTCTCTCTCTCTCTCTCTCTCTCTCTCTCTCTCTCTCTCTCTCTCTCTCTCTCTCTCTCTCTCTCTCTCTCTCTCTCTCTCTCTCTCTCTCTCTCTTCATCTCTCGTGTTTATTGATCAAAAGCAAGCAAACACACTGGAAGGCAGTAAATTTCTTTGGAGGATGGTTGCAATAGCGATGGAGGGTAACTAGGAGAGCAATAGAGTCTGTCATGGAGAAAGAAACAAAGAAATACATTCACTTTTCACTCCGTCTTGACCATTCTGCTCTGTACATCTTTCGTAATGGAAGGTCATTATTATTATTATCATTTTCATAGATTTTGCGATGACAAAACACGTCGACAAGAAATCTTTAGCTTCATAACGAGGTTGGGTTAAAAAAATGTGTCTTTTTCCAAGTGAATGTTAAGATTTTGAAATGTATTACATTCACTTACATTTGCTGGAAGCTTATTAAATCTAATGGCGTCCCAATTGGCGAAATTGTTTCTAGTGTTATTTTAAATCTATCTTCTGACAGCTTGAGGCCATTGTTTGTCGTTTGGTTATCCTTTAGTTTGAAAATATTTTCAGTTTTGATATTAAGAATTCCTTTTCAAGTCTTAAGTCTCTCATGAGTCTCTTTCTTTTAAGAGAGAGAGAGAGAGAGAGAGAGAGAGAGAGAGAGAGAGAGAGAGAGAGAGAGAGAGAGAGAATAGGAGAAAGAGAGGGAGAGACAAACAGACAAAAAGGAAGAGAGAGAGAGAAACAGACCTAGTTCAAATACATTGTTTCTTAACATTTTGTGTGTATTTCATGGTTCGCCACTTTACATCTTAAATTTATCAGTGTCTTCATTGAGATCTGGGGACAATGCTGAAACAGCACATCAACAGTGTGGGCGGACCAGTGATCTATATAATTTGTTGATGATGGCTGGACTTTTGAAGTCAAAAGATCACTCTACCAATCCCAGTATCCTGTTTGCTTTTTCTGGTGCAGAAGTAAAATACTTAAGTGTTTGAAAGTTACTGTAAATAATTATACCAAGATCCTTTTCGTTCTCCATTTTTGTATATTTCTTTTCCAAATTACGTAGCCGTAATTAGTATCCTTTTTAACTATACACGTAACTTTTCATTTACTTGGGTTCCGTTTTATTAGCCACTTTTGAGACCATTGCTTTTGATTGAAAAAAAAAAAAAGTTTCATCAGTGAAATTTGAGACCTTAGATTTAAGTCTACAATCATTGGCACCGGTATACACTATGAACAGAAGTGCCCCAAGAACGGAACCCTGAGAAACTCCACTCGTAAACATCTTTCCAGTCAGGTTGAAGGACTACTTAGAGAGATGAGAAAAATAGTAATCAACAGAAGAGAAAATAATAGTTTTGTTGGTTAGTAGTATCGATTAGGGTAGTCTTGAGCTTTAAAAAAAAACAAGAGGTCAAATCCTCTGGCAAATAAAATCGATAGATGTTAACTAGAACCGTGGTCACACCAAGAAAATAAATAAACAAAGATCTGGCATTGAAAACCAACAAGAAAATAAACATACTAATATCAGTCGGCTTTGGACAACAGAAGGAAATTCCAATCACAGTCTGCAAACAATTAATCAGAAATACACTCGAGTTGGTTTCCAACAATCAGCAAAACAAACATAGACGCGTTACAAGCCATACAGATCAAACCATTGGGAGTAAAAGAATGCAGAAAAGGCACCCCCAGTAGAACACCTACACTGAAATAAAATCTACCTCTATAGAATATCAGACCTACCTACGAGATGGACGTTGGAGAGAATCATCTCCCCATATACTATCTTCATAACTCGTCAATACCCTCTCCATCTAGGTGGGGGGGGGGCACTGCGGGTCTGCTGGAAACAAAAGGGGGGCGTCATATTGTTTGGGAATTTGTGATCTAGAGGCTCAGCCACGAAAGGTTGGCATCTTGTCCCTGGACTGGTCTTAAGATATTTCTCTATCAGCTTTGATTACTTCCCCCCTACTTCTTGACATAAGGAGAACTGATGGCCTGTGACTGCCCCCCTCCTGTTCCTCTTCCGGTGACATAGAAGTAGACTCACACTGATATAACACAGACAATACTCCAAGGCTTCTTGGACCCCGGGTTTCCAGACATTGAAAAGCGCATCAATTGTTATTCCATTGCTTCTGAAATATGACTAAGTTGGTAAATATTCACCACGATTAACTAAACTGAGAAAGAGAGTCTTCATCTCTAGGACAAAGAATAGGGACAGGCTTCTCCCACAAGAGCTACATACCACATATTTCCATTACCGTCAATGCCAGCCGGTTCGACTACATCAGACGGGTTACTCAGTCGTGATACAAGCCCGGGCTCTCCCGTCACTCTGTTCTATATTTCAGAAGGCTTTGCCACAAATGTCACTTGGCTGATACAGATGTCACGCTTCACGTCATCCTCGATTTTATGTGTAGACTTCATCTACACGTACCACTTTTTCGGATTTCCAGTGTCAAACCATTTCATTACAATTTAAGATTTTCCTGTAGTCAAAAGGTAATTTCGTACGACCCCTTCACTTTCTTCTTTCTCCACTGTCTTTGTTACGTATGATTTGTCACTCAAAATTTTAGTCGGTAGCCCATGTGCCTCCAATCATCCAACTAAGTCAAGTTCTAGAATGTTAGTTCCATTTAGCACATCACATATTTTCTTTTTGCATTATCTTATGTACAGGAGGGGGGAATTAAACGGTGGAGATTTTTACTTGATTTTCTTCACGAATTCTTCTAGAAACGTGATTCTCTTAGGTACACCAAGGGACTCCCCTCGAGAACACGCATTTTAGGTCCTAGGTAAGTTTTGTAGTGACGTAGTGATTTCTTTTAGTCCAATGATCTTTAACTTTATATTTAAGATCCTCCCCAAAAGGCGTGATCTTACAATCGTGAACCAATTAAATTTTCCCCTCCTCCACCTTTTCCCCAATCAGATTCGTTGTTGCAAGTTTACATGCAATGTTGTTTACTTAGGCAATCGCGAATCTCTGTATAACTTACTTATTTTACAGGTAAGCAAAACAAGTACACGTCATAAATGGGTAGCAGGCCATAAAGGTAATCCCTCGCCTACGAACTGTGCTGTTTACAAACACCCAAATCATAAAAATACAACCCTCACCATCTACCCCACTTTCTACCTATTTCTTTATCAGCATCTTACAGTAATATACACTAATTCACGCGTCTGATTCATACACCCGCATTTCTTTTCTTTGCATACAAAACGATCTGCTGAATACTTGTTTTTCTGTCAATCGTTCTTAGAAGTATGCTATCGATGCATTATACAGATATTCTGTATTCTAAAAACAGATATTTTGTTTTTATAGCTAGGCCCATTCACTCATATTATGGTTAATTACTTTACGTATCTGAAAATAGTTTCTCATGTCACACACTCGTTTGATAATGTAATCGTTAATCGCGCGCTTATATTACCCTGTATTTTCCTGCGTATAGGCTAATTTACCCTGCATATGAATATATGTATATATATATATATATATATATATATATATATACATATATATATATATATATATATATATGCAGAGTCCACTAGGAAAAGGAAAAACACACGGAGTCCGAGCGCTTTCGTGATATATTCACATTATCAAGGAGTACAAAAAGATGAGAACAAAAAATGGAGATACAGAGTATAAGTAGGACAAGAGAGACATTTACCCTCCTCTCCGAAGCCTGAAAGCTCAGGTTGGGTCACTCGGTGAGGTCGTGGAAAAATATCATTATTACATTAACTTTTAAAATATGTACTATTTATATTACTGACAATATATGGATCTAATTTATATAATCCTAAACTATTATTTATGAGTTGGTCATAATTGCATTTAATAATTCCTGACTCTATGATATTTCTTTCTGTTATATTCTTACATTGTATAATTTTTGAAGCATTTTTCCAGTCAATAGGATGGTCAAATTCACAAACATGTTTAAAAAGTGCACTAGATTCTTGGCCCTTTTTTATGCTGTTTTTATGCTGTTTAATCCTAACCTCTAATTCTTTTCCTGTTTGACCTACATAATATTTGTCACATTTACTACAAGGTATTTTATATACACAGCCTGTAGAATTGTCAGGGGAATTCTTTATGAGAAGATTTTTTAGAGTTGTGTTGTTCTTGAAGGCTACATTTACATTGAAATTTTTAAGAATATTAGGAATCTCTATAAGATTTTCATTAAAAGGAAGTACAAGTAAATTCTTTTTCTCAAACTTTTGTTTTGGTTCCCCTTTGTAAAATGTCCTTTTTGCTTTTTTGAAACATTTGTCCAAAAAGAATTTGGGATATCTCAACTGTGTTCCGATGTCATAAATTTTGTTTATTTCGTCATCCACAAATTCTGGGCTGCAGATGCGCAGGCCACGAAGGAACATGGAAGAAAATGCTGACTGTTTAATTCTATTATGGTGGGCTGAATAGTAATGTATGTACGCGTTGACATTGGTTGGTTTTCGGTGAATACTATATCTAAATTTCTTATTGCATCTGTGAATGTTACAATCTAAGAAAGAAATGCATGAGTCTTTTTCAATTTCTATAGTGAATTTTATAGAAGGGACCAATTGATTTAATTTAGTAACAAAGGTATCAACATTTTCATTGTTAGGCCAAATACAGAGAATGTCGTCGACATACCGAAACCATTTGACCTTCTTGGGAAGTATGTTTGCTAAAAGCTTGGTCTCAAAAAATTCCATGTAGATGTTGCTCAGAACGGCTGATAGGGGATTTCCCATCGCCATCCCAAATTTCTGTTTATAAAATTTTCCATTAAACTCAAATTTACTGTCTTTGATACACATCTCAATAAGGTCAATAATGGTTCTAGTATCATAAGAAAGATTGTGGTGTGGTAATTCTTCCGTTAGAAATTCAAGCAGGTCATCAATTGGAACTCGAGTGAATAACGAGGTAACATCATAGCTGATCATTTTAAAATCATAATCTATCACTAAAGCAGACAAATCGAATACTTTAATCATAATGAACAAAACTGATTATCTAGAAAAAATGAAAGAAATTCTCATGGACACCGAGACATACTGTGAGCTTAATAAAAATCCGTTGGACTTGGTGAACAGCTCTTTTAATAAGAAAATTAAGAGTATATTTAAGAAAGACGACAATTTAATTAAGAAATTTATGTCCATTTCACCAAATTTACCTTATATGTATGGATTAATCAAAGTACACAAAGAAAACAACCCTGTTAGACCAATTATAAGTTCAATAGGATCAGCAGCATACAAACTGTCCAAATGGCTGGTGACTCTATTGAACCCAATCGTAGGAAAAATATCAAAAGCAAATGTCAAAAACAATATTGATCTTATTGACAAATTGAATAGACTTGAGATAGATTATGATTTTAAAATGATCAGCTATGATGTTACCTCGTTATTCACTCGAGTTCCAATTGATGACCTGCTTGAATTTCTAACGGAAGAATTACCACACTCTCTATTATGGTGGGCTGAATAGTAATGTATGTACGCGTTGACATTGGTTGGTTTTCGGTGAATACTATATCTAAATTTCTTATTGCATCTGTGAATGTTACAATCTAAGAAAGAAATGCATGAGTCTTTTTCAATTTCTATAGTGAATTTTATAGAAGGGACCAATTGATTTAATTTAGTAACAAAGGTATCAACATTTTCATTGTTAGGCCAAATACAGAGAATGTCGTCGACATACCGAAACCATTTGACCTTCTTGGGAAGTATGTTTGCTAAAAGCTTGGTCTCAAAAAATTCCATGTAGATGTTGCTCAGAACGGCTGATAGGGGATTTCCCATCGCCATCCCAAATTTCTGTTTATAAAATTTTCCATTAAACTCAAATTTACTGTCTTTGATACACATCTCAATAAGGTCAATAATGGTTCTAGTATCATAAGAAAGATTGTGGTGTGGTAATTCTTCGTTAGAAATTCAAGCAGGTCATCAATTGGAACTCGAGTGAATAACGAGGTAACATCATAGCTGATCATTTAAAATCATAATCTATCTCAAGTCTATTCAATTTGTCAATAAGATCAATATTGTTTTTGACATTTGCTTTTGATATTTTTCCTACGATTGGGTTCAATAGAGTCACCAGCCATTTGGACAGTTTGTATGCTGCTGATCCTATTGAACTTATAATTGGTCTAACAGGGTTGTTTTCTTTGTGTACTTTGATTAATCCATACATATAAGGTAAATTTGGTGAAATGGACATAAATTTCTTAATTAAATTGTCGTCTTTCTTAAATATACTCTTAATTTTTATTAAAAGAGCTGTTCACCAAGTCCAACGGATTTTTATTAAGGTCACAGTATGTCTCGGTGTCCATGAGAATTTCTTTCATTTTTTCTAGATAATCAGTTTTGTTCATTATGATTAAAGTATTCGATTTGTCTGCTTTAGTGATAGATTATGATTTTAAAATGATCAGCTATGATGTTACCTCGTTATTCACTCGAGTTCCAATTGATGACCTGCTTGAATTTCTAACGGAAGAATTACCACACCACAATCTTTCTTATGATACTAGAACCATTATTGACCTTATTGAGATGTGTATCAAAGACAGTAAATTTGAGTTTAATGGAAAATTTTATAAACAGAAATTTGGGATGGCGATGGGAAATCCCCTATCAGCCGTTCTGAGCAACATCTACATGGAATTTTTTGAGACCAAGCTTTTAGCAAACATACTTCCCAAGAAGGTCAAATGGTTTCGGTATGTCGACGACATTCTCTGTATTTGGCCTAACAATGAAAATGTTGATACCTTTGTTACTAAATTAAATCAATTGGTCCCTTCTATAAAATTCACTATAGAAATTGAAAAAGACTCATGCATTTCTTTCTTAGATTGTAACATTCACAGATGCAATAAGAAATTTAGATATAGTATTCACCGAAAACCAACCAATGTCAACGCGTACATACATTACTATTCAGCCCACCATAATAGAATTAAACAGTCAGCATTTTCTTCCATGTTCCTTCGTGGCCTGCGCATCTGCAGCCCAGAATTTGTGGATGACGAAATAAACAAAATTTATGACATCGGAACACAGTTGAGATATCCCAAATTCTTTTTGGACAAATGTTTCAAAAAAGCAAAAAGGACATTTTACAAAGGGGAACCAAAACAAAAGTTTGAGAAAAAGAATTTACTTGTACTTCCTTTTAATGAAAATCTTATAGAGATTCCTAATATTCTTAAAAATTTCAATGTAAATGTAGCCTTCAAGAACAACACAACTCTAAAAAATCTTCTCATAAAGAATTCCCCTGACAATTCTACAGGCTGTGTATATAAAATACCTTGTAGTAAATGTGACAAATATTATGTAGGTCAAACAGGAAAAGAATTAGAGGTTAGGATTAAACAGCATAAAAACAGCATAAAAAAGGGCCAAGAATCTAGTGCACTTTTTAAACATGTTTGTGAATTTGACCATCCTATTGACTGGAAAAATGCTTCAAAAATTATACAATGTAAGAATATAACAGAAAGAAATATCATAGAGTCAGGAATTATTAAATGCAATTATGACCAACTCATAAATAATAGTTTAGGATTATATAAATTAGATCCATATATTGTCAGTAATATAAATAGTACATATTTTAAAAGTTAATGTAATAATGATATTTTTCCACGACCTCACCGAGTGACCCAACCTGAGCTTTCAGGCTTCGGAGAGGAGGGTAAATGTCTCTCTTGTCCTACTTATACTCTGTATCTCCATTTTTTGTTCTCATCTTTTTGTACTCCTTGATAATGTGAATATATCACGAAAGCGCTCGGACTCCGTGTGTTTTTCCTTTTCCTAGTGGACTCTGCATATTTGTGATTCGCGTGTGACTTGTGAAATTTGTGCATATATATATATATATATATATATATATGTGTGTGTGTGTGTGTGTGTGTGTGTGTGTGTGTGTGTGAGTGTATGGGTGTGTGTGTGTGTCTGTGTCTGTGTGTGTGTGTGTGTGTATCTATGTGCGTGTGTGTGCGCGCGTTGTCTGTATGTGTGTTTTTGTCGACATTGTTGGGGAGAAGACGGTATAAAAATTAATCCATCTTTACGCATTCCCAAGGACCCCAGGTGATGATGTTTTGTGGATTGGGTATTCCATCCTTCTATAGACCCACCGAGTAACAAGGTTTCCTATTAATTAGAAGTAAACGTACAAAGTAAATTACTCCTCTGTTG
The DNA here is from genome assembly GCF_046742065.1 of Oratosquilla oratoria. NCBI lineage: Eukaryota > Metazoa > Arthropoda > Malacostraca > Stomatopoda > Squillidae > Oratosquilla > Oratosquilla oratoria. The sequence continues at coordinate 35,213,888 of NC_134811.1, read as the reverse complement.
AGATGTGCAAGAAGTGCATTTGACGGGCTGAGATATACCGGGTAAAAAAATACCAATCTCCCAGAGACTAACTTGTCAAACAGAAGTTAGTAAGCTGTAGAAACGTCCCAGGTGTCTTGTCAATCTTCGATCAAAGAGAAGAAAAATAAGATGAAGGAATCTTATATGGTCAATATTCATTATCAATACATATATTGTTAATATTTGTTACGGACGACCAAGAATTTTCCCGTGGCTTCATTATCAGCCAAGAAATTTCCAGGTGTATTTTCTGTAATATTTGGTATCAACCTGAAAAGTTCAATATTAATGAAGTTACTCTATCATTCTTGATAAATATTTACTGCACATGGGTGTCTTATAATAGGAAAATTGGTGATATAGATAGAGGTCATATTCAGCACAATTTGCTCACGTTCATGACCTTTAACGCTAAAGGGCATTTTCCGCACAGGTTTCAAATGTCATTTAAAACCTTTATTCGATCACATGACACTAATAACAAAGATGACAATAACAAGGGTAAGATTGATTGAGATTAAAGACCCTATCTTGAGTTCGTGTCCTTTGCCACAGTCTAGCAAAATATAGACTTTTTCTAATAACAAATTATTTTCTTATTTGAAGGAATCTTGTCAAAAAGAGTACTGTCTCATTGTTTTCGTGTTATTGTAGTTTTTTCTGGTTGATAGGATTTCCAGTCTCCTCTCGTATCCTCTAGAAGGCTAACAAGCCTGTCTTTGCATGGGGATAGGCCAGTGGCCTCACATTTTTTGGATGGAAATCCTCTGGTGTTATGATTATACTGATAGTACTAGTACTACTACCAACACTTTTACTAATACTTTTATCATTACTACTACTACTACTATTTCTACTACTACTATTGCTGTTACTGCTACTACTACTAATGATAATAATATGTTAATAATGAAAAAATTATAATAATGATAATGATGATGATGATAATAATAATAACGATAGTAATAACATTAACAATAATGATAATAATAATGATAATAATGATAATAATAATGATAATAATAATAATAATAAAAATAATAATAATAATAATGATAATAATAATGATAATGATAATAATAATAATAACAATAACGATAATGATAACAATGATAGTTATGATGATTACAATGACTACAATGATGACAGTAATAATAGTGATGGTAACAACACCAATAACAGCAATAATGATAGTAGTTATAATCTTTTATACCAAAATATGTAAGACTGGATAAGCACACATAGTGCATTTACGCTGCATATCAAATTCCCACCCACTGTGTGGCTGTAACCTACATTTCAACAGTTCGTTTCTCATGTCGAGAATGCTATTCATAGTCAAAATATTCATTCAGATTTCCATAATCACCTTTCAGACCCACTTTCCATTTCTCGCTTTAGATTTCCTTCCACAGCGTTAAGTAAACACCAGACTTCCCTGCCACTCTTTTCAGGCTTCACGAAGATCATATGCCTAAATGTAAGAGCGATTCGTAAGCTATATATTATCATCCGTCTGCACACTGGGCGCCGCACTTACGGCCCTGTTCACATTAGCGGTGTTAATCGCGGCGGTTCAATTACAGTGTAAGCCAATGGGAGCGTTCACACACAACCACGCATTTTTTTCCCTGGACTATGTGTTACCGCTATGGTTTCCGCCCGGTTCAAACCGATAGTGTGAACAGGGCCTAAGGGCTAAGCCCCTTGGAAACCCCGGAACGCTATACTATATAGAATTTTCCTTAGATAATGTCAGACGATTTTATTCAGTCTGTTGTATGTGTGAGGGTGCATATTTGTATAAATGGAGTCTAGACTGATCAAAAGACCATCAGACAGTTTTTTTTTTTTTTTTTTTAAGATTGGTCTTTTCAGAGCACAAATGTGTTCAGAAGGTCTTCTTGCTGAAAGATTGTCACGACAATTGAGTTATGGCCCCCGTCACACCTTGACAATTTAGCCAAGGTATGGCGACATATAAAAGATTCTCTAAAACGCGGGCATACGCTAAACTTTCGATAACTTTATCCATTTTGGGCGTATATATAGTGGTTTCGTGACCCGTTGGACGTATACCTAAAGTATTAGTAACTTAGATAGAATATTTTGATAACTTATAGATAAATTATTCTAAAGAATGGCCAGCATATTGCCAGCGTTCACATTCTATGCACAGCGATGGTCCAACTTGTGCACAGCGTGCGGTAGCGTATCGCCGACAATGACATGTGGCCAAAAAGGTTGCAGCAGCTCGTCGATTCGAATCATACATAGCTGGTCGGTCCTACATGCCAAATTGTCGTCACCTCCCGATCCATAGTCTCACCCAGTTCCTTCTCCTCCGGTCACCTTTTTTCCTACCACTATTAATACGCAACTTGTTGTGTCAAATCAATTAGGTCATGATGATGTTGGAGGACAGCTGGTAGGTATTCGTGTCTCAGCCTTGCCGGATCCTCCATCTCTCAGTCTGCTCACCATTATATGGTTGGTAGCAGTAAGTTCTGTTGTCGTCCGGAACACATCAAATAATTTTACATACGTCAATATGCGTTGGTACGCACCTTGTAGTGTCAAATCAATTAGGTCATGCTATATTGGAGGATAGATAGTAGGTATTCTCGTCTCAACCTTGCCGGATCCTTCATTTCTCAGTCTGCTCACCATGATAGGGCAGCACCAAGTTATAAGCACTTAGTGCACAAAGAGCTGTCGCCTAGAACATGTCAAATACCTCTACATGCGCCAACATTTGTTGGAGACAAGTTTGATATAAGTTATACATAGGTTCGAAGCACGTTACTCATAGATTGAAAATAAGTTTTGAGTACGCCAGACATTATCTCGGTTCCGGTGTTTTCATGACAGATATATATATATATATATATATATATATATATATATATATATATATATATGTGTGTGTGTGTATCTTTTTTCAACCACAAATCACTTTTAATTCCATGCAATCGAAGTCGAGAGTGAAGAATCGCTCGATGGAGGCATCCGATGGAAATTGAAACGTGGACGAGCCGAGGATTCGAACCCTGCTAACCCGTAACAAAGTTACAGTGACTTAAACCAATACGCTATCAAGAGAGATATAAGTTGAGTACGACTTTCTTATATTTGTATGCTCGAATTACATACACCTACACAAAATATCGTGTTCAACCCACCTCCGCTATGATAGTGCATTTAGCTAGTATGTGCACGTGGGAAAGTAGTATACATATATACTGAATCGTTCCCAGTGATCAATTAATATCTTTTTTCAACCACAAATCACTTTTAATTCCATGCCATTTCAGTCGAGAGTGAAGAATCGCTCGATGGAGGCATCCGATGGAAATTGAAACGTGGAGGAGCCGAGGATTCGAACCCAGCTAACCCGTAACAAAGTTACAGTGACTTAAACCAATAGGCTATCAAGAGAGATATAAGTTGAGTACGACTTTCTTATATTTGTATGCTCGAATTACATACACCTACACGAAATATTGTGTTCAACCCACCTCCGCTATGATAGTGCATTTAGCTAGTATGTGCACGTGGGAAAGTAATATACATATACACTGAATGGTTCCCAGTGATCAATTAATATATTTTTTCAACCACGTGCACATACTAGCTAAATGCACTATCATAGCGGAGGTGGATTGAACACGATATTTTGTGTAGGTGTATGTAATTCGAGCATACAAATAAAGAAAGTCGTACTCAACTTATATCTCTCTTGATAGCGTATTGGTGTCACTGTAACAGAGGTTATCCACTCAAAATGAGTCTGTAAAACTTTCTACGAAATTTTGACATTTTCTTATATACGTACGTTTATATTATACTCGTAATGTCTCCACTCACTTCCCCTTTGCGTTAACCAAGAGAGAGAGAGATAGAGAGAGAGAGAGAGAAAGATGGGAGGAGGAATGGAGAGAGGGGGGGAAGGAGAAACAGATAGAGGGAAAAAGGAGGGAAGAAGAGAGAGAGAGGAAGGGAAGGAGTACGGAAAGATGGAGGGAGGGAGGAAG
>NC_134811.1:35177333-35199833 GCF_046742065.1 Oratosquilla oratoria | reverse complement strand
CACAAGACACAGCACATCCACAGCAAGGCCGCTTCATTAAATCGGCGACCCCCCCTCTCCGTCCCCCCATTGCATAAAATGAGAGGACGGGGAGAAATCCCTTCGGGCTGCGTCAAATTTTGCTCACACATACTACCTCACCCCCCATCCACCCGCCCATTCCACCTCATGCAATCACAGCATCATCCATATACAACCATTCTCCATTCACCCCTGTCTTCTGTCCTCTCCCGTCCTTCCTCAACAGACATTCCCCTCTTCCCCAAAGCCCCCTTCACCCCATCCATCCACCTCATCCTAGGACGTCCCCTCATGTTCACTCCCTCCACATCTGCCTTCCATACCTCTTTTACTAGTCTTTCTTCACTCATTCTTTCCATGTGTCCAAACCATCCTAATATTCTTTCATCAACCCTATCTCCCAGCTCCTTTTCCACCCCTGTTCTCCTCCTCACCTCATCATTTCTCACTCTATCTAGCCTAGTAACCCCCATCATACTTCTCAGACACCTCATCTCAAACACATTCAAATTCCTTCTCTCTTCTTCTCTTATGTTCCCATGTTTCTGCCCCATACAGTGCTGTTGGCACAATCACTCCTTCATACAGTCTCCTCTTAGCATCCATTCCCAAATGTCTATTCCTCATTACACTCTTTAATCCACCAAGGCATTTACTCGCTTCTCTCAATCTACATTCTACCTCCACTTTCACTCCACCTTTCCCTGCCACATTTGCACCCAAGTATCTAAAACTATCCACTTCCTCCAGTCGCTCTCCCTTAATGCTCACTTCCAGTCTACTGCCACTTTCACCCCTTGTACATCCCATCACCTTACTTTTACCCAAATTTGTCTTTAGCTTTCTTCTATCACATACTCTCCCAAACTCTGTCACCAAGCTCCTCAATCCCTCCTCCGATCCTGCCACAAGCGCAGTGTCGTCCGCAAACAACAGCTGGCTCACCTCCCACTTTTCTCCATTTCCTTTAACCATCTCCAATCCCTTGCCCACTATCCTTGCATTTACCTCTCGCACCACCCCATCCATGTATAAGTTGAACAGCCAGGGTGACATAACGCATCCTTGACGAAGTCCCACCTTTACCTCGAACCACTCACTCTCTCCATTTCCAATCCTGACACAAGCTCTACTATTCTCATGAAAACTCCTGACAGCTCCCAGAAGCTTTCCTCCTATCCCGTATATCTGCATAACCTCCCACAGTGCCTTCCTGTCTACCCTATCATAAGCATTTTCCAGATCCATAAAAGCCCAGAAAACATCCTTCCCCTTTCCTATAGCTTTCTCACATATCTGTCTTACCACAAAGATCTGATCTACACAACCTCTACCTGTCCTAAATCCACACTGTTCCTCACCAATTACTCCTTCTGTTCCTCTCCTAATGCTCTCAATCAAGATCCTCCCATAAGCCTTCCCAACTACACTCAACAAGCTAATCCCTCTGAAACTACTACATTCACACTTGTCCCCTTTTCCCTTGTAAAGAGGAACTATACAGGCACTCCTCCAGTCCTCCGACACTCTACCCTCTCTCCAACAAACATTAAATAACCTCACCAACCAGTCCACCATCACTGTACCTCCCTTTTTCAGACATTCCGCATGGCATCCATCCAGACCAGGTGCCTTACCTGCTTTCATCATCTTAACAACTGCCTTCACCTCATCCTTCCTTATTTCTCCTCCATTCTCCTCATTCACCACTCTCGTTTTCTTCGCACTTCCCACTGCAGCAATCTTTCCTTCCCTATCCTCCTTCACATTTAGCAACTCCCTAAAATATTCTGCCCATCTTCCCCTTACTGCCTTCTCTTCCATTATCATCTCTCCATCTGCACCTTTTACCTTTTCTTCTCTACTTGATTCGCCTCCTCTTCCTCTCTTAATTTCTTTCCAAAACATCTTTTTATTACTTTCAAAATTTTCTGTCAAACTCTTACCCCATTTCACATCTGCTCTCCTCTTTGCCTCCTTTACCTTTTGCTTTACTTCTCTTTTCTTTTCTTTGTACCTCTCATATGACTCCCTCGTCCTATTTTGTAACCAATCTGTGAAAGCTCGCTTCTTCTCTTCTACAACCTTCTTTGTTTCCTCATCCCACCATTCACTACCCTTCCTTCTATTTCCCCCTGTCCTTCTTGTTCCACACACCATCCTTGCACACTTTGTGACTCCCTCCTTGAACCATCCCCATTCCTCCTCCACACCCAGCTCTACTCTACCCTTTACTCCCTCCCACTCCTCCTTCAGCTTCTTTCCGTACTCCTTCTCCTTTTCCTTCTCATTCAAAGAGTTCACTCTAAGAACCTCCCTACCTTTTGTCCCTTTCCCCTTCCTCCATCTATCCTCCACTTTCAACTTACACCTTCCACCATATATATATATATATATATATATATCTTGATAGCGTAGTTGGTAAGTCACTGCCGCACATGTCATGAGGATGCCGGGTTCGAAGCCTGGACAGTACCACATTTCAATTTCAGCATGCTGGCATTTGATGGCTTAGAATTAAAGTGCATTGTGGTTGTTAATATATATCTATATATATATATATATATATATATATATATATATGTATGTATATATATATATATGCTATAATAAAGTAGTAGCCTCTTTCTATCTGTCTGTTTATTTGTTTGTTCACGAACGTCTCCTAGGGCTTTGGAGATACACCCCCATAACCATATATATTCTAATACCCTATCACTCCAGGTACTTGGATAACTATATTTCATTTCCCAAAAATTATTTTGGTTAGGGTTAAGGGTTAGAATTAGGTGGGGTATGGTTAGGTTAGGGATTATTCACGAGCTCCTCCTAGGTTTGTGCAGATAGACCCCTATAACCATAAATATCCTGAAACCTTATAACCTAAGGTACTTGGATAACTATCTTTCATTTGTCTGTCTGTCTGTTTGTTTGTTTGCTTGTTTGTTTATTCACGAACTCCTTTCAGGGTTTTGGAGATAGACCCCCATAACCATATATATTCTGATACCCTATCACTCCAGGTACTTGGATAGCTATATTTAATTAAAAAAAGATGTTCTGGTTAGGAGTAAGGGTTAAATATTCTGATACCCTATCACTCCAGGTACTTGGATAGCTATATTTAATTAAAAAAAAATATTTTGGTTAGGGTTAAGGGTTAGATTTAGGTGGGGTATGGTTAGGTTAGGGATTATCCACGAACTCCTAGTTTTTTGCGGATAGACCCCTGTAACCATATATATTCTAAAACCTTATAACCCAAGGTACTTGAATAACTAACTTTCATTTGTATCTACTCTGTCTGTCTGTCTATTTGTTTGTTCACGATCTCCCCCAAAACCATATATATTCACCATAACCCAAGCTACTTGGATAAGAATGTTTTACTTCCAAAGGGCGTCTCCCTCCTCAAACTGACATTTTTTTACATTCTAAACATTTTTTTTTTCCACTGAGTTATATTGATACTTGTAACTTTTCTCCACAAATTCTATCAAAATTAACATGATCATCCTTTGCCCGCAGCAACGCGTGGGTAATTTGGCTAATATATACATGTATATGTATATATATATATATATATATATATATATATATATATATATATACATATATATATATATATATATATATATGCATATATACACATATATACACAGCCATGACAGAATTGATTAGTCGCCAAGAAAAACCGTTTAATTTATTAAACAAGCAATTAATACAATTAAAGTGTTTATAAATGGTCACAATATGAATAACTAATATTTGGTTGACATCCCCTTTGTTTCTTTGTTTTTGTTTTTTTCAATGCAAGGACATTTCTAGGCATGCTAGTGATTAGTTCACGAATATTCTCTTGAGGGATTTCTTGCCATGTTTCCCGTAGTAATCCTAAGAGTTCGGGCTTTGAGGATGGCTTCCTGTTCTTTTTGCGAAGTTGTCGGTCTAATATGCCCCAGAGGTGTTCAATAGGGTTCATATCCGGGGATTGACTTAGGCATGGAAGTTTCCTGATCCCATTTTGGCTCAACCAATTTTGTGTTGCTTAAGCAGTGTGACAAGGAGCTCCATCCTCTATAAATAGGAAGACATTTTTAATCATTCTACCACTGGAAAATATTGGAATGAGTCCTTCCTTTAATATAGAAACAAATTTGCCTGAATTGATGTTTCCTTGACATTCCAAAAGCTCTGATCGACCATCACTCCAAATTACACCCCACACCATTATTGAAATGCCCCAATGTTTCACTGTTGGCTGCAGTCTTTTGAGGTCAAACTCTTGACTACAGGGTCTCCAGACCCACACTCTTCCACTGTCAGAAAATAATGCAAATCGTGACACATCAGAGAAAATGACAGTGCTCCAAATGGCCACAGGTCTCTCCACCATCCCAACAGTCCAATCCTTTCTGCCCTTAATGTTGGCTGGACGGAGGAGTGGTTTCCTTCTTGCAGTTCTGCAATAGTAACCCATTTTGTGGAGATACCTGACAGCTGTTCTGGGACTGACATCTGCATGTGCTGCTATGTCAAAGGCCTTGCAACGTGGATCCTCTTCGACATTTCTTTTGACAAGACACAAAGTTATTTCTGAGGGCCCGGGATGACCTGAATGAGGTTTTGTGCCCTTCTTGTTCTCTCTGGTGAATTGTACGATCACTCTATCAACAGCAGAAAGGGGTATTGACAGATTTTCAGATATTTTGTGTTGACTAAGTCCACCTTCATGTTGACCCACAATACGACCTCACTGAAATTCAGATAGGTCTACTGCCCCTTTGGTTCGTGGCATGCTTGATTAATCTTGTATGTAATTTGAAACATAAATCTAGGTACACATAACATATTAGGTAAATTTGAATAACATTAAGCATTAAATAAGAGCAGATAAGCTTGTTTCTTGGTGTCTATTAAATTCTCTTATGTCTGCGTCTATATGCACACACACGCACACACACACACACACACACACACACACACACACACACACACACACACACACACACACACACACACATATATATATATATATATATATTTATATGTACATATATGTACATGTATATATATATATATATATGTGTGTGTGTGTATATATATACGAGGTCTGTTAAAAAAATACGCGGACTGTTTGAATCAGCTGATTACGACGCCATTTCCCGTTTGCAGATATTTTTATTTGTGTATTAGCTACCCGGTTTTTAGTGAAGTGCAATTTTTTTTCGTTTTGCGGATTTCAGAATGAATGATGTGAAGGAGCAACGACTTGCTGTGAAATTTTGTGTTAAACTTGGAAAATTTGCGAATGAAATTTTTGCTATACTTAACACGGCTTACGGTGATGTTGCTATGAAACGTACGGCATGTTTCAAGTGGCATGAGCGTTTTAAGGATGGTCGAAAAAATCAACACCCTGGTGCGGGCAAATCGACGTCTGACTGTCAGGGAACTTGCTGAAGAGTGTGGGATATCAGTTGGATCTTGTTACGAGATTTTGACAAAAAGATTGAAGATGCACCGCGTTGCTGCGAAATTTGTGCCACGCCTGATGACAGACGAACAAAAAGCTCATCACGTCCAGGTTTGTCAGGAACTGCTTGATCATTCAGAAGAAGATGAAAACTTCTTGTCCAGGATGATAACAGGTGATGAATCGTGGGTTTGTGGTTTTGACATTGAAACGAAGGTCTAATCGTCTCAATGGATGAGTGAAACATCCCCCAGACCCAAAAAAAGCTCGCCAAGTTTGATCCAAGGTCAAGGTGATGCTGACAGTTTTCTTCGATGCTAAGAGTGTTGTTCACCACGAGTACCTCCCCGAAGGCTCCACAGTGAACCAGACTTACTACACTGAAGTTTTGAAACGTCTGAGGGACGCCATCCGTCGCGAAAGGCCAGAAATGTGGAGGAATGGCGACAGGTTTTTCCATCACGACAACGCTCCAGCCCATTCAGCCCTCAGAACTCGTGAGTTTTTAGCCAAATACTCGATCACTTTCCCCCCCCCACTCACCTGACCTTATTCCTTGCAATTTTTTCTTGTTCCCCAAACGCAAAAGATCCTTGAAAAGAAGATTTGAGACGATTCCCGAGATTAAGGCAAATACGACAAAAGAGCCAAAGGACATTATAAAAGAAGCATACCGGGACTGCTTCAACAAGTAAAAACACCGTTAGGATAAGTGCGTGCATTGGGGAGGAGAGTACTTTGAAGGGGACCCACATCTGTAACTTCTAAATAAAGCGCGTTTTGCTTTATGACATCAGTCCGCGTTTTTTTTTACAGACCTCGTATATATATATATATATATATATATATATATATATATGTATATGTATATATATATATATATATATATATATATATATATGTATATGTATATGTATATATTCGTGAAGCGTGGCAGGAGATTCTCTTTCAAGCATATTCTGTTGAAAACGACAGCAAATTTATTAGAAATTTATTTTTTTAGTAAGCTTTCCAGCTTTCAGAAAGTAGATTTCTGAGGAAAAGGGAAGGGAAGAAGCAAATTTCCAATTGACATTGGGAACTTAAAATAACACAGAAGTCTATGTTATACAGAAAATAAATGAAAATAAACAAAACACAGTAGAATAAACCCAAGACGTTTCTCAGATCGTTCTGCATCTTCAGTTGGAATGAAAGGAAGTATGTCTATGTGAGTATAAAAATGAATAAAGACAAAACTTGGAGAGATCGCTAATGACTCTCCTCTGCTTGGCTGGCGCTATTTGGTTGCTTCCTCAGCCTAGCCGATCGTCTAATGCATGATATTTTGTCCTCTACGGCGTGCTTATTTTGAACCTATGTGGGTTGTCTGTGTATGGGTGTTCTCCGATCCGGTGGCTCTATTTTTGTGATAGAATGTCTCCTACGTGTAGGTTTCATGCTGGGAAGGAGGGAGAAATCATTTGTTTGTACATTAATAATGAGTTGTAAATCTTTTATAATTACAGCCTCCAAGATGGTCAGACGTTGGAGGTCCTTCTCTGCGACGATTTCTGTATTATGTATCATGGTTTCCCTGTCGAGATGGCGTCTGTGGTTGGTCCAAACTTTGGACTCCAAAGGTGTTGTTTAGGTTCTCCTTGTTGTAGGTGAAGGGTGATTCTTCTGGACAGGGTGGTAGTTGTTTTTCCCACGTAGGTAGATAGGGGCGTACGGTCCTCCTCTGGGCAAGTGAATTTGTACACTACGTGGGATTGACGTATTCCATGAGGTTTTGGGACGGTGTGATTTCTCAGAATCAGAGAAGATGTTTTCTTGTTCCTATAATAAATGATGAGTGATAATTTGTCACGTTCTTTCGTGGGGGTCACATTTCTTTTAATAATGTTTTTTTATTGTTTTCTCACCATCTTTATATTCATTGGACATGTAGGACTTATAGAATATGCAGTGTGTAGTTCCTTCATGTCCTGTGGCAGTGTGATGAGGTTCTTGGTACCAGGTGTCAATAACTCCTCTGAGTGTAGATTGGACTTCATTGTTGGAGTATCCATTATTGATTAGAAGTTGGTGGTCTCTGCCTATCTCCTGGGTATCTGAATAAGAAGAACGATGGCTAAAAGGTCTTCTAAAAAGGGTGCTGATAGTGGAGTCTCTGTACTTTCTGGGGCACTCACTTTCTCCGCTCATACATAGTCCGGAGTTGGTGTCCTTAACATAAGCGCTGGAAGAAAAGGAGCTATTAGTCTGTTTGAGGAGGACGTCCAGGAAGGGGAGGGAACCACTTTCACTATGCTCGACAGTGAAATCAATCCCTGACACCTCCATGAGCTTCCTTCTCAAGGTTACAAGGTCTTGGTGGAAATCAGTTTGGACAAAAATATCATCAATATATCTACAGTACATATTGGGTTGGCTAATTTCACTGACACTATTTCCTCTACCGAGCCGATGAAAAAATTGGCAAAGAGAACCCCTAAAGGGGAATCCATAGCAACTCCATCCGTTTGTTGGCAAAGCTTCCCACGTGGGCAGCGGAAAGGAGACATTTTAGTACAAGCCTCGAGTAGAGAGCGTAGAAGTTTTTCAGGCATGTCTAGTCCGGGGGGTAGGTCCATTTCTATCAACGGAAATATTGGTAAATAATAAAGTGGCGTCCAGCGACGCTATTATTCCTCGGTTGGGAGTATCCTCAACCAGGTCCAGGAATTCGTGAGTCGATGACAAGCTGAATCTGTTCGGAATAAAAGGTGTTAATTTTTTAGCTAACTTGTACGTAGGTGTAGGTATTTGAATAATTATGGGTCGGAGGGGGTTATTAGGTTTGTGGATTTTTACATTGCCATAACAGTATCCTGGTTTGTATTCACCAGACAATTTACACAGCTTGGTACCTCCTTTGACAGTGTTAATAGCGTCAATAATTTTATTGACTCTAGTGACTATTTCAGGTATAGGATTTTTCTGGATGGGTTAGAATTTGTATCTATCCTCTAGAATATTATCAATCTTTTCAAAATATTCTGAGGTGGTGATAAGAACGAATACCGAGGTTTTATCGGCACGTCTTACTGTCACTTCCTGATTATTTATCAAACGTTGGGCGGCTTCAATGTGTTTTTTCCTGTAACACCGAGCTGGTAAAAGTACCTCGTTGCTTACCTGCCTCAGCAATAAGTTTTGGCTGTAGGCGTTGGCTGATTTCAACTGTACCTTCATCAAACTTGCTGATGAAGGTACTTTCTAATTCTTCCAAATATAAACATGCCATCACTGAGCTAAGGGGAGACCCCATGACGAACCCACTATGCTGGAAATATTCTACGTCATTGAACATGACGGGGCCGAAGTTGACACATAGAGAAACCAAATCGATGAAGTCTCTCTTGGCTACTGGCAGTTCATTCTCACTCAGATTTTTAACAACTTTTTAGCTACTTTTAAAGCTTCTTTTGTTCACAAATGTATCCACAAAAGAAGCGTTAAAACCAGTTACATCAAACTTATGGATAAAGATACACATTGGTGGCGATACGTCGATGACATTCTAATAGTGGTACCCGAGTTCGTTAATTTAAGACAGAAATTAACCCAGTTAAATAACATAGAACAGAAAATACAGTTTACACTAGAAGAAGAAATAAATGATGAAATTCCTTTTTTGGATACTATAATAAAGAAAACAGAGAACGGAATAAAATTCAAAGTATACAGAAAACCAACAAACCGAGAAGATTACATTCATTTTTATTCAGCTCACAGTACTAGAGTCAAATCAGGGATAATAATCGGATTCATGTTAAGAGCCCTAAGGATATGTAGCAAAGAGTTTTTACAGGATGAGCTTAACCATATCTTTAAATCCTTCCAAGAATTAGCATATCCTTTGGGCTTTCTAAAAGAATTAAAACACAAAGCCATCAAAATTATGGAAAGGAGCACAACACCTACAAACAACAGCACCAGCAAGGACAAAATATTCATTTCAGTTCCTAACTCTAGATACGCACCAATGATTAATAGTTTTTTAAAGAACACCAGAATAAATTTAGTAACATCAGCGGGAAAGAGAATTGGCGAGTTTACCAGAAACACAGTGAATTTACAGGAAAATAAAAGTGTTGTTTATGGAATTCCCTGAACATGTGAGAAAGTTTACATCGGCGAGACAGGACGCGGCATGGACAAAAGACTAGAGGAACACAAGAAGGATGTGAAACATCAGAGAAATTCAAATGCCCTAGTAGTTCATATCGGTGAAGAAAATAATTTGCCAAACTGGAAAGAAGCCCACGTTCTACTTAGGAAACTGGGAAAAAATAAAAGAAAAGTTTTGGAGGCGGCATACATTGCCACCGAGAAAACAACAAATTCTCGTAAGGGGTTTATGTCCTGAGCCCAAACAGCAGCACAGCTGGCAGTTGGCGAGTGTGGGGGGACAACGAGACCGAGATGAAGTCACGCAGGGTCGTCAGATCACAATGCAAGCTGTTGACGGACTTTGATTCATATTCTGTATTCAGTCCACTGAGGAAGGCCCAAGAGGTCGAAACGTCTGGTTCTGAATAAAGCTCCATATTCTAGCCTTAACGTTTCATTTTGCCACCTCACCTCCATATATATATATATATACATATATACATACATATAAATATATATATATATATATATTATATATATATGTATATATATATACATATATATGCATACATATATACGTATATATATATATTCATATATACATATGTTTATATATATATACATATATATATATAATATTATTGCTTCAAGTTGTCCGTCGCAGATGACGATGACATCCGGGAGAGTAATTGCTGTCGATCACGAGTCCAACACGTGATCCAAGATCACATACACTCGATGGCGCGGTGGTAGCGATCGCGGCCGCCACTACGGTGGTCTGGGTTTGAATCCCTCCCAGGGCTGAAATAATTTCAGTATCGCTGCGCTGGAAGTCGTTACTCCAACTCTCGTGGGCGGAGAGTTGGAGGGTGCGTATAAGGTCAGAGCATTACTCATAGATCGGTCATACTGTATGTGAGCTCTGAGCTCTCTTCGGGAGGGAAATAGTTGTTGATCACGAGTCCAGCACGTGATCTAAGACTATGGTGAATCACACACACACACACAGACACACACACACACAGACACACAGACACACACACACACGCACACACACACGGAAGGAAATTAAGAAAACATAGCTATAGAAGAGAACTGAAGAAAAACAGTTTTCCACATAGAGTTTTAGACATTTGGAACAAACTGGATAATGAAATAGTAAGCGCAAAAACCATTCACGAGTTTAAAAGCAAACTAGACACTGAGAGATACAATAGCGGGACAACACGAGCAAAGTACAACTAGGTAAAACTAGGTAAACACACACACACACACACACACACACACACACACACACACACACACACACACACACACACACACACACACACATACGCACACAGCTTCACACGAACATACGAACACAGAGCGCCCACCTATTTTTTATAAGCGTCTTTGATTCTCCACTAAGGTTTCAACTCGGTGTAGCAACAGTTGTCACCCGGCATTCCTTCCCCCCTTGGCTCTAATCACTCTCGCCCTCTGCCTCGTCATGGTCCGTCTCTTGGCCTCGTTTTCATCCTTGACGAAGACCTTCGGATGCGGCCACACACGTGTCGTCAGCTTTATGTGACTACCACGAAAGAGGGCGCAAGGTTTCGGGTCCCTCTTGTAGGTCGGAAACGTTTGCAGGAAACTAAAGTCTCCTTGACATAGGGGGCGGGGTTAGTAGTCGCTAATGCTAGCTGTAATTTAACTTACCCGGCAAATTGGAGGCAAGTTTACCAACTTTCTGTTGATATTGGGCAAGTAGTGGGGTAGTTTACAAGTCGCTAGCACTAGCTGCTACTAAATAGCTCCGTGTCAACGATACTATTGTATGTTTATCCTAATTTATATGGCAATCATAGCTCATTCCATTGATACTGTGAGTAGTTTATTCCTGACAATGACTACGTGATTGGCTAGGTTGGTTCTCCTTAGATGTTAAGGAGCCTACGCGAGGAGACACGTGGCTGCGGCCGAAGCCATCACTTTTGCCACATGTGCTTGGACTGTTGGGGCAGGTAACATTCTTTGTTTGGATTAGGAGAGGAGTGCAGGATTCGAACCAGTACCTAAGCAAATACAAGGTCAGCACGCTTCCGATTACGCTACCTATTTACAAGTCCTAACCTAGCTTAACCTAACCTAACCTAATCAAACCTATCCTAACCTAACCTACGTGCTGACATGTTATCGGAACAGTTTGTACGTGTATGTACAAGGTTTATCCTTTTCTATATACAATTCTTGTTGAATTCAATAATGTTCAATCTTTTGGAGCTTTCATGGGGTAATGGATAGCCTTCCTGCCTTGAACGCGGAAGTCCGGGTTCGGTTCCCGGTAAGTGATAGGCCTTTTTTGAAGTTACAGATTCGTGGTTTTCGAACCCCTTTTTGCAATAACGGATATCAGAGGTGCGGTATACCAGTGTCGCATTTCATTGTTAACATCCGATCAATATGGTCGAGTTCATTGCATTGGTGTCAGACTCCAATCACATCCACACCATTTCTAACTCTCCCAGAACCTCACATACGCATCGCACCATACATATACAATCTTATCAAGCTGAGGTACTAATGTTATACGGTCCCCAAAGAGATAGGCACATGGCCCTCCGATGGACCACTAAGAATTAACACTCGAATCATTCGCTTCGAAGTCCTGCGTGAAGGGTCTTCATGATGGCTTCCGAACTGATTATTTCGAAATAAAGCAAAACGTTCGTCCGCTTTTGTGTTCTCCGTAGGACTAAAAGTGATGAGTTGGTATAGTCTGGGGAGCTCCACTTCACTCCAGACTCACCCTGTTACCTCAGCTGAGTCTAGAAGCAAGTTAGAGCTAAGAGTTCCATAGCTCCCTTCAGCTCCATGGCAGGGTAGAGAGAGAGAGAGAGAGAGAGAAAGTGAGAGAGAAATAGATAGACAGACAGACAGACAAATAGACAGACAGGCAAACAGACAGAAGTACAGAAAGACAGAGGCAGAAACAGACAGACAGTCAGACAGAGAAGAGAGGAATGGGGGGGGGGAGGCTGTCTTATGCATAATGCTCCCGTTCCCGCTACAGGTCATCCCTCTTGCCCGATATGAATAGACCCAACCCCAAGCCCTTGGGCCACCCCTGACCGCTGCCACAACTTTGTCCGTCGCCACCCTTGTCCTCTCATGTAACAGGTTAGCACCTTGACTCGATCTGTGTGAGGTCCACGTTGTCGTCGTCGGTCATCCTTCATCCCTGACTCAAGTTCAACCCTGTCCGTATCTCCTTCTTCAACTGCAATCCGACCCCTAACCGTAGCCGTAGTCCTAGCTGTAGTCTTAAATCTAATCCTAATTGTAACCCAAATATATGTGTTTTACCCTTATTGTATTTTCCATATGGGTTGTTGACTGCATAGGTTTGCTATATTAGGGACTTAAGTGACACCTCTATGGACCAGGGTCACGTAGGACTGTATTATGATTGAAAACGCAACTCAAAAAAGAATGATCACTCTTAATCCTCCATTATGCTAAGCTCCATAAATATCTCCTTTACCTCGTTTATGACTCCACCTCTCTGGTGTGAAATATCCCCAAGGAAAAAATCACTGACTACATAATGAAGTACTATTTGGTGTTTCAGTATCCTTTGTGCAACTGGCACAACGTAGCATGTTATGATGTGCTGTTAGTTCATATCGGTACCATGCCCTACCGGTACTTTGTAGGACTGTTACTAAAAAGTAAATGGACGAGTCAGCCTACGGGTTTCACTTTGATAACATACCTACTTGTACTGTATGTCATTGTCGGAAAGCGTACACACACACACACACACACACACACACACACACACACACACACACACACACACACACACACACACACACACACACACACACACACACATACATACACACACGACTCGGTGGCGCAGTTGGCAGAGCGCTTGACCGGGAAGTACGATAGTGCTCGCAGTACCCAGTTCGAATCCTGCCCAGGGCCGAAATTATTTCGGTATCGCTGTGCTTCGGGTCGTTACTCTGACTCTCGTGGGTGTGTGTGTGTGAAAGGTCATAGCATTACCCATAGATCGGTCATACGAGCTCTGAGCTCTCTTCCGGGAGGGAAACAGCTGTCGATCACGAGTCCAACACGTGATCCAAAGACCAAGGTGAATACACACACACACACACACACACACACACACACACACACACACACACACACACACACACACACACACACACACACACACACACACACACACACACACACACACACACACACACACACACACACACACACACACACACACACACACACACACACACGCACACACACACACACACACACACACACACACACACACACACACACACACACACACACACACACACACACACACACACACACACACACACACACACACACACACACACACACACACACACACACACACACACACACACGCACGCACGCACACACAAACTAACTACTGAAGCCCTTGTTACGTCAGATTCACAAGACTCAATCTCTGTTCTTTGTCCCGTTAGACCTTCCGTCCCAAGGTATATGTCAAGACTTATTCTACCTCGACTTCCCATGCATTGTGATGCTTGGCAGCAGCACCTTCGTAAACGGGCACTAGCCTTGGCCCTCCGCTATCTCAGTGTTATGCACTTTGCCTGGTTCAAGCGAAGTCCAATGCCACTATGTGCGACGTAATCTCAGTATTCCACGGCCAACTGTTGACAATGTGTATGGAGGGGACAAACCAAATGTATGTAATATATTGAACCCTTGATCCTCCTCAGAAGGGAGAGTGCCTAATTCAAAAGTTTTTTAAGCAAATAATGACCACAATATGTTCTATTAAAGAGGGCTACACATCACCAAGATCAGGCCGGCTGGACTGTACAGTGGTACCGTTCTCGACCGCTAATTCAGCTGATTTCGATTTCCACCCAGGAATAAGAGAAAAAACCATTATCGCTGTATTGCAAGCAGCACTCCGACTCTAATGGACAAGGAGCATTGTGTGTGTGTGTGTGTGTGTGTGTGTGTGTGTGTGTGTGTGTGTGTGTGTGTGTGTGTGTGTGTTTGTTTGTGTGTGTATTTGTGTATGCGTGTGTGTGTGTGTGTGTGTGTGTGTGTATGTGTGTGTATGTGTGTGTGTGTGTGTGTGTGTGTGTGTGTGTGTGTGTGAGTGTGTGTGTTAGTGTGTGTGTGTGTGTGTGTGTGTGTGTGTGTGTGCGTGTGTGTGTGTGCGTGTGTGTGTGTGTGTGTGTGTGTGTGTGTGTGTGTGTGTGTGTGTGTGTGTGTGTGTGTGTGTGTGCATGTGTGTAAGGTTGCAGTATTACCCATAGATCGGGGTATATATGAGTTTTGAGCTCTCATCTGATAGAGTCATAGCTGTTGATCACAAGTCCATTATGATTCAAGACCGCGGTGAATCACAGGCAGACGAGAAGTCACAGAAAATCGATAATTAAGTGAAATAGGACGATTTAGGGGGGGGGGGTAGCCTTTACTGTTGCCAGCGTGGAGGGGAAGACATTGCAACTCATCCCAGAAACCATCAACTAAAGAGGAAGCATTTCACAAGAAGCGGCGGGTGGGTGACGGCACAAAAGTGCTTATTTGCATCAAACGCAGTCTCGCGCTACATCACGTATGCGGTAGACGTAACCTGACGTCCAACACAGCAAAGGCCTCATACAATGGCTACGTCTTCCAGCCACGCACCACTGCCCATGTCACTCATTCCATCCTGTCGCAGACGCGGGGCCCAACGACAAGACCAAGACGCGGACGTGGCGCCACGAGATGTGACTCGATGTGACGCCGACGTGACTCCGGGACTGAATAGACCCGAAGGTATGGCGTCGCAGCAGCTGGCAGAGCAGATGCGGCTGTTTGCTGTCATGGGATTATTTTGGTCTTGTTCTTTGTTTTCCAGAGATGCACTGTCAGTCATTCTTGCGAAGAAGGAAAGTAATTTCAGCTACTGAAAGGCATACCCACAAGTGAATGATTCGGAATTTAATGAATCATGCCCTTGGTCCAACTCGGTGGCTGCAGGGATTGAAATGGGGTCACCTCGACCTCCGCCGCAAGTAACGACGCTCTAACACACTCGGCCGGCGAGCATTCCTAAGCCAGCGAGTTACGAATGTTCAACTTACGAATTTTTAAAGATACGAACAAAGTTACGTACATGCATATACCAAAGTTTCCCCCCTTACAAAGGAGGTAGCCAAAAACAAAGGTATAAAAACCACTCCCACCCATTCCATCCCCACATATTCCACTCCCATCCACCCCCTGCCTAACTCTTATTTTGGCTCCTCTTGGATAACGGGTCATCCCTACAGCTCGCCCACTGCTCTGGGTCAGAAGCATTGTCGCAAGACACGGCACATCCATGGTAAAGCGGCTTCATTTAATCGGCGACCCCCCTTTTCCATCCCCTCATGCAGAAAAGAAGAAGA
This sequence comes from Oratosquilla oratoria, assembly GCF_046742065.1. Taxonomy (NCBI): domain Eukaryota; kingdom Metazoa; phylum Arthropoda; class Malacostraca; order Stomatopoda; family Squillidae; genus Oratosquilla; species Oratosquilla oratoria. Next base: position 35,183,732 of record NC_134811.1, on the reverse strand, counting down.
CGAGGAGAAATCCCTTCTAGCGGCGTCACTTCATTTTTCACACATATTCCCTCAACCCCATCCCCAAATCACTCCACCTCATGCATCATAGCATCATCCATACACAACCATTCTCCGTTCACCCCTATCTTCTGTTCTCTCCCGTTCTTCCTCAACAGGCATTCCCCTCTTTCCCAATGCATCTTTTACCCCTATCTGTAATACCTCCCACAGTGCCTTCCTGTCTACCCTGTCATAAGCCTTTTCCAGATCCATAAAAACCAAAAAAACATCCTCACCTTTTCCTAAAGCTTTCTCACATATCTGTCTTACCACAAAAATCTGATCCACGCCAACCCCTACCTGTCCTAAACCAACACTGTTCCTCACCAATTACTCCCTCTGTTCCTTTCCTAATCCTCTGAATCAAGACCCTCCCATAAGCCTTCCCAACTACACTTAACAAATTGATCCCTCTGAAACTACTACACTCACACTTGTCCCCTTTTCCCTTGTAAAGTGGGACTATACAGACACTCCTCCATTGCTCCAGCACTCTACCCTCTCTTAAATAAACAATAAATAACATCACCACCCAGTCCATCGTCACTGTACTTTTTTTTTTTTTTTTTTTTTACATCCTGTATGACATCCATCCAACCCAGGTGCCTTACGTACTCTCATCATCTTAGCAACTACCTTCACCTCATCTTTCCTTATTTCTCCTCCATTTTCCTCATTCATCACTGTTATTTTCTTAGTGCTTCCCACTGCAACTACCTTTCCCTTCATATCCTCCTTCACATTTAGCAATTCCCTAAAATACTCAGCCCATCTTCCTTTTACTGCCTTCTCTTCCATTACCATCTCTCCATCTGCATCCTTTACCTTCTATTCTCTACTTGATTCCCCTTCTTTTCCTCTCTTAATTTCCTTCCAAAACATCTTTTTACTACTTTCAAAATTTTCTGTCATACTCTTACCCCATTTCATATTTGCTCTCCTCTTTGTCTCCTTTATCTTATGCTTTACTTCTCTTCTCTTTTCTTTGTACCTCTCATATGATTCTCTCATCCTATTTTACAACCAATCTGTGAAAAATCGCTTCTTCTCTTTTGCAACCTTCTTTGCTTCCTCATCCCACCACTCACTAACCTTTCCTTCTATTTCCTCCCATCCTCCTTGTTCCACACACCATCTTTGCACACCTTATAACTCTCTCCTTGAACCATCCCCATTCCTCCTCTACTCTAGTTCTACTCTATCCTTTACTCCCTTCCACTCCTCTCTCAGCTTCTTCTTGCACTCCTCCTTTTCTTTCTCATCTAAGCAGTTCACTCTAAGCACCTCCTTACCTTCTGCCCTTTTCCTCTTTCTCCATCTATCCTCCACTCTCAACTTACCTTCTACCAAAAAATTATGTGATATCCCCCCACCCTGCCCCCTTAGAACATGTACATCCTTAACTCTTCCTACTATACTCCTGGTTACCAGTATATAGTCCATTAACTCTCTATCTACCACCTTTCCGTCCACCATCTTCTCCCATGTGTACTTATGCTTGACTTTCTTCCTAAACACTGTATTTGCTATGATCAACTTTATAGACACATATCTACCATCATCTCTCCACTCCATCTATTGGTTCATTTCCTACTCCAGCATTAATGTCTCCCAGTACCACTACATTAACATTTCTCCATAATCCCTCTATGCACTTATTTGAATCTATCCAAAAGGGTTGGTGACGATTCGCCGCGGCCGATTCACCGCCGACGTTTCGCCGCCGACTTTTTTGCCATTTGGATTGTTTGACCGCCGAGGACTATTCGCCGCCTGGAAATATAAATACACTATATATGTATGATTATTTTCCATCTTACCTGGTCTTTATATTTTTTATCCCTTTTTATGTATGCTACTGCACGCTGCATATTATTATAAGAAAAGAACATGTTGTAAAATGAACATTTTACAGTATTGTTTTACACCATAATTCTAACAGTTTTATACAATAGATAAGAATAATTTTGGGTGTTACACAATAACTCTATTTTCATGAAAGATTAAGACAAAAAAAATGAAAGAAAGAAATAAAATAAAAATTATAATTTTGTTCATTTAATATTTATGCGCTATTCCACTGAGATATTCCAGTTTCTTTCAACGTCGTATTCAAGAACAACTGTTTTTATTCTTTCGTCCGCGTCTCGATATTTTTTTAGTTTTCTTAGTGGTGGGAAACCCACTATCAGCTGTTAAAAGTACCTAAGAAAGCAGAGTGACATTGGTAAAATATTAACTTAAGTTTGATTATTCGTATTCACTTTTCGGTTTCGGTTTTCCTTTGTTGTTTGTATCATTAGAAAAAGGGCGAATATGGCTTGTAACGGCTGTAAGAATTTGGAAGACCGGCTCAGGCGTTGTGAGGAAGAGATTTCACTTCTCACTGAATGGAGACTAATCTAAAATAAATAAATGAATATATGAATAAGTAAATGAACAAGTCGATGGATAAATGAATAGATAAATAAATATATAGATAAATATATAGAATAAATTGTAGGAATAAACTTCAAATCACCAGTCCAGTGTAAGCTTTCTTCCCAAAAATATATGCATATGTATATATGTGCACATATTCAGTTTTGGGCGCACCTTTTTCACATTAAATTTTTTATTTGTTTTTCCAACTCACTGAATGCCTTTATTTTCCAACTGAACCGCTGGATAATGTTGTGGGGTTCACCTATTCCCTCGTATCGTGTTCGATCTAATAAGCCTGTCGAATCAGACGTAGAGTAACGTCATCTTTGAGCTCCACCGATATCTCCAGTAATCTAGTCCACGCACCACGTCGTATGGGAGCAGGTCCCCTGGTTTGAAATTTCGGGCGTATGACGAGAAGAAAGACTACTTGAGACACAGAGGAACAAGCTTATCCTCAAATACGCACATTTGCTTCAGAAAGTTCTCATCATGATTCATTTACACTAATATACCCCTTCTGGTTGTTTATTCTTCAACGGGGATGAGAAAGAATGACAAGGTTGGGGATAATCGTATTTGGAACTTTACCATTACGTCTGTAATGTGTGCTGGTGGCGTCATCGGAAGCGTGCTGGTCTCGCATTCGCTTAGTTGTGGGTTCGAGTTCCGCACTCCTCTCCGATTCCCAATAGTGACTGTTACCTGACCCAAGACTCCAAGCGCATTATAGGGTAAAGGTGACATTTTCAGCCGCAACAGCGCGCCTCCTTGCGTTTCTTCTTCTTCTTCTTCTTCTTCTTCTTCTTCTTCTTCTTCTTCTTCTTCTTCTTCTTCTTCTTCTTCTTCTTCTTCTTCTTCTTCTTCTTCTTCTTCTTCTTCTTCTTCTTCTTCTTCTTCTTCTTCTTCTTCTTCTTTTTCTTCTTCTTCTTCTTCTTCTTCTTCTTCTTCTTTTTCTTCTTCTTCTTCTTCTTCTTCTTCTTCTTCTTCTTCTTCTTCTTTTTCTTCTTCTTCTTCTTCTTCTTCTTCTTTTTTTTCTTCTTTTTTTTCTTCTTTTTTTTTTCTTCTTTTTTTTCTTCTTTTTTTTCTTTTTTCTTTTTTTCTTTTTTTTCTTTTTTTTTCTTCTTTTTTTCTTCTTTTTTTCTTCTTTTTTTCTTCTTTTTTCTTCTTCTTCTTCTTCTTCTTCTTCTTCTTCTTCTTCTTCTTCCTCTTCTTCTTCTTCTTCCCCTTCTTCTTCTTCCTCTTCTTCTTCCTCCTCTTCTTCTTCTTCTTCTTTTTCTTCTTCTTCTTCATCATCTTCTTTTTCTTCTTCTTCTTCATCTTATTTTTCTTCTTCTTCTTCTTCTTCTTCTTCTTCTTCTTACTGTCTTCTTCTTCTTCTTCTTCCTCTTCCTCCTCTTCTTCTTTTTCTTCTTCTTCTTCTTCTTCTTCTTCTTCTTCCGCACTCCTCTCCTATTCCCACTAGTGATTGTTACTACTACTATTACTACTACTACTGTTACTACTACTACTACTACTACTACTACTACTACTACTACTACTACTACTACTACTACTACTACTACTACTGTGGAAAGATTGTTAGAAAGACATGATAAGCAAAATTTATCTACTTAAAGAGTTGGGAAGAGTATTTTACACATTAACTGTTTGCGTATGAAATGGATATGTTAGTACTTAGAAGAAACCAATGACTGAACGGTTATGGAACGTATACCTAATACTTTAACACTAAGAAACACACGGTAATCGTGTGCGTATGAAATGTATACCCTGGTACTTAGAACACAATGGCTCTACGGTTATGAAATGTATACCATACACACACCGTAACCGTGAGCATATGAAACGTATACCCGTATACTTAGAAACAGAAACCTCCAACCCTACGCGCACCAAAGGCTTACTTGCACGAGAAACATACACACATACTCGGACTAACCTCACTGACGTCGACACGGCCAGCGCTCAACCAGGGCGTGACAGTGAAATATGGTGGGACAGATGTGTTTCTTTTGTCTCCTGGAAATTGTTTACGAATGTCCCCGCCGGACGGAATAAAAGCTTACCAAGTGAGGAGACAAAAACATACTTGTTCTCAAGTTTATTCAATATAGAACGAGAATATAATATATATATATATATATATATATATATATATATATATATATAATATATATATGTGTATATATATATACACACACACACACACACATATATATATATATATATATACATATGCATATATAAATTGATATATATATATATATATATATATATATGTATATATATATATATATGTATATATATACATACATTATATATATATATATATATATATATATATATACTTATATATATATATACATATATATATATATATATATATATATATATATATATGTATTAGAGACTGATTGTGACTTCTTTGTATGTGTTTGCGAATGGCCCTGGGAGACAGTATAGAATTTTAATAGAGTCACATTCACATAACGATGCATTCTGTCACGTTTGCTCAGCAGTAAACAAGAGTATAAAATGTATACATGTTGAGGGGTAATTGATCGTGTCTGCTTTCTTATACCCTTCCTTGCGTGAATGAGCTTATGGCGCCTCGTCATTGTTATATTCCATCTGGTAATATTTGAATATTTCATATATGTATTTGTACGGTCTACATGACTACCGTGGGGGGGATGGGGTGTCCACTTATCTTCTTGGAAAAAGAGATTTAAACTCCTGCAGGACATGAGAGAGAGTCTGTTTTTATGTTCAACAACTTAAAACGTTACTCGTACAATATATATGTGTATATATATTTTTTCTTTCTTGTGACAAGTTTTTACAGTAACGAAACTTCCAGGTATTTCTCCTCCATCTCTTTCGTAATATCTTTACTTCTACTTTTATAGTTTAATAATGACTTCATCTTACTTTTTTCCATTTTCAGTACTTTGCGTTTTCACATTATCATTTTTTTCCACAATTGGTTTTATCCATATATCCACTCCAGATCTTCCTGTAAGAGCTTGCTGTCCTCCTCAACCCTCACTCTCCTTATGATCTGTGCAACATCTGCCAATAGATTAATATATATATATATATATATATATATATATATATATATATATATATATATATATATATATATATATATATGTGTGTGTGTGTGTGTGTGTGTGTGTGTGTGTGTGTGTGTGTGTGTGTGTGTGTGTGTGTGTGTGTGTGTGTGTGTGTGTGTGTGTGTGTGTGTGTGTGTGTGTGTGTGTGTGTGTGTGTGTGTGTAACCCGGTTAATGACCACACCTGTGGCAGGAAATGTAAAGTCTCTTCGAGTTTTCTTGATTTATTGAAGCGAAGAGATATCTAGAGCATGGGGATGTAATCCCTTTCGGGGAAAGTCCCCAGGTGCTCCCTCCCTCTAAGGGAGAGTTCTGATTAGGCGACGCAGTCGTCAGCGTTTAGATATACAGAAACGGTTGCATCAGCGTTTCTGTGTGAGGTCGCCTATACATATTTTCTACAGTAATATTTGTGGGTTAACTGTAGGTATTATGTGTCTAGTTCGTATTAGTGAATGTGTCTTGACGAGATGTATGGTTTGTAATTATGATTGTGTGGTTTGGTAGGTATAAGAAAATTGTTTGTATGTGTCTCGCGACATTATGTACTTGTTTTGGTAATTTTTCATTAGGCGGTGGTGTGATGTGTGTTTTAGTCAGGTGTTTACGATTTGGGAATGTGGAGGTCAGCAAGTTTAGAGGTATTGGTAGGTGCCAGAGCCTGTCGACACCTTCTTGCATGTATGTGCATCATGTGTCAGGCATGTGACATATCATATAAATGGTTATAGGGCTATATGGATACATTGCCCACCCGACCTCTTTGAGGTGGGTCCTCGTACCTCGGGCCAAAGTTAAGACGGCAGGGGTTT
>NC_134811.1:35159833-35169833 GCF_046742065.1 Oratosquilla oratoria | reverse complement strand
ACCGTCATGAAGCTTTGGCGGGACTTCAGTCTCTGTCCAACCTGAAGGTGACCGTATAGTGGATGCCTGGGATAATTTTGTTTTTTATGTTTTTCTATCTTGGTAGTTATTTCGCGCCGAATGTGGGGTGGTGGTATCCCTGCCAGTCTGTAGATAGTATGTAGGGGCGTTGGTTTGAGGGTACCTGTAATTATTCGACACGACCTATTCAGTTCTGGATCTATTTTGTGTGCATGGCATGACCTGGCCCATACTGGTGCGCAATATTCTGCGGTGGAATAACACAGTGCCAAAGCTGTTTGTCGCAGGGTGTTTGGGTCTGTTCCCCAGCTGGTGGTGGCAAGTTTGCTGAGGAGGTTGTTTCTACTTGAGATTTTTCCAATCAACTTGTTGATATGCTCTTTGTAAGAGAGAGTCCTGTCGAGAGTAACACCTAAATAGACAGGGTGTGGGTGGTGTGCCAGATCAGTGTTGTTCCATCTGATTCGTAGCTCTCTCTTGGCTTGGTGATTTTTAAGGTGGAATGCACACACCTGTGTTTTGTTTGCGTTCGCATTGAGATGCCACTTTTTGTAGTACATGGAGAGTGTGGTTAGAGCCTCTGATAGTCGGTCTTCGATGGTGTTGAAGGAATCAGACTGAGTGGCAATGCACAGATTATCTCCATAGATGTACCTATGGATATTCTGATACTGTGGCTGGTCATTAGTATAAATGTTGAACAGTGTTGGAGCTAACACAGATCCTTGTAAGAGTCCGTTCTTCTGGAAACGGTACCTGCTTTTCTTGCCATCCATTTCCACATAGAAACGGCGGTTTATAAGAAGAGATTGGATGATGTGAACCAAGGTGTGATTCTATAGTGTTTTGGCGACTTTCAAGAGGAGTGCCCTATTATTGACTGTATCGTAGGCGGCTGTAAAATCTACAAAGACAGCGCCAGTGGTTTTCTTTTTCTCGAATCCATCTTCAATATATTGCATATATATATATATATATATATATGCAGAGTGATCACTAAAAATCACGTGATCCAAATATTTTGCTGGTAAACAGCAAATATATATATTTATATGTATGTATATATATATATATATATGTATATATATATATATATATATATGTATATATATATATATATATATATATATACACATACATACATACACACTGAGTTAAACATCACAGCATTGTCACAATTATTTATCTTCTTCCTAATATTTTCAATTCTCCTCACTACAGTTCTGACTTTGGGAGGGTGATCGTAAACGAGCTGTCCAAAGTTATCCATTTTAATAACACAATTTGACGTTTCGACTTCAAGGAGTCATTCTCAAAATAATAAATTGCAATTCAACACAACACAATTAAACAGGCACAGAACAACTACATTTTCACAGACTGAACAAGGCGACGTCTTTCCATATACATTGAAAGGCTTACAATAGTGTGTGGGCTGCTGACCTGAGCCGAGCTGATCGTCTCAGAGGAGGGGAAAGGGGAGAGGGAGGGGAAAGGGGAGGGGGAGGGGGGAGGGAGAGGGGAAGGGGGGTCGGGGCAGTAGGCAATGTGAGAGGGGTGGACATAATCCCACTATTGGTGGGATTAGTTCTCACATGTCTTGATGAGCTATTGAATAAGGGAATGGCCATTACCATATTAGATTGTATATTAATGCTAGGAGTCCATTTCCTGATATACATAGCCTCTAGCATCCTTAATTCTCTAACATCATTACATTGTGTAACTACTTCAGTGTTGTTAACAATGGTTGCTCTATCAAGGGAAGATTGATGCTTGTGCTGAAAATTATTTTTAATCGCTCCTTGTTGGAGATGGAGCGTTAGGCGACGGCTGAGACTACAGGGCGTAAACCCAATCTATGCACATTTGTAGAGCGCGCAGTCTCCATAATTACAGTTAAATCTGTACACCACTTTCTAGTAACCCCACGGCTAAACTTAAATCTAAGGTTAATCCTCTCATCCACGCTACCAACGCTTTAGTAGGTGACCTTAAATTTGACCTTGTTACTGGTGATTTTGCCCCAGGCTATTTCTACGGTAATGTTAAGACTCACAAAGAAGGTAACCCTTTAAGGCCCATTATTTCTCAAATTCCCACCCCTACCTACTCCCTTGCTAAACGCTTAAACCAAATTCTCACCCTTTATATCCCCACCACTTACTCAAATCCACAGATGAATTTATTGACATTTTAAGAATCAATAGGCCTACTGGCATCATGGCTTCGCTGGATGCGGATAGTCTCTTCTCAAATGTTCCCCTTTTTAGAACTATTGATATTATTCTTAACTTTGTTTATCGCCACTCAGTGCTCACTACCCCCAAACTCTCTGAAAACATCTTTAAAGATATGCTCCTGGCCTGTATTTCTGAGGCCCCTTTCAGATGCCCATCGGGTAACTTGTATGTTCAAAAAGATGGGGTTTCTATAGGATCACCTTTAGGGGTTCTCTTTGCCCAGGCTTTCATGGCCCATGTTGAAGAAAAAGCTATAAAAAAACCTCCATACCAAACCAATTTTGTTTCGTAGGTATGTTGATGGCATTTTTGTGTGTGGATGACCTACAGTTACTCGAGGAACTCAGATCTAACCTTCAAGTTATTTTTAGTTTAAAGTTCACTGTGGAGTTGAATAAGAACAACAGACTGCCTTTCCTCGATGTAATGGTAGATGGTTCATCAGATGCTTTTATTACCTCCATTTATCACAAGCCCACCAATGCGGGTAAGTGCATGAATGGTGAGGGTGAATGCACACAAGATTACAAGAGAGGGGTAATCAAGGCATACGTGAGGCGGGCAATTAAGGTTTGCTCTTCTTGGCATCTGCTGCATGCCGAACTTCAGCACTTACGTCAGATGTTAGTTAACAATGATTACTCTAACACAGATTTTGATCAAATCACTAAATATTTGCTAGACTGTCGTGCCTCTGAGTACTCTCCGTGTCAGCAAAACAAAATCACGGTTTGCTACCAAAATATTTTTAGCAGTTCGTACCAAGAAGACGAAAACATATTAAAGATATCGTCTTCAGAAATTGCAAACCGGTGGATGACAGCCATGTCTTACGCATGGTGATTGTTTATAAGAACCCCCGCACTTGCTCCTTAGTGCTGAAAAAATATTTGTCTGGCAAGTCTGAGACTCTGTCAAAAACCAATGTGGTGTACATATTTAACTGTAATTATGGAGACTGCGCGCTCTACTTTTGCACATACATTAGGTTTACGATCTGTAGTCTCAACCGTCGCCTAACGCTCCATCTCCAACAGGGAGTGATTAAGAATAATCTTCAGCACGAGCATCAATCTTCCCTTGATAGAGCAACTCGTGTCAGGTCAACGGCCCACACACTATTGCAAGCCTTTCCATGTATATGGAAAGACGTCGCCTTGTTCAGTCTGTGAAAATGCAGTTGTTCTTTGCCTGTTTAATTGTGTTGTGTTGAATTGTAATTTATCATTTTGACAATGACTCCTTGAAGTCGAAACGTCAAATTTTGTTATTAAAATGGATAACTTTGGACAGCTCGTTTACGACCACCCTCCCAGAGTCAGAACTGTAGTGAGGAGAATTGAAGATATTAGGAAGAAGATAAATAATTGTGACAATGCTGTGGTGTTTAACTCAGTATATATATATATATATATATATATATATATATATATATATATATGTATATATATATATAGTTCACTCCTGTCTAGTTTCGCAGGTATGCTTTTTCAAAGGAATCTACGAAACTAGTCAGGAATAAACTCAAGACTAACACTCCTGTGTTTCCTACTCCGTTTACGTCAATCTGTCAGAATGTCTCAACATATATATATATATATATATATTTGCGTGCGTGTGTTTACATACACACACACACACACACACACACACACAAACACACACTCACACTCACACACATATATATATATACATATATATATATATATATATATATATATATATATACACACACACAAAGTAATGTCGTAACACATTCGTAAATTTCAACAAGAACCCAGTGTGTTGGATAAGATGAAATTAAATAGTTAATGTACACCAAAGACCTAGAGAAGAAATAAATCAAGGTGTCTATTAACTTCCATGCTCGGATTGTAATAAGGTATATTGGGGACAAACAGGTCAAGAATTACACACTAGAGTGAAAGAACACAAGAACTCAGTTAGATACGCACAACAAAATTCCGCTGTTTTCCAACACGTAGACAAGAAAGGCCACTGTATGGATTGGAATAAGGTAAAAATTATTTTTAAGTCAAAGTGCAGTTTCAAAAGGAAAATAATAGAATCTTCCCTGATTAAACAATTTCCTAATTTTGATATCTCAAATGTACAATGGTCACCAGACTGTATTACTACCTGGACAGTCAATAAATTATTACCATCTTTGGTGAAGGCGGGTGATTTGCCACGCAAAGCATTAGACGCCACTTGAGCCCTGCCCACGTTCCTTCTCTTTCTCTGTATATTAGACATGTATTTTTCTCCACTACTCTGTATTCCACTGAAGAGGATCACAGTCCGTGATCAAAATATATGAGTAACGTCTATTTAATTTCTTCTTATCCAACACAGTAGGTTCTTATATATATATATATATATATATATATATATACATATATATATATATATATATGTATATACACATATATGTATATATATATACATATACATATATGTATATATATATATATACACATATATGTATACATATATATATGTATATATATATATATATGTATATAATTCAGGGAGCAGGTTTTCATCGAAACACTTCCTATTGAATATCACAGCATATTCAGCGTTATTGATCTATCTCTTAAGGCTTTCGATTCTCCTAATTATTCTCTTCCCTGAACTAGGGAAAGATTATATATTTCCGATAGTGTTCATTATGGTTGGATATGAAAACTAGCGCATTACGACGTTTCGTCTGTACATCAGGTATCTTCTGGTAACTTTATTTGTAAAGCTACATACATGTATATAAACATTAAAAAGGAAAGGAATATTGGGAGAGGTGATGGATCAAGTGTGGTACAGGGTGCCCCGAAAAGTTCCAGATGCCCGCACATGTTCTACTGGATGTTAATATTCGGCATATGGTTTCTTATCAAAACTTCCTCCAAATATGTCAGTTTCTTTCGTCATTGTTCTTTGAGATTATAACTGTTTTCGTTCAGTTGGTCCCGTGTATGGTGGTGTTGTGTGTTTTTGTGATGTGAGATTTAATAGCTCCGTTTTGCATGTGATAAGTCAGTCTTTAGGGCATCTTCTCTTCTACAACCTTCTTTGTTTCCTGATCCCACCATTCACTACCCTTCCATTTCCTCCTGTCCTTCTTGTTCCACACACCATCCTTGCACACTTTGTGACTCCCTCCTTGAACCATCCCCATTCCTCCTCCACACCTAGCTCTACTCTATCCTTCACTCTCTCCCACTCCTTCAGCTTCTTCTTGTACTCCTTCTCCTATTCCTTTTCATTTAAAGAGTTCACTCTAAGCACCTTCCTACCTTTTGTCCCTTTCCTCTTTCTCCATCTATCCTCCACTCTCAACTTACCTTCCACCAAAAAAAGATCTGATATTCCCCCACCCTCTCCCCTTAGCACATGTACATCCTTAATTCTTCCTATCATAGTCCTATTTACCATTACATAATCCATCAACGCTCTATCTACCACCCTTCCATCCACCACCCTCTCCCATGTGTACTTATGCTTGACTTTCTTCCGAAACACTGTATTTGCTATCATCAACTCTCTTTCTAGACACATTTCCACCATCAACTCTCCACTACGATTCTTTCCTGGAACTCCACATTTCCCAACCACTCCATCAATTGGACCATTTCCTACCCTAGCATTAAGGTCTCCCAGTACTATTACGTTGACATTTCTCCCTAAAACCTCTATGCACTCATTTAAGTCTATCCAAAAGGCCTCCCTTTCTTCTACACTCTTCTCACTGCCAGGCCCATATGCACTTACAAAGACCCACATCTCCTTTCCCAGTTTCACCTTCATCCACATTATCCTTGAGGAAACCTCCTTCCACTCCACTATACGTTTATCTATCTCTTCACTTACTAGAATAGCCACCCCTTCCCTCCCTCGCCCTCTCTTCACTCCTGATAACCTCCCACTTACACTCCCAAACTTACACTTACCCTTCCCTTTCAACTTAGTTTCACTAAAAGCCAACACATCCATCTTTCTTCTCACAAACATACTACCTATCTCTTCCCTTTTACTCTCATCTGTACCACATCCATGCACATTAAAAGACCCAAACCTTAGGGTGCTGTTTCGAAAACTCCCAGATCGTCTTATGTCTTTACTTTTTCGTTTAGGAATGTGCCCTGTGGGGCTACAAGGAGAAGGATGCCTAGTCCCACTCCCCGTCCCTTTCTTCTCGCCTTTTACGATCCAAGTGGAAATACTTGGTGGCAGTATTCTTTTCCCCCACCACAGGGAATTCCCCCACAACAGAAAATGGATACTCAGAGAAATGGTACAGGACAGCAGCAAGGGGTTGGGGGACAGCATAACGGAGAGACAGTCGTAGTATAAAAGTGTCATCGTTTCTCTATGAAGAGTTTTCCTCTATCATAGACAAAATGATGTGTGACTCTGGTCCGTAGGGGCGCCCCATATAGACCCTAAAGTATCAACTGCATGCTACTTTGCCACAATAACAAGCAGCCAATACCCCAGACGGGTATATATATATATATATACATATGTACTTAATATCCAAATATCTACTTCGATACTGCAATGCTTACTTCGACATCGTAATATTCATTTGAGCGGTGTGACTGGAAAGGGGGATGGGTTTCATCCACGAGGTGCTTCGATTTAAAAGGCAGGGCGTAAATGGATTTTGGATGAATGTACAGTTTGCCTTTGCCATCCCAATTAACCCTTACAAAGGGGAAAAGGATCTTTGATATCTATTTATGCTATTCCTCTTCATGATATGATGTTCCATTTTCGACATTGTAATATTCTTTTTTGACCAGGTATTCATTTCATCATAGCAATATTCTTTTTGGTTTAATAGTGCTCATTTCGGCATCAATTAAGAATAGATGTGGTTGATAGAGATAAGTTAGATTTATTTCATTAGGCCTTTGGTTCATTATTGTTTATGAATATCCACGTGTCTGTGATAGAAGTCTGAGTGCCTCCTGAGGCCGAGAAATCCTTTCGCACTCGCCACGCGCTCTGCCGTCAAAGGCGATTTCGTTTCGTCCTTCCATGGTGTGGTCTCGTGTCCCAACCCCCCACCACCACTCCCGCTCCCGCCTCACTGTGCGTTGAGGAGAGGATGACGAAAGGTGAGGTTGCTGGACGCAGAGAGAGGAACAAAAGGGACAGTTGAATAGGTGCTAATTGGCACTAGGAGGGGGAAGAGGAAGGGAAGAGGAGGAGAAAGAGGAGGAGGAAGAGGAAGACATGTCCCTAACACGACTGAGACCTTTACGACGAGGTGCATGTGAGGACTGGACACGTGTGCGGGTGATGGATCATGTCACGTACGTATAGGGTTGTTCCTATATCTACAACTAGTAGTAGTAGTACTAATAATGATAGTAGCAGTAGAAGTAGCAGCAGCAGTAGTAGTAGTGGTAGTAGCAGAAGCGGCACTATGTGTGACCGTCTGTCACACTGCTGCCGCCCCTAAGTCCCATATTTCGTGGTTTTACTTTTGTTTAGTACGTGTCTCACTTTCTACTTTCCTTTCTCCACTGTCTTTGTTACGTACGATTGTCACTCACTATTTTAGTCGGTACGCCCCATGCCTCTGGAGAGATAACTTATTCAATACATTGACTTAGAATTTGTATGTTGCACAGTCAGGCTTATACTTCTTACTATATTTCCTGTATAGGGGTATTGAAATGTTTAAAGATTTTCTTTTCTTTCTTGAATGCTGGCTACACTTGGTTCTCTAAAGTACGCCAAGGAACTCTCCTCGAGAACACTCAATTTAGGTCTTATGTCAGTTCTGCAGTGTCGTTATGATTTCTTTAGTCCAATGATCTTTAACTTTATATTTAAGAACCTCCCCTAGGAGCGTGATCTTACAATCGTGAACCTATTGAATTTTCTTTTCCACCCTTTCTCCAATCAGATCCGCCGCTACAAATTCGCATGCAATATTGTTTACTCAGCAATTTCAAATCACTGCACACTCGCTTAGGTTACACCAGCAAAAGCAAAACACGTCATACTGCAATTTAATAGGGTTCCCAGGCATTTGCTTATAAACACAACGCTGAGAGCGAAGTTGCACAATTCCTCGCCTTCTCGCCTTCGGCTGTATTTATAAACTTCTTAAACCATAAAATGCAACCCATGTCTTCGAAATGTTGTTTACCAAACAGCCGATCCAACAAAAATTAAATCTTTACTATCTACCCCTCTTTCTACCTCACTTGTCTAACTATATCTACGAGCATCTTACACACTAAGAGTAGTAGTAATAGTGATAGTAGCGGTAGAAGTAGGATGAGTAAAGGAGAAGAAAGAGAAGGAGGAAGAGGGAAAGAATATTCGTAAATTTTCAGCTCTGTAAGTGAAAACAAAAATGGCGGAAGATGAAAAGAAGAGAGAGGGGGAGAATGAGATCTGGAGGTGCAGTCCGTGGATCGAATGTCAGTCCTTCAGGGCTGAACTTGTTGAAGTCCTTATTTCGAACGCGCTGGAGGTAGTAAAGAATTTAGTGCCTTGTGCAACCGGAACACAAGGAAGGGTTTTGTGCGAGAGGGTGAGGTGAGAAAATTCCACCCAATAGGGTTAATCTTAAGATTTCAGGGAGAAAATTAGGATCACATGTTTTCAGACTCAACGTGAATTGATAATTTTACACTTCAACTTTAGGGCGTCATACGTTTTTCTTAAGTGTCGCAGATTAAGTCAACAAGAGATATAAGTATTTCAACTTTGGAGCAAGACAAACATGTGGATTGATTGTGTGGGTGACAGAGTTAAAGGGCAAGAATGAACCAATATGTAAAGTATGTGATGACGTGTTCACAAATATACGCATTTATACTCTTATGTTCTCAGTGGAATGTAATAATTATAAGAGGAGGAAGACAAGAATACCGTCACCGTGTTCCCTACATATCGTGCGAAGCGTGGAGCCAAAGGAACCTCTCTTATCGTTATTCGCACGTATGTTTTGGCTCGGCAAACCCCTGCATAAAGGGGATTGAGGCCATTGTATATATATATATATATAAATATATATATATATATATATATATATGTATTTATGTAAGTATGTATGTGTGTGTGTGTGTGTGTGTGTGTGTGTGTGTGTGTGTGCGTACGTGTGTATGCGTGTGTAGAATAACGTAAGGAGGCTTTTAACAAAGCAACTCCGATCTTAAACGTTCAATGACGTGGACTTCGTAATAATCGTATTTCTCGTGAAAATGGTATGAAAGACGATACGATGGCATTGATTTTCTTTAATGACATTGGTTTTATGATCTTGATATAGTTCAAGGCCTCTTACCAATTGTCAAGCTCTTGTGTGGAATGAAAATTTCATGATCTTTCGTTTCTCTCACTAATCTCGAATGCAAATAGAAACCTTGACTTGGTTCTCTCGTAGAAACCGAACGAAGTGAAACTTGAAGAACTTTGGGTTTTCTTTTTGTCTTGTTTCACATGTAGCCTACCGACTTTGCGCCGGGTGCCGTACACGACCACGATCACGTGTGAAAGCACCCATAAATACCCATGGTTATATGAGAGCACGACGTCGTATCGTGAAGGACACACGGCAAAAAGTCGATACGTGTGAAACGAGCCTTTGAGAATCTGCTCCATAGAGACCTGAGAAACCATTAACCCTGACACTAATATGACACCCTTTTATTATACAGCTGGATGCTGGCTTTCCTTGAGGGGGGCCCGGACGGTCAAAACCCCGTTCA
>NC_134811.1:35152333-35157333 GCF_046742065.1 Oratosquilla oratoria | reverse complement strand
TGGGACAAAGCGTTTCTGGTACAGTTCATTTTCGTCAAAATGAAATAGACTTCAAGAGATCATAAGGCCTACACTAGGCACTTCCATGTCCATTACCACCTATTATCCCCATCCATAAAGCTATCTAATTTTCTCTTAAAGCATCAGATAGTTTTAGCGCTCTCCACATGGTTATAAGTCTATTTCATTTGTTCACCACTCTATTGTAAACCAGTTCTTGCCTATTTCCTCCTTAAATATAATTTTGTCTAATTTAAGTTCATTACTGCGAGTCCTGCCTTATTGGCGTGATATGATGAACTTATCTGCATCACTTCTGTTAAAGCTCAAGACCCACTTGAACACCTCTATTGGATTACCTCGCACTCTGCGTCTTTCCAGAGAGTGTAAATCAAAGTGCCTAAGTCTGTCTCGCGAGGTACATTTCTGAGCCTATGCATTATTTTGGTCATTCTCCTCTGTACTTACTCTACAGAATGGAGACCAAAACTGTACCGCACAATCAAGGCTACTCCAAGACTATCCTATTGTTTAACCAAGCTAAGACGGACTCAAGTTTGGTCCAAGCCATGACCCTGGATAGCCATGGTTGGCCCTGGTTGGCCTGGTTGATCCTTCGGTTGGACGATAATGTGTCATGCGTCTGCCGTAACAAGATATAATGTATACAGCGCGGCATGGCGTTGAATGACTCAAGCGTTTTGTCTTCATAATTTTGGCTCTGTATGGTCTTCTTTATGTAGAGTTTATGTTCGTAACCAGGAATCCTGGGTGTCTCGGAGTCCATATGGATCCCAAACAGTCCTTAGTGTCCACAGATCGGAAATCAGTAGTTCATAGATACCAGGCGATTTCATTCAGTGTTTAAATGATCCCCGTAGGAAGTTAAGAAACAGTATATCATAAGAAGGAGGTCTGTGCGCTAAGAGGTCTGGAAAGCGTTATTAAATCTTTACCACACACGGAGACGTTAGTACTGAGAGGGAGGGGGGTAGATAGCAGACGATTTCATTCAGTATTAATATGACTTCGAGTGAGGTTAAGAAATAGTATATCATAAGAAGGAGGTCTGAGAGAAAGAGGTCTGGGAAACGCTATTAGATCTTTAGCACATACGAAGACGTTAGTACTGGGAAGGAGTTGAAGACTTTTCGCTCCCTCCTTCCTCTTCGTCCTCTTTGGGTCGATAAGCCTTTACGTCATTACTTCCTCATAAGAACCCTCTTAGAGGCCTGCTTCTCGTTTCGTCCTTCTGTATTTCGCCTTGTCTTTCTTCGAGCTCTGGATAATACAGACGTATACGGTCGTTTTTTCCATCCAACTTTACGTCATAATCACCTAATTACATCCTCTTGATTTATGTAACCGAGTCGTGAGATTCAGATTTTTATGTCTAAAGTAATAAAGGCAATTAATTACGAAGATAATGAAATAATTATTCTACGAATGGACAGGTTTGCTTTCCTCTCCTTGATGTTAAGTTAATCGCAATGGATAATTTATAGCATACTAACAGTGACCTAACAGGTTGAATAAAATCGTCTTACGATAGCCAGGACAAATTATATAAAGGATATCATTGAACTTGAAGGAAGTCAAAACGACGCACACAGTTTTTGTTTCTTTACAGCTCTAAACTAAGGGAATCCAAATGCAGAATAAGTATCTATACTCAAGATTGAGTTAATCTCACTTATGCTGACCGTATTATGTATACAGTATATATGTGTGTGTATATATATGTATATATGTATATGTATGTATGTATATATATATATATATATATATATATATATATATACATATATGTATGTATATATATATATATATATATATATATATATATCAAGAAGAAGAAAAAGAAGAAGAGGAAGAAGAAGAGGAAGAAGAAGAAGAAGAAGAAGAAGAATATATATGCATGTATGTGCATATATTTATCCATCAGTCCATCTATTTGCGTCTATCTGCATACATATTTATCTATCCCTCTACTTATCTATCTATCTATTCATTTATGTGTAACTAGCTATTTATATATCTGCATAGCTATCTATCTATCTATATCTATCTCTCTTATTCTCTATCAATACTTCATTGTTTACTTCTGGGGAATTCCTTGCGCTACGTTTCCCTTCCCCCTAGCGACCTTTCTGAAAGATCAGGACTTGGCCCGTGACCTTTCTTCCCGTTTCGCTTGAAGACCACGTCTTTAAAGATATATCCTTTGCCGCCGTCTCGTCCTCCTCCTCCTCCTCCTCCTCCTCCTCCTCTTCTTCCTCTTCCTCCTCCTTCTCTTCTTCTTCTTCCTTCTCCTCCTCTCCTCCTCTTCCTCCTCCTCCTCCGCTCTTCCCACCTCCTCTCTCCTCCTCCTCTTCCTCCTTCACCTCTTCCTCTTTCTCCTCCTTCTTTTCCTCCTTCTCCTCTTCCTACTACTCTTCCTCCTCCTCCTCCTCCTCCTCCTCCTCCTCCTCCTTTTCCTCGTGTTTCTCCTTCTTACTGCGGCACCCCACGGCTTCCCATGGCACGCCACGGCGCACCTCGCCTCTGGTTCTTGAGCCACAATTAAGTCCGGACATGACGCCAAAACAGTTTTATTGTATCGCGCGCTTTGGCATATGCAGGTACTTCTCTCTCTGTGGGGAATCTCTGAAGCTCTGAAGTTTACGAAATTGTGAATATCAGAAGAAGTTTCTGTTGCTCTGATACATATTTGGAACGCTTTTTCGTTCGTAGTATTCGAAACTTTTTGATTTCTATATTTCATGAAGGTCTTGAATATGTAGATGTATTGAGCTTATCGCAAATATGTATAGTGTTCCTGTATGCTTTCCAATACTCTGATTTTGATGAATTCTAGGTTTTCGGCATTCATTTCACTTTTCTTCGTGAAAAAATATATTAAAGAACCCGAGAATTACAACAACAAAATAATAAAATTGTAAAGAAAATGATTCGCCTCATTTAGATAAACCTCGTTTTCTCTCTACCTACTGCCTCCGTCATGAGTTACTTAATTGAAAACTCGTTCCACCTTCTCTTTCCCTCTCTCCACTCGCTCCAGTCTCTCCAACACTCGTCTTGCATGGCTTGCATCCCTGTTCTCTTTGTTCTTGAGTTTCATCCCTGTTCTCTCTGTTCTCCAGTTCTGTTCTTCTCCGTGGATATCGCTCCTGTCAAATGTAATGTGCTCCACTATCCAATGTAGGACAACACTAACGTGATAAGATTCATCCCAACATTTGATCCAGCTGTAGCCTCACGTACATTCATCTTTTTCCTTTGTCTTTGGAAACTCTCCATTGTGCCCAAGTATAGCTCGATCATTCCATTCACCAAGTCACTCACCAATCCATCCGTTCATCCATCTATCCATCCACCCAATCACTCACTCATCGATCCATCCTTCTATTATTCCATCCATCCATTAACCCATCCATCCAACCCTCTATCCATTAATATATTTATTTATTTATCCACTTATTTACCCATCTACTTATCTGTCCATCTATTTAACCATCCTTCCATCTATCCATCCATCTATTTACCCATTTACTTATCTGTCCAACTACTTAGCCATCCATCCATCTATCCATCCATCTATCCACCCATCTATTCATCCATCTATACATCCATTCATCCATCCACCCTTCCATCCATCCATCCATATATCCATCCATCCATCCACCCATCAATCCATCTATTCATCCATCCAGCCATTCACCCTTTCATCTATCCAATATAGCAGCACGCAATCTCCTTTTAGCCACATCGCAATATTCGCTTCTATACTCGTCACACTGTGTCTGAAGCACCTCAGCCCTCGGTACTGCACTAGCTTTCCTTTATTGTGTTTCACTCTCCTTCCAGATACAGTGATCTATAAAACTACAACACTACCAGCGAATGAAAAGTATCCTTAAACCAGAGTAGTATACGATTTTTCCTTTCATTTAGGATACTTTTGTACAAAGGTATACGAAATTGGTGTTACTACCCCATGTAGTATTAGTAACTTTCTGAGAAGAAGCTATTTCACAGAGGCAACAAATCTATTAACCATTCTGTTGGTTCTTCTATTTGTATGGTATGTAAACTGATAGGACCTTTTTGAAGAGTCTTCAGTAACCGTAGGAGTCCCCCTTTTTTGGGGGGGTGGAAGAGTCTCTAACTCGCGCTAGCTCTGGCTTCACCATCCTCATTTCCCTGATACTCTCCATGGGCCTACCACTTCTTCGTGTCAGGGGCTTCCTGTCGCCTGCCGTAGGCCTACTAGTGGCTGGATGTAAGAAAATATGCTTTCCTGTGTAGGGTTGTCAATGGTTGATTGCAGCAAAATCAGTCAACCAACATGATGGTAGACTTGAAAATTCTGGCAAAACCAAGAACTAAAATACGATTATAAAGCAAAGATCCACCACAAGCTACCACAATGTGTAAATGTGGATCTCGAGTCACAGGCGTAAGACTCTTCCAGGAAGTCTTCTATGCGCCTGTGTCTCTATGTATCTAAAAAGTTATCCATCAGTAGGAGTCCTTTTTTTTTTTTTTTTTTCCGAACTCACTTTTTTTTATGGCTCTCCGGTTCTTGTTTTACCACCTTTCCCTGATGTGCTCTTCATAGGGCTACTACTTCTTGGGAACTACAAGAGCCAAAGAGAGTTGGGTTTCAAAATTGTCAATTTCTGTTCTCAGATGAAATGTCTGATGGTTCTTCGTCCAGATGCCAGACATTGCTTTTCTAATACGATTTGTTTTCTTCAGAATGCTGATTTTTTTTTTTTTTTTTTTTTTTCAAACTAGTCTCGCGGGAATTATATGACCATAGGCAGTCGAGTGGTATAGGCATCTGAGATTTTGTATAGAAAGATGTTAAGGTTAAAGTGAGATGCTATTATTATTATTTTTTTAACTTTCTTTCAATCAAGTAAAACTGTTCAAGGATTTGATGACGGATTGTACATTCCTTCACTTGTAGCAGATACTGAGGATCCTTGTGTTTC
>NC_134811.1:35144833-35147333 GCF_046742065.1 Oratosquilla oratoria | reverse complement strand
CCTATCCAAGCTTCTTTCCCTTCTTCCTTCTCTCATTCCAAGATTCTTCCCATCCAATCTTCTTTCCCTTCTTTCTTCCCTCCATTCTTCCCTCCTTCTCTCCCTCCTTTTCTCCCTCCCTCCCTTCACCCCTACCTCACTCACCCCTCTCTTCACCACACGCCCCCCCCCCCGTCATCCTTGCCTATTCTTCTCCAGCCCTCGCCTGAAAGGAACTTCCGACAGAGCTAAATGTATAAAGTAGGTCAACCTGCTTGGAGGGCTTAATGGCGTGGCTTTTGACCCTGACGTGCACAAGGGGGCTTCTATGAGCTAAGTAGAGTCATCAGGCATGAACAAGAACTGGGTTTCTTAAGCCCCATCTCAAGATCGAAGGCATCACCGCCTTCAGATATGACGGGGAAAGGTGATGAATAGAATTTAATGGTTGTAGACAGAATGAAATATTTTAACCACATCGTGGTAGGGAAAAGGTTAAATTTTTCTAACTTTGTCGTTTATTTCGTCTGCCGCCAGGTGATTTCATTCAGCTGGGGTTAAGCCCCCAACTCCGTTCGTAGCCTATCTTGGTTATCCACTCGTTCATTCTTCTGCTGGGCGATTTTATTCACCCAAGGGAAGCCCCTACCCCCACTCGGTATATAAAGATTTAATGGCGTTGTGAGATCTCCCTCCAGCCTCGTGTCTTTTTTATCATTCCTCCTTTATCTAGCCCCCCCAATAGCAACTCCTTTCATCTGCTTTGTGTTGTGTCCTTTTATGTACGGGATGCTTATTTCACGGAAATTCACAGTAACCTCCTCCTTTCAAACCTCCTCCCTCCCTACTCCTCTCCCTTTTCTTCCCTCCTTTATCCACTTGCTCCATCCTCACTTCTCCATTTCTCGAGAGAGAATTCTCCCACCTCTCCTTGCCTTCTCCCAGGGAGACGCCAGGCTTATCCATCTAGTGGTTTTGGTTCCTTTCTTTCTCCTGCACAGTCTGAGTTTGCCCAACTTTGCTGAGGTCTTGTCTAGAGGGCGAGGGAGAGGGTGTGGGGGGGAGGGGGCGAGGGAGAGGTTACGAGGGGGTGGCAAGGGGAGGGGGGCGTGGGGGAGTGAGGGATGAAAGGGGGCCACTCCTCTTAAATTTTGTCTTCGGCTGTCCTACCCCGTCCCTCACTCTCACTCTCACTTTCACTCTCACACCATAGCCTGAAGCCACCTCTCTATCAGACGTCATCATGATGCTCTCTCTCTCTCTCTCTCTCTCTCTCTCTCTCTCTCTCTCTCTCTCTCTCTCTCTCTCTCTCTCTCTCTCTCTCTCTCTCTCTCTCTCTCTCTCTCTCTCTCTCTCTCTCTCTCTCTCTCTCTCTCTCTCTCTCTCTCTCTCTCTCTCTCTCTCTCTCTCTCTCTCTCTCTCTCTCTCTCTCTCTCTTTCTCTCTCTCTCTCTCTTACCCTTTCTCACTCTCTCTCTCTCTATCTCTCTATCTATCTATCTACCTATTCATCCATCAATCTATCTATCTGTATGCCTATATCTATCCCGTTAGCTCTCCTTTAGATGCACCGTGGAAAGTCCCGCTTTTATTCCCCTTAATAAGTATTTTTGTCCTTTCCCTCCACCATAAGCTTCTGAAATCTCAGTAACTTCTATTTGCAGTGAAACCCTCCCTCTCTTTTTCTCTCTCCTCTTTCACTTAATTTCCAACTCTGAGCAATTATGTCCCTACTTAATTATCCATTTCGCCATCGCCCGTTGTGCGAGTGAGATTTCCTTTATTTCTTTTTCTTTTTAGGTTGTCCCGTTTGGTCTCGTGTCTGCCCTTCCTCTTGTATTGTGGCTGAAACCTTTATCGTGGAACGTTATTGTAGGGTTTTTCCACTGACCCGTCCTTATGGCCATGGTCCTTCTGGCCCCCTCTCCCCATTCTTTTTTTTTTTTTCAAAAAAGAAAAAAGTGCCTCCAGAAAAAGTCGTTTAGTTTTTGTTTTGTTTTCTGCATGGATCTGTCCTTCCCTCCTCCTCCCTTTACTTCTTTTCTTCCTCCTCCTTCTCTTTGTCCTACTTTTCCTCCTTCTTTTCCTTCTCCACCTTTCCCCCTTCTTTTCCTCCTTCATATTCTCCTCCGACTACATGTTCTCCTCCTCCTCCTATTCCTACTCTTTTGCTCCTCCTCCCATTGCTACTCCTTTTCTCCTCCTCTTCCTTCTCTTCCTTCTCTATTTCCTCCTCCATTTTCTATTTCCCTCCTCTTCCTTCTCCTACCGTTTCCTCATCCTCCTCTTCCTTCTCCTTCTTTTTTCCTGTGCCTACTACTTTTCTTTCTCTTTTTCCTCTTCATCTTGTTCTTTTACTTTTATCTCCTTCTCCTCTCCCCCTACTCTTCATACTTTCTCTTTTCTTCCTCCTCTTCCTCCTCCTACTCCATCCTTTCTTCCTACTCCACCACCAGCTCTTCTTCTTCTCCTCCTCCTCCTCCTTATTGTCATGCTAAAACTACTCCTTACTTTTCATCCTC
>NC_134811.1:35134833-35139833 GCF_046742065.1 Oratosquilla oratoria | reverse complement strand
AAGGAAAAGGGGGACAAGTGTGAATGTAGTAGTTTCAGAGGGATTAGCTTGTTAAGTGTAGTTTGGAAGGCTTATGGGAGGATCTTGATTGAGAGAATTAGGAGAGGAACAGAGGGAGTAATTGGTGAGGAACAGTGTGGGTTTAGGACAGGTAGAGGTTGTGTAGATCAGATTTTTGTGGTAAGACAGATATGTGAGAAAGCTATAGGAAAGGGGAAGGATGTTTTCTGGGCCTTTATGGATCTGGAAAAGGCTTACGACAGGGTAGACAGAAAGGCACTGTGGGAGGTTATGCGGATATACTGGATAGGAGGAAAGCTTCTGGGAGCTGTCAAGAGTTTTTATGAAAGTAGTAGAGCTTGTGTCAGGATTAGAAATGGAGAGAGTGAGTGGTTTGAGGTAAAGGTGGGACTTCGTCAGGGATGCGTTATGTCACCCTGGCTGTTCAACTTATACATGGATGGGGTGGTACGAGAGGTAAATGCAAGGGTAGTGGGTCAGGGATTGGAGATGGTTAAGGAAAATGGAGAAAAGTGGGAGGTGAGCCAGCTGTTGTTTGCGGACGACACTGCGCTTGTGGCAGGATCGGAGGAGGGATTGAGGAAGCTGGTGATAGAGTTTGGGAGAGTGTGTGATAGAAGAAAGCTGAAGATAAATGTGGGTAAAAGTAAGGTGATGAGATGTACAAGGGGTGAAAGTGGCAGTAATCTGGAAATGAGTATTAAGGGAGAGCAACTGCAGGAAGTGAATAGTTTTAGATATTTGGGTGCAAATGTGGCAGGAAAGGGTGGAGTGAAGGTGGAGGTAGAATGTAGATTGAGAGAAGCGAGTAAATGCCTTGGTGGTTTAAAAAGTGTAATGAGGAATAGGAATCTGGGAATGGATGCTAAGAGGAGACTGTATGAAGGAGCAGAAACATGGAACATGAGAGAGGAAAAGAGAAGGAACTTGAATGTGTTTGAGATGAAGTGTCTGAGAAGTATGATGGGGGTTACTAGGCTAGATAGAGTGAGAAATGAGGAGGTGAGGAGGAGAACAGGGGTGGAAAGGGAGCTGGGAGATAGGGTGGATGAAAGAGTATTAGGATGGTTTGGACACATGGAAAGAATGAGTGAAGAAAGACTAGTAAAGGAGGTATGGAAGGTAGATGTGGAGGGAGTGAACATGAGGGGACGTCCTAGGATGTGATGGATGGATGGGGTGAAGGGGGCTTTGGGGAAGAGGGGAATGTCGGTTGAGGAAGGACGGGAGAGGACAGAAGACAGGGGTGAATGGAGAATGGTTGTATATGGAAAATGTTGTGGTGCATGAGGTGGATTGGACGGGGGAATGGGGGTGAGGTAGTGTGTGTGAGCAACAATTTTTGACGCAGCCCGAAGGGATTTCTCCCCGTCCTCTCATTTTATGCAATGGGGGGACGGAGAGGGGGGGGTCGCCAATTTAATGAAGCGGCCTTGCTGTGGATGTGCTGTGTCCTGCGACACTGCTTCTGACCCAGGGCAGTGGACAGGGTGCAGGGATGACCCGTCATCTAGGAGGTGCTAAGATGGGAGGGAGGGTGGAGGGGTGTGGAGTGTTTTCGGGGATGAAATGGGTGGGAATGTTTTTGTGCCTTGTCCTTTTTGGCTACCCCCCTGGTAAGGGGGAAAAAAGCCTTGGTATATGTATGTATGTATGTATCTCACCCTTGAACATCAGGGGTCCTCTCAGCTGAATATATTCACCTGGCGGCAACAAGAACAGATAGCTATAAACGATATGTAAAGGACATGGTTTTAGCGAAGGTGAAGAATCTGTGCTGAAAGAGCGCTACGGCAGAAACCTTACCTTTCTACTTTATGTTTGGGCAGCCTGGCTGACGATGTAGGAGTAAAAGAAGGTGACTGGACATGAGCTCCAAATATCAGCAATTTGTGCAACACATTTTTCAAACTAAACACACAATCTTCAAAACTAAGTGGGTTCATTCTCTTTCTTCTTCTCTTACTCCTTCTTTTATTTTTATTCTTATGTTTCCTCTTCCTGTACTTTTTCTTCTTCTTCTTCTTCGTCTTCTTCGTCTTCTTCGCCTTCTTCTTCTTCTTCTTCTTCCTCTTCTTCTTCTTCTTCTTCTTCTTTTTCTTCTTCTTCCTCTTCTTCTTTTTCTTCTTCCTCTTCTATTTTTTCTCCATCTCCTTCATCTTTTCCTTCTTCTTTTTCTTCTATTTTTTTCCATCTTCTTCATCTTCTTTTCCTTCATCTTCTTTTTCTTTTTCTTCTTCTTCTTCATCTTCTTCTTCTTCTTCTTCTTCTTCTTCTTTATCTTCTTCTTTTTCTTCTTTTTCATCTTCTTTATCTTTTTTTTTTTTTTTTTTTTTCTCAGACCATAATTGCTCTCTGTCTCTCTCCAGAATCCTTCCCGGGAACAGTCTTGAGACGATTAATCAAATGAAAATTTTTAGAAAACTTTTCACCCTGTCCTCGCTTCGGGCACTGACCGTGCCGCTGAGTCTGCCGATACAGAACGGAGAGTGAATCCATAATGGTCCGGAAAGCGTGGGAAGAGTGGCGTCAATTTTGACACCATGTTTTCCTTAGTTCCAACGTCAACATTGAGCGCCAAGCCAAAACATGCCGGTCGCCGTTGCACATTTCTGTGGGTTTACGTTTCCGACTGAATTACTGGTCCCATCCATAAAAAACACATCACAATAAAGGTTCATGTAAACTCACAAACGTACCCCAGAATTTGGATGTAAGGTTTCGGAAATTTGAAAACATATATGGAGGTTTCCGGTTTTGCGTGTGTGTGTGTGTGTGTGTGTGTGTGTGTGTGTGTGTGTGTGTGTGTGTGTGTGTGTGTGTGTGTGTGTGTGTGTGTGTGTGTGTGTGTGTGTGTGTGTGTGTGTGTGTGTGTGTGTGTGTGTTTTCCCGACTCGCGTGCAGTTGATGAAAAAATCTTGGTATTTTTTTAAGCAGACATGGGAGACTGAATGTGATGGAACCATTAGGTTACTACTTTATTAAGGGTTATTCGGGGAAAATCATCACAGGAATTTTTTTTATAGACAATTGAACTCCATCCATAATACACTGAAACTACTCAGACATATATATTTGTTGAATAGTTAATGTATTTCATACAGTAGTTCCCTTAGAAATAAAGTTAATTTTTTGTTAACAAAGCTATATTAATGAACAAACGATCAAAGATGACTGCGTAAATCCAATATGTCGTGTATCAGGTCTGGTTGTCTGCAGTAGCACCATTGACAGATGCTGAGTGTAAAGTAATTTAGTGGAAAAAGGTAGAGTCCCTTACAAGGGCCTACAATCATATCATTTGTGTATTTATTTATGTATCTATTTATTTTAATTTTTATATATTCAATTATCTATGTATTCGTTTATCTATTTATTTATTTGTTTATTCACCTAACCATTCATTTGTGTATTTATTCATTCATTTATTTATGTATGTGTCTATCTATTCATTCATTTATTTATTCATTATTTTTTTTTATTCATTTATTTATCTATCTATTCTTCACTTATTTATTTTTTCATCTATTTAACCATCTATTTCTTTATTTATTTATTCATTTATCTATTTATATATCAATTAATTCATCTATTCACTTATTGATATGTTTATTCACTCATTATTTATTTCTCGTAAACATACAAATATGGGCGTTCATATTCTGTGCATTAATCTTATATACTTGGATACTTCACTACCTATGTACCTCAATCACTGTTTCTGCCTATTTTTCTCGTTAATGTCGTCTTCCCTTTCTTACCAATTGAATCCAGTTATCTCGCCCTCACATTTTTTTTTTCTTTACCACCCCTTTAGTTGACCTTATTTCCACCTCCTCCCCTCACCTTGCCTCTCCTTTCAGCTTCCCGCGACTCGCTACACGCGCTCTTCCTCCTTCGCTCCTCAACCAACTCACTCCAGTTGGTGGTGTTCCTAGCCGTCCTTACCACTCTCTCCGTCGTTTCAGGTCATCTATATTTTTGTTATTTACTGACTTTTTTCTATCATCTTGTCATTTAATACCATATCTCAAATCGCAGTGCATTTCTTCCTTCATCCCTACCTTCCTCCCTCTATCTTCTTTTCCCTCTTTCCCTGCCTCCTTCTCTTCCGTACTCTCTTCCTTATCTTCCTCCTAATTTCTCTTCCTTGTCTCTTTTTTTTCCTCCCTTCCTTCCTTTCTTCTTTATTTCCTTCCTCCAATCCTTTGATCCTTCCTTCCTTCCTTCTTTCTTTCACCTCCTTTCTACATTTCATTCTTTTCCTCCTTTCTTCCATCCCTCCCTCTTTCTTTCCTTCTTTCTTCTCTTTCTTTCTTTCTCACTTCCTGTCTTTAGAAACTCCCTCCGAACGTCTTTCTTTACCTCCTTCCTTTCTTCCTCCTTCCTTTGTCTCTTCCATTCCTCCTTGATTTCTTCTCTTTCCCCCTTCCTTTCTATCTCACTCTCCCTTCCTTTATTCCTCGTTTCTTCTCTTCCACTCTTCTTTCTTTCCTTCCTTTCTTTTTCCTTCCTTTCTTCCCTCCCCTTCTTCTCTTGTTCTTAATTTCTCTAAGCCCCTCATCGCTTTATTCTCTTCTTCGCGTTTCTCTTTCATCTTTCTCTTGTCATCCTTTTTCCTCTTCCAGACCCAGCGTTCCCCGATTTTTACTCCTTTTTCAAGACATCCCCCATTTTTACTCATTTATTTCACCCCGAGGATTTCTCTCTGAGCTGCTTCTATCATTCTTTCTTTCTTTCTTTCTTTCTTTCACTCTCTTGGCCACTACCTCCGCCGCAAGATGTCGTGTCGTTCCTGAGGCTACCAGAAGCTCCCAGAAGCTCCCAGAAGCTCTCACGAGTGAGACCTTCGGGTTCTGGACTCTTGGCGGAGTCTTTTCCTTTCCTTGCGTCTTTTCTTAATTTCCTATTCCATCTTGTATTTGTTGTTGTTCCCTAGATCTACTCAGTATTTTGTTGTTCTTTGATTATCTATTTAT
>NC_134811.1:35109833-35124833 GCF_046742065.1 Oratosquilla oratoria | reverse complement strand
AATGCCGCAAAGAAGTTGTCAAAATTTTAAGAGGAAAGTCTTTCCGAAATGGGGAGACTAGAAAGGGGAACAGGGATGACAAAGGGTCGCTTACAAGGAAAAATCCACGTACAGGTCACGGGGAAAGTGGAGTGCCCCAAGGCCAGTAGATGACACTCGTAGATAAGTTTTCTTTTGTATGTGTACTGGATTAGAAAATTCAAGTTATGTAACAGATGGCAAATACTGCAATACTTCATCTCAAAAGTTGTTATGAAACAAGCATATATTATGAAGTGTTACTTATTACAGATGATAAAGATGAAGTAATGGAGTTTTGTAGGTGTTTTTTCGCAAATGATTAACTAAATGATTAATGCATAAACTTATATTATGCTAGTAAATTATTTGGACAAGTGTTTTCCAGTTTTCGTCATATGTATTGTGTATATACATGTTCCTGCCATCTGTTGTATAATCCATCCGAGGCGTAGATTTGGAAGCATGCGGCATTCCAGGGCTATTGCAATGAATTGCAGGCTGGAAAAACATTGTAATGGTCATTTGTCGACAACTGGGATTGCTTTTACGGTAAGAATCATCTATATACAAAGGACGGGGTGCACTTGTCACCCAAAGGATTTCGGCTCCTTGCTGAATCCCTTGAGTGAGAACTAGGCATCCTGTATGTAGGATTTTTTCGGGTAGATTACTTGGAAGTCGGTGTGGGGGGTGGGGAGTACCGGAATATAGTTTAGGCAATAGATACAGCTCAGATATGGACAGTGAAAGGAATCACCTAACCAGGTGGAGGGTGGGTATATTAAGAGTTTACTATAATAAAATTTATCTGCTGCGAGGTAAAGCATGTGTAGAGATTTGATATTATAGCTATAACTGAATCCTGGATCAATATGGCTGATAGACATTTCCTTCCGGAAATCGAGATAAAAGGATATAAATTTTTGACAAGGACAGGGCTGGGACGAGTGGGGGAGGAGTAGCACTTTTAGTTAAAAATATAGTAAATTGTATTATCAACAATTCGATTAAGGTAGAAGATAGTATGGAGTCTGTTTGGATGGAGATTATAGGCAAGAATAAGAAAATTATTACTGGCGTCCTATATATACCTCCTAACCTCAGAAGTGAGCAGACTGATCCCCTGTTTCATGAAATTCGCAGGGCGTCCCAGTACAAAAACGTTGTGATCATGGGAGATTTTAATTATAGAAACATTACCTTGGAAATTTTAGTAGGAGTTCAGGAAGCGCAAAATTTCTTAGATGTGGTGTAGGATAATTTCCTAAAATAAATGATTACCGATCCTACGAGGGAAGAGAATACTCTGGACTTACTTTTAACTAATAATGAGCACCTAACGAGAAACGTAAAAGTGGGAGATAGTCGAGGCTCAAGCGATCATCAGGAAATAAGGTTTGATATTACTTGGGAAGAATTAAATAGTACGAATAACGTTGTAGTACTGGACTTCAGGAGAGCCAATTTTGATGAGGTGAGAAAGTATTTAAGACATTTGGTCATTTACAAGACCGACCCAGGGGTCTGTGACAGGGTCAGATATATGGTCAGTCCGAACGTCATTAGCGCGGCCAGGTATCTGGTCAGGGAGGGGAATATGAGTACCTTGAGTCAGGTCACTTACATGCGCGAGGTCAACATCCCGGTCAGCGATTTGGATGAAATGTACAGTAACGTTACAGCTTTAATCTTAAGTGCACAAAATAGATTGACTCCCCTCAAGTCAATAAGGAAGAATAGTAATACTCCCAAATGGATGACGGACAGGCTGAAATATGAGATTGTAATGAAAAGAGGACTTTACGCAAGAATGAAAAAAACAAAACAAAAAAAAAACGGGAAAACAGACCTTAGATTCCAATATAACGATATGGTATGACTGGTTAAAAAGAACACGCGCACAGTGAAACATAATTATGAAATAAGGTTGCCAGACAAGCTAAACCCAACCCTATGGGCTTCTTTAATCTCTACAGAACAGAAAAATAAGAAAAGGATAGGCCCAATTAAAAACGATGAAAATGTCACAATAGAATCGGAGGAAAAAATGAGTGAGGCGTTTAACAAATAATTTCTCTCGGTATTTACTAAGGACAGGTTAGATAAGGTACCTGACTGCGATCCGATTTTCAGTGGGGATGAAGAAACTAAACTAGTAAGGTAGAAGTAGTCAAACAGATTGATAGACTTAAAGCTACAAAATCCCCAGGTCCAGATGAAAATTTTCCAAGAGTGCTTATAGAGTGTAAATTTGAAATCTGCGACCAGTTAACAGAAATAATTAATAAGTCGGTAGACACTGGTTTTGTACCTATTGCTTGTGGATAATCAAACGTTGTTCCTGTTTTCAAAAAGGAGGATAAATCATTTATATGGAACTACAGGCCAATCAGTTTGACATTTGTTATAGGTAAAATGCTTGAATCAACTATAGTTAATAGACTCAGAGATCACATCGAGACATAATTTGATTTGTGATTCACAGCATGATTTCTCCAAGGGTAGGTCATGTGTGACTAATCTTCATTCTTTTTACATTAACATATATAAGGCGTCAGATAACAATGAAAGTTACGATGTTATTTACCTTGAGTTTAGCAAAGCGTTCGACAAAGTGCCTCACCACAGACTACTAAATAAAATAAAAGCCCATGGCATAGGAGGAAAAATGTTAGAATGAATTAGAGCTTGGATCAGTGACAGAAAACAGCTGGTCACCATAAATGGTATAAAATCCAAATGGGGAGTGTTTCTAGTAAAGTTCCCTAGGGCTCGGTTTTAGGTCCCTTATTGGTCATTATATACATAAACAACCTAGACAATGGGATTAATAGTGATGTTCGTAAGTTTGCGGACGACACTAAAATAGGACGCCTAATTAGGTCAGGCGATGACGCCGAGATTCTGCAGGATGATCTTAACAAATTGTTCACATGGTGGGTGAAATGGCAAATGGACTTCGATATCTGAAAATGAAGCGTATTAAACGTAGGGCTACACAAACCCCGAAAATAGATACAGCTTAGATAACATGGTTTTAGAGAAAACTGAGTGCGAGAGAGACTTGGGAGTTCTAATGAGTCCTGAACTCAAATCCAGGAAACAGGGCATTAGATTTCATTGTTAGGACGGTTACGAATAGAAGTGCAGAGGTAATTATCAAACTTTAGTGTTAGTTACATTCATCCTTGACTATGCGGTACAGTTTTGGTTTCGGTTTTATAGACTGGACATCAATTCATTAGGATCAGTACAGAGGAGAAGGACCAGAATGATACATAGAGGTGTTGAAGTGGATCAAAGGCTTTAACAAGGGTTACGCAAACAAGGTCATCATATTAAGACAACAGGGCAGAACTCACAGTAATGGGTTTAAATTGGACAAATTTAGATTTAAGAAGGAAATAGGTAAGAATTGGTTTACTAATAGGGTGGTCAACGAATGAAATAGACTTATTAACCATGTAGTGAGCGCTGAAACTATCGGCTGTTTTAAGAAACGGTTAGACAATTTTATGGATGGGATGACAGGTGGTAGTGGACATGGAGCTGCCTAGTGTAGGCCTTATGGTCTCTTGCAGTCTCCTTCATTCTTATGTTCTTATGTTCTTAATCACCCAACACTCTCCCATTAACAGACTCATCACGAAACCCACCACCACCCAATACCACAATCCATCACCATTCACCACCATCCACCACCAAACCCAACACCACTATACCATCCACCATTCACCACCACCTACCCTTGTCTACCACCGTCTAGCACTATCCACTATCCATTACTACTTCATCCTCTTCCAACACAGTCCGCTCATCCTCTTCTTCCTCATCTTGTTTCTCCTACTTTTATTCTCTATCCTCCTTCTCCTCCTTTCCCTCCTTCTCTTCCCCTTCCTCCTCCTAACTCTCCTATTTCTCTCCCTTCTCCTCTCCTAATTCTTTTCCTTCTCACCTCCTCCCTCATCCTCGCCTCCTTCTTTCTATCTTCTTTCTGCTCTTCCTCCTCTTCCTCCCTCCGTCCATTTTCTCCCTCCTCCTCTTCCTCCTCCTCCTCTTCCTCCTCCTCTTCTTCTTCCTCCTCCCCTTCCTCCCTCTGCCCGTTTCCTCCTTCCTCTTCTTCCTCAATCCTCCTCTTCCTCCTTCCTCCTCCTCCCTCCTCCTCTTCCTCCTCCTCCTTTTCCTCCTCCTCTTCTTCTTCCTCCTCCTCCTCTTCCTCCCTCTGTCTGTTTCCTCCTTCCTCTTCTTCCTCTTTCCTCCTCTTCCTCCTTCCTCCTCCTCCCTCCTCCTCTTCCTCCTCCTCCTATACCTCCCTCTTTCCGTTTCCTCCTTCCTCGTCTTCCTCTACTTCTTCTCTCCTTCCGTTTCATCCCTCCTCCTCCTCCTCCTCCTTCCGTCCGTTTCCTCGCCCTTTTTCTCCCTATCTCCTCCTTTTCCTCTCTCCTCCTCTTCCTTCCTCTTCCTCTTCCTCCTTACCCCTCGTCCTCCTCCTACTCGTCCCACTCTTCGTATGTCGCCATCGGAAGCTGGAGGTCAGTTTCCTTTGCACGGATAGAAGTTCGTTTGTCATCGTCTTTTGTCTCGTTGCTGCTTCTCTTCTTAGCTTTTGTGTCCATTAGATTTGCGACACCATCTACTTGGGGAAGGAGAACAATAAATGGTGACTTTTGTCTGTCCGTGTGTGTATGTGCGTGTGCGTGTGCGTGTGTGTGTGTGTGTGTGTGTGTGTGTGTGTGTGTGTGTGTGTGTTTGTGTAAGAGAGAGAGAGAGAGAGAGAGAGAGAAAGAGAGAGATTGTGTGTGTGTGTCCATTTGCCGCAGCTGGGAAACAACTGGAGAGTATTTTGAAGTGGCAGAGTGCCCAGGGAAGTTCAGCTTGTCTCCTCATCGTCATCTATTGACTCGTGCATTGGCATCCTGCTCGTTAACGCCAGACAGTTTCATTCACTTCGGTAACGGCCTTCGGACTTCGGAGATAAACACCCTCGTCCCGTTTTTTTTTTTTTTTTTTTTTTAGGACGAGTTCACGTTTCTTTTGCGGCAGTCCGCAGCCAAATCATGTACCCCTAATTTCAGTATTTTTTTTTTATTTATGCCCATGTCTATAATTCCCAGTGTTCACTCGTTTGCTCAGTATAGAACATAATGGAGAGGAATCCCCAACAACAAAGTCTCTTTACAGGAGTCTGTCAGGTTTTCCAGGAAGCTTCTGTCACGAAGACAACCACAGGACATCAAGATGGTCCAGATGTCGTTTCAGAACGATGAAATACCCTCTGGTTTCTACATCACGAAGGGTAGCCGCACGGGAGGCTACACATGAGAAGGAAACTTTGCGTAATGCATAGTCTCAGCTATGCTGCTGTACCAATGGGAACCCGCCATCCTATGCTTGTCACATGCTACAGACACGTGTGGACGCGCCTCCGGAAATGTCATGTGCATTGAAGACTCGGAAATTGTTTTGGTAAACCAGATTAGAATAAATCTGAAGAGATTATTTTTATCATAGTCGCATCCAATGAAATGTGATTTTTTGAAACTGGATTTAGTTCGTGGGCGTCTATTTTCTCTGTTCGGAGACGATATCAGTTAGATCATGGAAGCGCCTTGCACGGTCAAAAAGCCCATGTAACAACCGGGTGCCACCCCCCACCCGACTCCCCCATATTAATAAAATCTGTTGACGGCAGCTATAATAAAATCTAAGAATCGGCCGTGGCAAGCAAAAACTTAAATTCTCTTGGTTTATCGACATTTGGATTATACATTTTTATTCTGACTGTCGCCTGACGATTGTATTTGGTTAAAGCGAAGACTGGTCCTCTTATGTACACAAGAGGGCCACTCTTCCGACTGTGCCCGGATGCTCAAACGCTTCTAAAGGGATTATCACACGAGTTCCCCGGGTTTCACCAGCTCAGACCGTTTAGAGTTCGTCTGAGTAAAAACGACTTCGGTTTAAATATTTCATTCTTCAAATCTCCAATTATAAAACTATCTTTCCGTCATATATGGCAAAAACGAATGATGAACTTAGAAATTATAAACCTGTACGAATGTTAGACATACTGTTGAAATGTTCTTAGAGAATGAAGGTGGAAAATGAAGTCACGGGTCTAGTTACGAGTTTTTGAGTTTATTCCTGACCGGTTTTGCTCTATGCGTCTTCTGAAGCATAAAGCGAAACCGGTCAGGAACACATTCCTCTATTGATGAAGGTGGAAAAAGAAGTCATGGGTCTAGTTCCGAGTTTTTTAGTTTATTCCTGATCGGTCAAAAACACATTCCTCTGAAGAAGCATAGAGCAAAACCGGTCAGGAATAAACTAAAAAACTCGGAACTAGACCCGTGACTTCTTTTTCCATCTTCATCAACTTGTCACAATGTCCCAGCGTTCTTAGAGAAGTCTAGATTTCTGCAGCGAAGCCTAGTTATTCAAATGGATGTTGGTGATAGGATGTGGGAGGGAAAATAGCCCAGTGTGATAAGCCCTTTGCCGGAAGACTTGTCTTAAGACGTAAGATGTCCTTTGTTCAAATTTCTCCCCAGTAATGGAATAATCCTTCTACTCGATGGAGGATTCGAATGAGACGAAGATGCCCACAACATTCATGGCTGGAAGGGCAAGTTGATCGAATATGCCGAGAGTTGTTTGGAGTGAGAAGGAAGAGAGGGAGGGTGGCTGCATGGGAGCTTGCTCGGAGGGAACGTGAAGGGGACTGGTGCCGAGGCGTGTGAGTAAAGCAACACGCTCCCTGGCGTATGCCCCTAATTGATGATGATGATGATAGAGTGGAAACCTTCAGCATAGAGGAACCAATGTAAGATCGCCGGCCTCTCCACTGAGTAGTAAAGTACAAAAGCCGTATCACATCTCGGGGGATAAGCTGGGCCTGCAATGGAGCACTAAGGCTGAGCTCGGTATAGAAAAAAAAGTCAGCACTGTTATCCAGTTCTTTCCTGCAGACCCTGCCTCTTCTTTCGTGTTCTTAGATTTGAGTCTGACTTCAGAACTGAGTTTGAAAGAAGGAGTCTGCTCTACGACTTATAACAAACCTGACTGGAAAAGTTATGCTCATTCGAGCCCAGCTGACTGAAAGGTCTGTTTCCTTTGATTAATTACTTATACTAATTTCATAGTTTTATGACACTGGAGGAGGAGGAGGAGGAGGAGGAGGAGGAGGGGTCGCCACGTAAATGAAGTGGTTGAGGTAAACCAGCTCCGTTTATCGTACTCTGCTGTGGAAATGCTGTGTTTTGCTGTATTGATTCTGACCTGAACACTGTGGCAGGAGACAGTGTGGCTAAGATAGGAAAGGGGGTGGTGAAGAAAGGGTTTTTGGTTTGGTGTTAAGTTGGTGTAGAATGATTGTATTTTTTATTTGGCCACCCCCCTTGTAAGAAGGAAAAGGCCTTTTGACGATAGTTAAGACAATCTAACGGAATAGTGATTATGTATGGAGAGACAAATGTCTCTGCTAATAGGAAGAACTTGATAGTATTTCAATAAACAACTATTTTGAATGAACAGTCGACTATAAACTATTCGCAGGGATTAGATCACATGAGATGCATGATGCTGTTTAACACCAGACGATTTTGTTCTGCTTGGAGGAGCTCCCCCTGGCTATGTAAAGTATTACGATGCCAGCAGTCATAACGGGAGACACTTTCATGTGACCCTGTGGAGGAGAAGACGGAGGGCGATTAATTCATTGCCAGGAGGAGGCAGAGAGGCTTCAGAGGTTATATATAGCGAAAGCACGATAATGTCTAGTTCCCGTTGCAAATACGAAGACGTCTGCTATTTCTGGGGTGTCTGGGGCTCGAGCAGGGATCGCCTGGCCTTGGAGAATCCCCTCCCCTGTGTTCTCTGCTGCTGTACCTTCTCTTCTTCGCCGTCTTGGAGTGTCTGTGGACCAAGAAAACATATGCAATTATGTATTTCTATATACACATAATGTATATAACCAAGTGAATATCGCCCATCATATTCACTGTTACATACGGGAAGTGAAATCAACTCGCTTTTCGTAGGAGATATACACACACTTCGCCAGAACAAAATCATGCTCACAGGCACAAACATATACACAAGCTTTTTATTCTACTAAAATTCACTTGATTTCTAACTTTCTTTCATCATACTGCATCTTTTCATTTCAAGTTACCTCTCACAAAAAAAAAAAAAAGATGTGTCTCTGTCTTTCTCTAACACTGTTTCCGACCATTTCCCCCGCTTTCGTTGACTGATATGCTCGTAGATGCAAGCCTCGACTTCCAAGTCTCCCGCCACATGTCTCCTTGAGCCGCGGTATAAACCCTAATAAGTATCCCTTAATAGCCCCCTTTTATACATAACTATAATTTCTTTTTCCTACAGATGAAGCGCAGATGACTCTCTATGGAGAAACTATTTCAGATTTTACAAAAGAGACTAAGACTATCTTAAAACATAAAGAGAATGTCAAAGAAAGAAATAAAGCTGAATTAGCAATCACGTTTAATGTTACTTGTCTAAGAGAAAATCTCCTGCCATTCATATCTTTGATATATACATATATATATACAGTATATATATATATATATATATACATATATATATATTTATATATATGTATATATATATATACATATATATATATATACATATATATATATATATATATATGTATGTATATATATGTGTATACAGTATATTTATATATGATATATACATGTGCACATGTGACATCAGTGACATTTTCACTATGCACCTGAGCATAATCTTTATCTCTCGCGACTCCCAAATCTTACATTGTTATACTATTGGAGGAAGTATACCATTGGTGAGCTTGAGGAGTCTCTGGTGTTGTTTGGGACATGAAGTAGTGTTCCCTGGTGTGCGATAAACATTTTCATATTCAGCTTCGTCGTGTTTACCACTTGACTCATGAATTGCGAGGCCAGATTCTATCCAAGTCTCTTGTGACATCGCGTTGTATCCAAACATGAGCTTCAGAAGTGCAAAACCTAATCACGAGGCTTTTTGTGCCAATCAATTGTTGAAACAGAGAATGATAAACACTTTCGTACCGGATTGTACTTTTATATTTATTCTAACTGCCGCCAGCCGATTCTATTCTATATAGCTTACATACAGTACAACGGCGAGCCACAAAACTTATTCCAAATATCAAAAATAAATCATACGAAAATCGACTAAAGCATATGAATTTGTTTTCCCTAAAAAAGCGTAGACTCAGAGGTGACTTGATACAACATCAAAAGTGACAAAATTTTCACACTGAATGAGAATCGAACAAGAAACAATGGTCTCAAACAGTCCGGAAATAGATTCAATTTGGAAGTGGATAGAAACAACTTCGCCAACCGTGTAGTTAATGAATGGAGTAAACTTCCTGCAGAGGTAGTGCAATGTAATTCAGTTCGAAGCTTTAAGAATCATTTAGATAAACATCTAAGCAAGATGCTGTAATGATTATCATTTATTTTATACTATTTGTTTTTGTTTTGTTATCATTTGTCTGTTTGATTCTCATTTATTATTAGTTATATATCAATTGATTATTATTTGCTATTTACCTGTTTTTTTATTATTTAAGTATACCTATGCATTTATTTATGTATTTATTTTGTTATTTACATTATTATAGTTTTTATATATTCATTTATTATGTGGGTTTTTTTCGCATCCGACCTAGATATGGACCAAAAGGTCTCCTGTCGGCATGCTCCGCCTTTGTAATTCTTTGTAATCCTTACTAGGGTGCCAATAGAAATAAAAAAATTGAATTTTTTATCATACTTTATTGGGATTCTGCATTACGAGTATACTGGGGAACTACCGCATAAAAAATTTCAGCATGGTCGGGTGATATCTAGGGGTGGTGGATGACGATTTTGTAATTCCACCTTCAGCTATGTAAGGAAAATCGTCTTTTCAAGTGCTTCATGGTAATATTCTGCCCTTTTTCGGCACAATTTTCCTTCCCCCTGGGCTGCGCGCACGCAGTATAAGCCCCTCGGTGGGGGGTTATAATGGGAGACCACCCCACTCATTGTCGCCATTCTGGCCGGGGGAGGGTCTCCTTGGAGGAGGTACTGGGCTGGCGGCGGCGGTGGTCTTCAATGACCTGGAGGAGGAACTGGCGCTGTTCCTCGTCTTTCGTCAGGAGAAGATTAAACGCTTACATCAGCGCCACCCCTCGCTCCGTCGTGTCGTTGGCCACACGCATTCCTTGTATGAGGCGGCAGGCGTCACCGAACGTCTTCTCTTCCCACTTCCGCGGATTTGTGGAAAGGAAGTCCGGCAAGATACCGAGAATATCCAGGAGGCGTCGAGACCTCTTAGAGGCAAACGAAGACAGTGTTGCCGTTGTTACACTCTCTTCTGGAATGTTGATTCGTTTGGGGGCTTTCTCTGCTCCTTCTCGGTGCAGGATGGCTTGGGCAACGGCTTGTTTGGTAGAGGGAGAGAGCCGCGGGTCGAAGAGGGACAGGCCGATCAGGTGTTCACTCAGATACCAGAAATGACGGTTCAGTACCTTGAAGCATGCCTTTCCAAGAGGAGAATCATGGTATTCCAGGAGGTCCTTTCCGAGTTGGAGATCATTGGCCGGGGCGTAGGTGGGGAGCGTGGACTCGAACCAGCGGATGACGTAGACCTCAGAGATGAAGAAGGAGAAGCGCTTGAGGCCTGCGATCTCCCCCGGCGTGACCAAGCTGGTGATCTGCTCTCTGAACAGCAACATCTTCAGGGAGTAGATTATGCGTGCCATCCACCGCGCTCGGTGGAGAGCACCAGGGCGCCGGATCGTCATCTTGGGAAGAGCACCTCCAAGGAAGGCGATGATGAGCTCCGCCTGTTCCCTGTAGTCGTTTCGAGGCTGCTTCTGGATCATGATGGCATTCAGGGATTCGATGATGACTTCCCTCTTGGCAGCCAAGGTCTCGGGGAGGTCGGAAAAAGGCTGGATTGCCGAACGATCGATGAACTGCCAGTACTCCTTGAATCGCGAAAAGAGGTTGATCTCAGGGCCAGAAGAGGGTCCCAAGCACGAGGCAAAAGCCTTTTCAACTAAAAGTTCGTGCACGTGGTGACGGCAGGCGAACGAGAATAGGAGCCACTCCATCTTTTCTTGCAGTAAGGTGCAGGCTCCGTTGACATCGCCAGTGTTTGCACTGGTGGTGTCGAATCACATCCCTATGACGCGATCACTGATTCCCCAGTCTTCCAGACACTCAAAGACAGCTGTGGCGGCATGCCTCGCCCATCTCAGCATGCAGCTTTGGAACATCCAAGAGTTTCTTCACACCTTTATCGGTGACAATGATGGCGAGCCGGTCGGCCCGAGATCCGTCGTATTGAATGGCGATTTTACCGTCCCAGTGGACGGTGAGGGGTGTCTGCGGACTGAATGCCTCCTTGATTTCTCCCGCCAGCGACGCCCTTTACTTGGCTCTTGCCTTTCGGATGGACGCCGGGTTGAGGACGAGTTCCTGGGGATTATGGCCCAAACTATTTGCCGTTTCGGCTACGATTCGAAGAGCCTGACGGCTGCTGACCCCCGTCCGATTCAGCACGCCGACTAGATCAGGGCACATGACCGTCTTGGTCCCCCGCATTCTCGCTTGCATGGGCGGTGAGGCTCCTTCGTCATCAAATGAGGAGGTCGAGGAGGGACGGACTGGACTGGAGGATGTGGACGAGGAGGACTCCAATTCCACGGTATCCTATGTCATCGGCGACCGTTCGCGTCCACCAGCTTCCAACTTCTTGTCATGCCCCGCCATGGAACCCTGTATCCCCTCCTTGATGGTCATCAGGGCAAGTGCATCAGCGTGGGTGATGTCCAGAAGGTCCGGGAGACTTTCTTCAAACACCTTCTGCTTCTCCCGGGGCTTGACTCCTGTATTCTGCTTGCTCTTCTGCAGAACCTTCCATTCTTCAAAGAGGGAAACGATCTTTCTCCTGATGCTCGTTTCTGCCATCACCGGAATCCGGTCTCGGAGCCAGGAGTCCAAAACTTCCTTGGCCACCTCCGCAGCGCTGTCAGGAACGGATTTCTTTTGATCCTTGTGAGATAGGAGAAAAAGCGGCGGAGGGCATCTCCTCGGCTTGAGAGCTTGGCACCGGTTATGCACTCGATACTATGTCCTACTAACCAAATCTCACTCTTTTTTCGGGTAGCCATGACCTATGGGAAGATTTGGAAAACTTTAAAGTCATTCCGCCACCACTAAATATTAACCGATACTCCTTAAACTTTGCACATAATAGTATCTCAACACAATGCAGAATTCCACTGAAGTAGATGAAAAAAAATCACAACTTTCAAAAATTGCCTTAGATAGCTATTGGCACCTTATTACATACCCTTTAGTACCAGATGACATTTTACATAGTTTCTGGAACTGCCAGTGTGTCTTCTCTCGATCTCGTCTTTGGGATTTTCGAACTCGTCTTTAGGAGTTCGATCGAACTCGTTCTGTCGTTGTGGTCGTGTGGTATTCTTCAGCGTGTGTCTTGGTGCTGAGATGGGAGGAACTGTGAATGGGTTATTATTATTTTGTTGCTGTTAGTACCAGATGATATTTTATATAGTTTCTGTCACTGCCAGTCTATTCTATTTATCTCTGTGGAACTTACTCGGTAAAAGGACAAGATAACCCATCTCGATGATCCCCTTTCGTACAGTGTACCACTTTGTATTCATTATCTTTTGTAGCCACCAGGCTATTTCATTCATAAGAACAAAAGAATGGAGTAGACTGCAAGAGACCGTGAGGCCTATACTACACGGCTCCATGTCCTTTACTACCTGTCATCCCTATCCATAAAGCTATCTAATCTTCTCAAACAACCAATTGTTTCAGTATTCATTACATGAATACTAAGTCTAATCTATTCGCTAACCACTTTGTTGGTAAACCAGTTCTTGTCTATTTCCTTTTTGAACTTATCCATCTCCGTAGCATTCCCCCACCCCTTTGGTAGTTAAGGGTTGAGTTGGCGGTTTTTCCAATCAGTCAGAACAAACTTCCCCATCCGAATCGATCCAAGCTTCGTCTGCTTCCGAGGGGCCGCCGTCGTCTTTGCGTTAATTGAGTGATGCGAACATGATAGTATAACTTCGTCTTGATGTGGAGGTGATGGAAGCGTGATGGCATACGAACCGGCGAGATGGAGGAGTGATGGAGGTATCGTGATGGCAGACCGATAGTCGACGAAGGTCAAGCGCTTGTGTATTTACATAGAATGTGAAAAGTTGACTACCTCCATGACAGGACAATACACACACGCAATACTACATACACGCACACAAGTACACACACACACATACACACACAAACACACACGCGCGAGCACGCGCGCATACACACACTTGTACACGACTTGCTGGTGTAGTAGTAAGCGTCTTGACCTCTCTAAGGAAGATCCGAGATTTGCGACTCCTTCAGGTTTTGAAAATATTGGTAACACAGCAAGCCGTTACTGTTCCTCCTGCGCAAAGCAATGTTGTGTGATTCACCATGGTCTTGGATCGTGTATTGGATTCGTGATCGACAGTTATTACTCATCCGGATGAGAGCTCAGAGCTCATATATGACCGATTTTTGGGTAATGCTGTGACCTTGCACACACACACACAAACACACACACACAAACACACACACACACACACACACACACACACACACACACACACACACACACACACACACACACACACACACACACACACACATCCCCAACTCCCCGCTCATGAGAGTTGGAGGAACGGCTCGTAGCGCAACGGTACTAAAATTATTTCAGTCCTGGGGGGGATTCGAACTGAGACCACTGGAGTAGTTGTTGCTAACGTTACCACTGCGTGTAGAAATGTGTGTGTGTGTGTGTGTGTGTGTGTGTGTGTGTGTGTGTGTGTGTGTGCGCGCGCCATTACCGAAAAGATGGAAGAAGAATGCAAGGTACTACAAAAACACTAACTGGCCAATGCCGACAATTTTTTTTCCTAATTTTTTCAGCGGTAACTAGAAGTCTTGGACCACGCCACAGTTTTCGCCTCATAAACATTCTGTATGTAAG
The DNA here is from genome assembly GCF_046742065.1 of Oratosquilla oratoria. Classification (NCBI taxonomy): domain Eukaryota; kingdom Metazoa; phylum Arthropoda; class Malacostraca; order Stomatopoda; family Squillidae; genus Oratosquilla; species Oratosquilla oratoria. The sequence continues at coordinate 35,110,718 of NC_134811.1, read as the reverse complement.
AAACATTTGGATAAGTATTTGAGTCTAGGAAAAGACGCACGAAACTCAGTCGCAAACATTATATGTACAGATCGTAAAGAATATACAATATTTTAAGACTTATGTCCACGCCTGTGAAATCTGGCTCTGGGAATGAGTTTTGTCTAACAGGCATTAGGCACATCAGAATTTGGAAATGAAACTAAAGACCTCAACGTATTTCTTTCCTTTATTATTATTATTATTATTATTATTATTATTATTATTATTATTATTATTATTATTATTTCTTATATATATATATATATATATATATATATATATATATATATATATATATATATTTTTTTTTTTTTTTTTTTTTTTTTTTTTTTTGTATTGTTACCTACCCGGGAGAAAAGAGTGCCCTTTGATCCTAGAGGTGCTGAGGCGGGAAGGATGCTAAATGGGTTTTAACTGTGCAATAAAAATGTACGTGCTTTGACTCGCCATCCCCCTTTTTAAGGAAGGAAAGGGAAAGAGCTTATGGCAAGTGTCTGTGTGTTTATGTGTATATGTATGCATACTTATACCATGGGCCCTTTCCCCCTTTCCCCCTTTCCTCCTTTCCCCCATATGAAGGGAGTGACCACTTGGGATCGAACCTTCATACTCCTTCACGATCATGTTAGAAACTAAATGAAAATAATTCATCTCCTCTTTCTTTCGAATCCCCTCTCTTCCTCTTTCTTCCTTCCCCTCTCCGTCATACGAGTATGCTTCTATTCACACAATTTTCAACTCTATTCTATCCTATGCAGCAACCTATTATGGACAGTATTCTTTTCTCGCTTTGTTCGGATTTCTTTAACGAGAATGGTTGGGATAAATTAATTTTTATTTTTTTAGTCAAGTTGTGACGGACTA
>NC_134811.1:35102333-35104833 GCF_046742065.1 Oratosquilla oratoria | reverse complement strand
TGCAACTATGGAGAAACAACTCATTTAACATCATAGGGTGAAGAAAAATAATCATGCCATGGTTCTAAATTGTCTCTTTTGATTTCGTAGGTCGAGGTGGCCATAAAACCTTTGCTACTGCGATGTTTCCAGACCTAAATAAAATTGTCACTCATAAGAATAAGGCCCTGTTCACACTAGCGGTTTGAACCGCGCAGAAACCGCTGTGGTACTGCAGAGGCAAGGGGAAAAAATGCGTGGTTGTATGTGAACGCCTCCATTGACTTACATTCTGGTTGAACTGCGACGGTTGAAACCCTTAGTGTGAACAGGACCAAACATCTTTGGCGTGAGACATCGCACCAAAGGGGTGGTCTACTACACTTCGAAATCGAGTACTCAGGCGTCCTCAAAGTGAAAATACGAGTATCTTTTTGGTAAGGAAGGAATATATTGATCTAACTCCCTACTAACCGATGAAGGAGATGAGAGTTGATTAAGATAACCTGTCAAAAGGCGGAGTGAAAGGCAAAGTATTCTTCGGTACGAAAGGAATCAATGGTGTTTGTAATCTGAGGCTTAGCATAAAGAGACCATTTTGAGGTTTCCTACACTTTTGGTGCAGCCGATTTTATAATGCAAGAGTGTGTGTGAGAGAGAGAGAGAGAGAGAGAGAGGGAAAGAAAGAGATAAAGAGATATTTCTAGGCTAAAATTGTTATCTAACTTCATATACTCTTACACTTATTGTTAGTGTGACTGATATTGCCTTTGTGATCTCAAGTTCCAAACATGTGGTGTTGGCCTCCAAACTGGCAGTGGCGAGGTGGGATTTTTTATTTACTTGTTTATTTACTTATTTATTTATTTTTATTTATTTATTTATTTATTTTTTACACGAATCTTGTGCATTACAACAATCAAATTACCTTTGATCTGATTGGCGTGCGCACTTTGATATTGCGTCATCCTTCCGAATGTATGACCGCAAGGTTTCCCTGACCGCGTCATTCCCTTTCAAAACTAGGCATAAAACTAAATATAGACATTAAAGCAAGAGCGAAAAATTTCACTACCTCATGACTTATTGTTCTCATTACAGCAATTAAGTCTTACTGGAAGAAGTTACACAAAACTGACCCACCACGACACAATCATTTAGATTGTAGCACGATGATAATGGAAAATACTAATGGTAAAGCTGGATGAAAATACTCGGAGGCAATCCTTGCTAGGAAATATATCCCTGCCATTAATATCCAATAAAAGTATGTGTGGAATATTTCAGTTATTCGGAACACCCACGCCGATCCAAAAATAGTTTAAGATACCACTCCGGGTGCTGTAATTTCCTCTCTCAAATATCATAGATGATGTATATGATATTTCTTTTTTGATGAGAATAAATCAAATTCTGCCTGAGGATGGCTGATGCACAGATGAAACGTTATGAGTTTCGAGGTTCTTTATATTTTCTATTTTTCATGGATTTTATTTGTAGTGTGTGTGTTTCTGTGTGTGTGTGTGTGTGTGTGTGTGTGTGTGTGTGTGTGTGTGTGTGTGTATTCACCTTGCTCTTTGGATCACGTGTTGGACTCGTGATCGACAGCTATTTCCCTCCCGGAAGAGAGCTCAGAGCTCGTATGACCGATCTATGGGTAATGCTATGACCTTGCACACACACACACACACACACACACACCCAACTCCCCGCCCACGAGAGTCGTAGTAACGACCCGAAGCGCAGCGATGCCGAAATAATTTCGGCCCTGGGCAGGATTCGAACTAGGTGCTGACGCACCTCCGTGTTGACAGTCCAGTACTCTATCAACCGCGCCACCGAGTCGTGTGTGTGTGTGTGTGTGTGTGTGTGTGTGTGTGTGTGTGTGTGTTTACCTAGTTGCATTTTGCATTTACCTAGTTGTATCTTACGGAAAGGAGAGCTATGATCGTGGTGTCCCGTTTTTTTTTTTTTTTTTCATCTCGCAGTGTCTAATTTGTTCTTAATTCGTGTAGGGTTTTTGCACATACTATTGTTTCGTCCAGTTTGTTCCACTGTGTGTGGAAAGCTGTTCTTTTTTAGGTCTCCTTTATAACTGTCCTTTTTGAGCTTCCTTTCATGTCCCCTCGTATATCTCTTATCCCAATTTAGTAAAACTTCTCTCTCAAGGACTTCCATGACTTATGATTCTATAGACGGTCAACAAGTCACCACTTTCTCTTTTTTGTTCCAGTGCCGGTAATTCCAGTTTTGACAATCTCTCCTTGGAGCCATCTTCGTAATTGCTCTTTGGATTCTTTCAATTTTCCTTATATTCTTTTTAGTACTGGGTGACCAGAGTGTCGCTGCGTACTCTAGTCTTGGCCTTATCAATGTGAGTAGTATTTTCTTCACCATTTCTTCGTCCATGTAAATAAAAGCCACCTTTATTGACTTTTGTATTAGTAACATGCTATCATAAAAAGAAGTGATAAAATAGCATATGAAGAATTGCCAAGAATTGTCACACTCTGTGTGACAC
>NC_134811.1:35079833-35097333 GCF_046742065.1 Oratosquilla oratoria | reverse complement strand
GTCACGGATCTTGCAACCGACATACCAACCACGTCTTTCCCTTTCGAATTTAGGTCTCGACAACGTTTTAGCACCATCTGGACGGCCATCATCACGTAATTTTTTTTACAGCCGCTGTCGTCGCCGCGACTAACAAGACCATCACCATTACCGCCATCACGAAGGAGGTTCTGGTTGCCCACGAGGTAGTACTCGGCCTGCGTTCTCGTGTTTATAGGTTCGAAGCCATCCGTGTGTATTTTCACATGTGCAAGGGGTTGATTTCAGAGAAGAGAGAAAGAGACAGAGAGAAAGGGAAAGAAAGGGAAAGAGGGAGAGAGAGAATCGGGAGCCAGGGGGGAAAGACATAGGGGGTATAGAAGTATAGAAAAAGAAAAAGGTAAAGAGAGGAAATGAAGCAAGGACAGAGAGAGAAAGAAAGAGAGCTGGGGGAGGGGGAGAATAATAGGTTGGAGATAGAGAGCGGTAAAGGAAGAAAGAGGGTGAGCGAGAGAGAGGGGGATGGGAGGAAGAAAGGAGATAGAGAACAATAGAGGAAGAGACAGAGAGAAAGAGAGAAAAGGATGTGAGAAAGGAAGGAGATAGAGAATAATAGAGGAAGAGAGAGACAGAGGGAAAGAGAATGTTTGTCATAAATTCTTGGAGCGTTTCTCTCTGATTGCCCTCGAGCATTGGGGAAATAGAAACTGTTTATATACCAAAGTCTTGGATAGTAACACGTTAAACACTTCACTGCAAGGCAGCATTTTATATCTGTTTATTGTGAACATCCCAGGAAGATTTCGTCCGAGTGAGTAAATTCTTCTGATAGGAAAAAGAAAAGGCTGCAGAGTACCATGACATTGGAACTTTTATTAAGGAGAACGGGAAGAAAAGTCCGAAGACATGTATCTCTGGTGATGTCACATAGAAAACAGATCCTCGCGTTTAAATGTTAACACTTGACTGGCCCCACCCTGGCTGGACGGGATCCTTCCGCGACCTGGCAGGCCGGTTGACTGTCGAATGTTTACGTGTGACGTCACGCATATTATATATATATATATATATATATATATATATATATATATATATATATATATATGTATATATATGTATATATATATATGTATATATATGTATATACATATATATGTATATCCATATATATTATGTATATATATATATATATATATATATATATATATATATATACATGCATATGCATATATATGTATATCCATATATATTTATATGTATATACATATATATATATATATATACAGATATATATATATATGTGTATATATATATATATATATATATATATATACATATATATGTACAACACTGAATGGGTCCCAGTGATTAGAGATACATACATTTTAACAACCACAATGCACTTTAATTCTAAGCCATCAAAGGCCAGCATGCTGAAATTGAAATGTGGTACTGCCCAAGACTTGTCATGAGGATGCCGGGTTCGAGTCCTGGGCAGTACCACATTTCAAATTCAGCATGTTGGCCTTTGATGGCTTAGAATTAAAGTGCATTGTGGTTGTTAATATATATATATGTATATATATATATATGTATTATATATATATATATATATATATACATATATACACACATATATATACATATATATATATATATATATATATATATATATAATATATATATACACTAGCCAAATTACCTGCGCGTTGCTGCAAGCAAATGATGACCATTTTGATTTTGATAGAATTTATGGAGAAAAGTTACACGTATCAATACGAGTATAACTCAATGGAAAATGCAACAAAAATCAAATGTTAAGAAAGTAAAAAAAAAAATCAATTTGAGGAGGGAGACGCCCTTTGGAAATAAAATATACTTATCCAAGTAGCCTGGGTTATGGTGAATATATATGGTTTTTGGGGGAGTTCGTGAACAAACATACAGACAGAGGATACAACTTTATTATAGTAGATACAAATAAACGATAGTTATTCAAGTACCTTGGGTTATAAGGTTTCAGAATATATATGGTTATAGGGGTCTATCTGCAAAAACCTAGGAGGAGGTTGTGAATAATCCCTAACCTAACCATACCCCACCTAACTTTAACCCTTAACCCTAACCAAAATATTTTATTTAAATGAAATATAGTTATCCAAGCATCTGGAGTGATAGGGTATCAGAATATGTATGGTTATGGGGGTCTATCTTCAAAACCCTAGGAGGAGTTCGTAAAAAAAAAAAAAAAAAAAAAAAAAAAAAGACAGACAGACAGACAAATGAAAGATAGTTATCCAAGTACCTTGGTTTATAAGATTTCAGAATATATATGGTTATGGGGGTCTATCTGCAAAAACCTAGGAGGAGTTCGTGAATAATCCCTAACCCAACCATACCCCACCTAACTTTAACACTTAACCCTAACCAAAATATTTATTAATGAAATATAGTTATCCAAATACCTGGAGTGATAAGGTATCAGAATATGTATGGTTATGGGGGTCTATCTTCAAAATCCTAGGAGGAGTTCGTGAACAAACAGACAGACAGAGGCTACTACTTTATTATAGTATATATATATATATATATATATATATATATGTATATGTGTATATATATATATATGTGTGTGTGTGTGTGTGTGTGTGTGTGTGTGTGTGAATGTATAAATATATATATACATATATATATATATATATGTGTTGAGACATTCTGACAGGTTGACGTAAGCGGAGTAGGAAACACAGGAGTCTTAGTCTTGAGTTTATTCCTCGTAGGAAACACAGGAGTCTTAGTCTTGAGTTTATTCCTCGTAGGAAACACAGGAGTCTTAGTCTTGAGTTTATTCCTAGTAGGAAACACAGGAGTAAACTCAAGACTAAGACTCCTGTGTTTCCTACAGGAATAAACTCAAGACTAAGACTCCTGTGTTTCATACTCCGCTAGGAATAAACTCAAGACTAAGACTCCTGTGTTTCCTACGCCGAGGATTAAACTCAAGACTAAGACTCCTGTGTTTCCTACTCCGCTTACGTCATATATATATATGTATATATATATATATATATATATATATATATATATACATATATATGTGTGTGAGTGTGTGTGTGTGTGTGTGTGTGTGTGTGTGTGTGTGTGTGTGTGTGTGTGTGTGTGTGTGTGTGTGTGTGTGTGTGTGTGTGTGTGTGTGTGTGTAGCTACCATTCAGATAATGGATGCTGATAACATATAATTCTTTACTCACACACACCCTTCTCTTCCTCCAATCCAAGGGCTTGTCCCTGACAAGCTTCCAGTTAAACACCTGACCCATCCCCTCTAAAATTAATCACTATAACTAATCTTTTGTACCAATGTGACTGCATGCTTAGCTTTCATCATCCCCTTTGCCATCATCGGCCTTGTCACCATTGCCATTGTCATCATCAGCCTTGCCACCATCCCCCTCACTACCAACACCCTTGACACCATCAGTTTTGCCACCATCACCCTTGCTACCAACACCCTTGACACTATCAGTTTTGCCACCATCACCCTTTGCCACCATTGGCCTTACCACCGTCAACCTTACCACCACCACCCTTGCCATCATCACCCTTGCCACCCTCACCCTTAGCCTTGCCACCATCGGCCTTGCCATCATCACCCTTAAAATTATCACCTTTGCCACCATCAGCCTTGCCACCATCGCCCTTACAACCATCACCCTTGCCACCATCACTCTTCCATCATTAGCCTGGCCACCATCGGCCTTGCCACCATCACCCTTGCCACCATCATCCTTGCCACCATCACCCGTGCCATCATTGGATTTGTCACTATCACCCTTGCCACCATCACTCTTGCCACCATCACCCTTGCCACTATAGGCTTTGCCACCATCAGCCTTGCCACCATCGGCCTTGCCTCCATCACACTTGCCAAGATCACCCTTGCCACCATCACCCTTGCCATCATTCCTCCATCAGACTCATGACCTTAACACAATTGTTGACCTTTACGGTCTGGGAAGTTCTGATCGTTTAGTTGTTAGCGTCCTCAGTTCACGTCATGGAGTGCCGAGGCTCGATTCTTGTTATTAGTATTCACGCCAACGAAGAAACGATCCTCTATTGCATCTTCTACAGGAGCCTTCCCTCTGCCCAACCCGAGTAAGGCGTCGGGGATGATGAGATTTCTTGTAAGCGTAAAGCATTTGTCCAGAAGTTTCCTTAAGCTGACTAAGATCGTCTAACATTAGCCAGAATAACATTTTATGTAATTGGCAGTTGCCGAGAAGCCTATCGAGAGAAACACCATGTGTGTGAGGACGAATCCTTTTGAGTACGACGTCTCGCTTGTTAGAGCTTTATATTTGATAAAGCTCTAACCAGCGAAACGTGATAGTAATAAAGGCTCCGTCCTGATATATGGTGTTTCTTTTGAGTTAACAAAATTATTAAATGGCTGCCATTACTAATACCAGTACTTTTACCACCATTACTACCTACCACTGCTACAGCCGCCACCACCACTATCACCAATACTGATAAGATTAGTGTTAACTTTAACACCACAACCACCATTTAAGTGACGCTACTGTCATCGTCTTCATTGACACGACACTTTTGTACCACTGTCACCATAAATCTCATCACCATAGGCATTCTCATGATCCTTATCCTCGTCTTTCTTTTTATCACCATGCTACCACCACCTCCGCTGCCACCACATTCACCACATTTACCACCTTTACTGGCACGAATTTAACTACCAACACCACTGTCACCACTCTTTTACCACCACATGTTACTAATTCTATCTCCACCATTGTCATCCCTCGTCCCACCACTTCTACCACCATCATTGTCACCACCACAACTGCCATCATCCTTACCATTACCACCTCTGCCACCACCTTTATCACCAACTCCGTCACCATTCTTACCACCAACGCTGACACCAACCTTATCACCACTGTTGCCACCATTCTTACCACCACAACTACCATTATAACCACCACCGGTGTCATCACTCCTACCACCATCATTAACCTCACCTCTATCACCACTCTTACCACCAAAGCTGCCACCACTCGTACCATCACTGCTGCTACCTCTTTTACCACCGCAGTTTCCACCTTTCTTACCACCACCACTACCACCACTCTCACCACCGCCTCTGCCGCCATTCTCACCACCAATTCTGCCACCAGTCTTACCATCATCGCTGCCACCTCTCTTACCAACACTGCTGCAAACACTCTTACCACCACCTCTGCTACCAGTGGCACCACTATCACCATTATTCCCCTGCGGAAGCATCAAGTCGGGTTGAAGGAGACGCAAGGGTCTGGGCTTGGATTAGGGTCTAGAGAGGGTGTGTCGGCTCTACCCCCAATTGCGGGACCCGCGTGCCTGTTATGACCAGACCCCATTACGGGGTCCGGTTTTCTTGCAGGATCTCCTCGTCGCGGAGACTGCCGCACCCATTTCCGGCTCCTGGTTCCAAGAGCCACCGGGACACGAGTCTGGCCGAAACACTTTCAGTCCGGTGGTTCAGGGTATGGGTGACTGGGGATAAATCTCAGATTATTGCGTTACATGAATGAGAATGATTGGCTACCCTCGGATTGGGTGGAATGCCCGTCGAACATGATAATAGTCAAGGGCAAGGGTCCATGAAACTATTGAATAAAATTGTTGTGAACTTTTGGGGGAATTCTCTATGTAGAGTGTTAATAAGTTTGTTGGTGGAAAGAGAGAGAGAGAGAGAGAGAGAGAGAGAGAGAGAGGCTGTAGTCGGGCACACAGGCGGATGTGAGTGAGAAAGTCATACGTCATCGCCGTCAGCTGTGCGTCAGCGGTGACAGACAGACGGATAGAGAGACAGACAAACAGATACACAGACAGACAGAGAGAAAGCTTCATGAAGAACTGGTGAAGGTGAAAAGTAACTTTACTGCGCTTTGGTTTTTGCTAGGTATTACACGTTGAGACCTCCCCCCTCCCTCCCTCCCTCCCTCCCTCCCTCCCTCCCTCCCTCCCTCCCTCCCTCCCTCCCTCCCTCCCTACTTCTTCCCCCTTCCTCCCCCTTCTTCCCTCCCTCCCTCCCTCCCTCCCTATCAGTTCTTTCCACCCGTCCGTCCGCCCGCACTCCGCCATCCCCCTTCACCTCCCCTGTTCCCCCAGCCCCCCATACTTAGCCCCCCTCTACCCCCAACTTTCTTCTCCCCCTTTAACCCCTTCGCTCCTCCCCTAGCTCCTCCCACTCCCCACGCTCCCCTCCCATTCCTGATACTCCGCCCTGTTGCCTCGTTCGAGAGGCAAGTCCCGCTGTATTGAACCCACGCCCTCCTCCGTCCTCTTCCTCCCTCCTCTTCCGCCCTCCTCCGTCCTCTTCCTCCCTCCTCTTTCCCCCTCCCCCTCTTCCTTCCCCCACCTCCTTCCTCCCACCTCCCCTCTCCCTCCTCCCACCACCCACCTTCCTCTCCCACCTCCCTCCTCCCACCACCTACCTTCCTCTCCCACCTCCCTCCTCCCTCCCTCTTCCCTCTTCCCTCCCTTTCCTCCATCCTTCGTCCTCCCTCCCTCCTTCCCTCCGTCGATCCTGATACCCTTTAACTCCTGCCCCATTTGTGGAGTCTTCACCACTGCCCTATGGCCTCCCATACCACTACCGTCACTATTTGTACCAGTATCCCTACTCTTCACCAATGTCGAAGGCTTACCTACTCTGTATATTATATATATATATATATATATTCGTAAATAGCTGGAGTCCAGGAACCATTATTATATATATATATATGTGTGTGTGTGTGTGTGTGTGTGTGTGTGTGTGTGTGTGTGTGTGTGTGTGTGTGTGTGTGTGTGTGTGTGTGTGTGTGTGTGTTTGTGTGTGTGTGTGTGTGTGTGTGTGTGTGTGTGTGTGTGTGTGTGTATTTACCTAGTTGTATTTTGCGGGAAGGGGAGCTATGCTCGTGGTGTCCCGTGTGTGTGTGTGTGTGTGTGTGTGTGTGTGTGTGTGTGTGTGTGTGTGTGTGTGTGTGTGTGTGTACACATATACTGTACAAACTTCACGTCACTCTTTTTTTCTCACGTTCCCACTTCACTCTTTAGTGTAGATGTGCTGAAAAACTACTGTCCAAACAGTTTCCTAAACCTTACATCGGTAGACCAGCGATATTCACAGTTAGTCAGCTTCACTTTCAGTCCCAGTGAGGTCTTGTATTTTCAAACTCCCCCGAGAGAAATCTCCACACTAGAGCACTTTGTTTCTAAGGGACACAGTGCGACACAGCGCGACACAGCACTACATTACTTTGATATGACACTTCGCCTATCTCTTCAGACATACCCTGATGACACCGTCGAAGTACAGAACGTGTTAGAAGACTCCGAATTACAGTATTGCCAGTGATGAAAATGGGTTTAACGAAATGTATACATGCTGAGGTTGTGTCCAGAATTGTTCGAATATAATACAAAATGCTCTCATGTGCATAGAGGCTGAACACACAAAGAAATGGAAATTGTTAAGATATTAAAAGCGTTACCCCAACAAAACTTCGCTACCCCCTACACCTTTTGCCTCCCCTTTCCCCCTTCCCATTACCCTCTCCTCTCCCTCCAAACCTACAACCATTTCCATGACTGAGTCTCCACTATCCTGACCAGCTCTTCCACCCAAAGAACAGCCACCTTGAAAAAATAAAGTCTCTTAAAGCCACACCCATACAACCAGTGTCTAGACAACTCTCGGAACCCCGCAGCCCTGTAATACAGAACCACACCTTCCAGACACGTCCTACACATACACAAGCCCAGCTGTAAACCCTGATGAGCTAAGCCACACTCCACATGGTCACAGTTGCATTGTACGGCCACTAAAGCGTCTGGAAACTATGACGTGGGCGCGTGCACTTGTTGAAAGAGAAATGAATGAGAAGATGAAGAATAAACAACGTGTTTACCTTCGTGCCTGGTAATTGCATCGCCCCAGAAGTTACGTTTGCCCTTCACATTGACCTCCATTCCTTTAGAGTTGTGGCCACCATAGTGGTTGACTCTCTCTTCCTACTCACGCTCGCTCTTTCTCTCTCTCTCTCTCTCTCTCTCTCTCTCTCTATATATATATATATATATATATATATATATATGTATATATGTGTATGTATATATATATATATATATATATGTATATATATATATATATATATATATATATATGATGAAGGTGGAAAAAGAAGTCACGGGTCTAGTTCCGAGTTTTTGAGTTTATTCCTGACCGGTTTCGCTCTAGAACGAAACCGGTCAGGAATAAACTCAAAAACTCGGAACTAGACCCGTGACTTCTTTTTCCACCTTCATCAACTTGTCACAATGTCCCAGCATACACACACACACACACACACACACACACACACACACACACACACACACACACACACACACACACACACACACACACACACACACACACACACACACACACACACACACACACATATATATACATATACATACATATATATATATATATATGTATATATATATATATATGTGTGTGTGTGTGTGTGTGTGTGTGTGTGTGTGTGTGTGTGTGTGTGTGTGTGTTTTTATATGTATATATATATGTATATATATATATATATATATATATATATATATATAATATTTCTCTTACTTTCACTTTGTCTCTCACTTTCTCGTTTTCTCTCTCATTTTCTCTCTCACTTTCTCACTTTCTCTCTCTCTCTCTCTCTCTCTCTCTCTCTCTCTCTCTCTCTCTGTCTGTCTGTCTGTCTATCTATCTATATCTCTATCTATCTATCTGTCTATCTGTGTTTCCAGTGTCTATGTCTTTGTTACTCAGTAGACTGCCATTTCTACCAGGTGAACCTTAGCCACATAAATGTAATCAACCGATTGATAACCTTAACGTTGCCTGTTATTATCATAGTGATTATCATGATTACATTTTTATATTATTATAGATATAATTGTTAACAATACATTGTAACAACGTTTTTGTTATCATTGGTTTTTTTTTCTTTCACCTTTCTCTGATACGCTGGTGGTGTAATCGGTAGCGTACTGGTCTCGCATTCGCTTAGTTGTGGGTTCGAATCCCGCACTTTTCTCCGATACACAGTAGTGACTGTTGCCTGCCACATCCGTCCAAGCACATAGGGCAAAGGCGACGGTTGCAGTGATGCGCCTCTTGGCGTAGGCTCCTCATCTTCTTTCTCTGTAGATTTTTGGTCTTGATTTTTATGAATGCGTTAGTTGGATATCCGATGCAATATATGTGATGGTATTACTGTAATATCATAATTCATGTGTTTGCATTTGATGTACATGGCTGTCGGCGTCGTGTTAGCTCATATCATTATGATAACAACAATTCATTTTTAATTCAAGTGTCTTTCCGAATAATATCATTCCTTAATATCAATTTAGCTTTAGGTCTAATACTGAACAAGATTTAAAAATCATGAACGGATCTTACATCATTACTCATACAGAGTATGATGATTTTTGAAAATGTAGTTGTCATTCTTTTCGTGATCAGATAGAGTGTATGTGCAATATATATATATATATATATATATATATATATATGTGTGTGTGTGTGTGTGTGTGTGTGTGTGTGTGTGTGTGTGTGTGTGTGTTCTTTTTTGTGCTAGGTGCCCACATTGATACAGCATATTCTAATTTCGGTCTTATCAGTGTAACAATTATTTTTTCAACCATCTCCTCATCTATGTAGTCGAAGGCTACTTTCATTGAACTTAATAAGTTGTAAGTCTCTCCAAATAATTTATTTACATGTTTGTCAGGTGTCAAGTCACTTAAGATGATTACTCCTAGGTCCCTAGGTGTGTGTATGTGTGTGTGTATGTTGGGGGGGGTTATGTGTGCGTGTAAGTGTGTGCGTATGTATGTGCGTGATTGTGTCTGTGTGAGTGCGTGTTTGTGTGTGTGTGTGTGTGCGCTTGCGTGTTTGTGTGTGCGTGTGGGTGTGTACGCGCACGCGCGTGTATCTGGAGATGCAGCCTTGAGGGGCTGATACTCGATATCCCGGTCTAGTCCAAGATCTTTGTCAACTTTCACTCTATTCCTTTCACTTTTTTACATAAGAGGAGTTGGCAACTTGCAACTGCTCCCCTCCTATCATTACAAGCTGGTGACATATAGTCTCACACCTACACAACACAGATATATAAAAGTCCAATGCTTTTTCTTCTCCGTTTAGGTTCATTAGATGGTCGAGGGCCGCAACCAGCCGCTGTGAGTTTCCGGATTTCCAGTCATACTCGAGGCAGCAGATATTTCTTAACCTATTTACACATGATCTTCCACTCCAAAATTACCACATATGAAGATGACTTAACAATAATAACTCATCACAGAAACCACAAGATCTCAGCCAAAACACATTCAAACTTACCTCATAGGAAGAGTTATATATTATGACTGACACAAAACAGGGTATCATCATCATCATCCCATTCAGAGGTCCTCAGTGACGTTGCTTGCCGCTGACAACCTTGAGTCAAAGAAACACCAAAGAGGTGAAATCAGGTGGTCACTCCCTTCCACAAGGCAAGACCCTTAAAAGTCTTGGCATATACATGACCTTCACCCCTCAAACAAAAGACTTTATAGTGCAAACAAATAAGAAACTAATCATACGTAGAACACTATTTTGACAACAGAAAGATTCATCATTAAATATAAACAACTCACAAGACCTGCACATAACAAAATTTCCACAGCAAGAATGATAACTGGTTACATTGAAACAACACTGGCATAGCACGTTTACACTCAGAAACCAAGGCTTCCCTAATAGAGTAGCCAATGAGAATGGTAGGTTCAGTGTAATAGCCCTTGAATCCATTTGCCTCTCACATCAACACAAACAGAACCCACCATATGCAACAAGAATACAACTCCAGTAGAATTCTACTCAAACATCTACAACAGTCTACCCCAGTATCTCACAGCACTGCCATATAAAAAACACGTACGCGTACGGATCATAAAACAGACACTCCCAAAATTACCATCAGAGTCTATCCTTCACCAAACTCTCCCTAGAAATCACCGGCAGCACGCCTAAGTTCAGGTCCTCATCCAGCGCTGAAACAGTACCAACACCGCATTTGTCTGACATCAGACAATATTCGTAAATCACACAAAAAGAAAGAGCAGTTTATACGACAGTGACCTACACTTTAGACAAGTCTACAAATTTCATCACTGAGTTATTCATAAACTAAACTAGTAGCTGTGTATTATCAAAGCCTGTTGGGACACATTATGGGTTTTGTTTTAACCCAGAGCAGACGACTTATTCAACTCAAGGGAGGACCCAAGTCATAGTGGGTTATAAACTTAGTTGCTGTGTTGCAAGGGTGAGCCCTGTCCCCCGCAGGCACCACACGCAGCGTTTGACTTTCACTCAACCTCGCTGGCCTCAATGTGGGAAATCTGAGTCTTGTGATATAGTCTTTGCAAGTGCATTAGACAGGACTATCAAGTATTACAAATGGGTTTGTTTGTACAGGTCTCCAGCTACTTGGAGCTTCCATAAATTCAATCGTGATGTTGACTCCTCCGCCTCCTCCTCTTCCTCCTATTCTTCCTCTTCCTAATCTTCCTCGTCTTTTTTCCTCTTTTTACTCGCATTTTGCCTCTTATTTACTCCTCCCTCCTCCTCCTCCTCCTCCTCTCCTTCCTCCTGATCCTACTCTTTGTTCTCTTCCTCCTCTTTGTCTTCCTCTTCCTGCACCTCCTCCTCTTCTCCCTCCTCTTCATCCACCTCATCCCCCTTTTCCTCTTCCTCCTCTTCCTCTACCTTCTTCTCCTCTTCATCATCACCCTTCTCCTCTTTCCTATTTTCCTTTACCTCGTTTTCCTCCACTTTCTCTTCTCCTTTCTTCTCCTCTTCCTCCTCCTTCTTCTCCTCTTACTTCTTCCCTACTACCTCATCCACCTCCTCCTCCTCTACCTCCTCCTCCTCCCCTTTTCCTCCACTTTTCACCTCCTCCTCCCCTTTTCCCCTCTTCCCCTTTCCCTCTCTTTCTTCTCCTTTTCCTCCTCTTGTTCCTCCTCCTCCTCCTCCTCCCCATACTACCAGAAAGATATTAATAAACTAGAAAGAGTGCAGCGGAGAATGGCCAAAATTATACCAAGGCTGAGAAATCTCCCGTATGAAGAAAGACTTAAAAGTCTAAATTTATTCTCACTTTCAAAAAGGAGAATGCGAGGAGATTTAATCTAGGTTTTTAAAATGTTCAAAGGCTTTGACAACATCAATGTCAAAGATTACTTCTTATTAGACCAATCAAATACAAGAAAACGTCACGATTTTAAAGTAATTGGTAAAAGATTTTCTTCGAATGAAAGTAAGCATTTCTTCTTTAACCGGGTCGTTAATGCGTGGAATTCGTTACCTTTCACTGTCGTTGAAAGTGACACAATAACAACATTTAAAATCGCCTAGATAAATACTTAGACTCTAATCCGCAAATAAAATTTTATCCCTTGCAATAAAAGATCTGACACCCCGGCATTTAATTGTAATTGGATAGGATAGTGGTAGCAGTAGTGTTAGTTCACCTTCTATCGCCTAGTTACCCTATTTTCTTAACTGTAGCTTAATATAGTAAACACAAACAGCCTCGTTAGGGCCAGTAAGCATGCTGTTGTTTGATCTTCCTTTGTGTTCCTTTGTGTTCCTCCTCTTCCTCCTCCTCCTCTTCCTCCTCCTTTTTCTCCTTCTCTTCCTCCTTCTCCTCTTCCTCCTCCTCCTCTTCCTCCTCCTCCTCTTCCTCCTCCTCCTCTTCCTCCTCCTCCTCTTCCTCCTCCTTTTTCTCCTTCTCCTCTTCCTTCTCCTCTTCCTCCTCCTCCTCTTCCTCCTCCTCCTCTTCCTCCTCGTCTTCCTCCGCCGCTGCCACCGTTACTGTCTCCTACCGTCGCGTCACGATTGCCTCTCACCGCAGAAACACGACCGGCAACTTTCGCCTATGCAGGTCACCTTCTCCTCCTCCTCCTTCCCCTCCTCCTTCTCCTTCTTCTCCTCCTCCTCCTTCTTCCCCTCCTCCTTCCCCTCCTCCTCTCCTTCTTCCTCTTCTTCCCCCTCTCTCTTTTCACCCCCCTTCTCCTCATCCTTTTCATTTTCATTTTCTTTCTCCTCTTCTTACTCCTCCTCCTCTTTCTCCTCTTTTTCTTCCTCCTTCTCTTCCTTCATCTCTTTCTTCTCCTTTTCTTCCTCGTCTTCCTCTTTTTCCTTTTCCTCTCCTTCTTCCTCTTCTTCCTCTTTCTCTTCCTTCTCTTCCTCTTCCTCCTTTCCTCTTTCTCTTCCTTCTTTTCTTCATCCTCCTCTTTCTTTTCTTATTTTCTCTCTCCTCACCTTCCTCCTTCTATTTCTTTACTTCTTCCTTCTCTTCTTCCTTTTCGTCTTCCTCCTCTTCCAAGTTTTCCCTCTCTTTCTCCCCTCCTCCTCCTCCTCCTCCTACTTTTCTTGCTCTTCCTCGCTCCTCTTCCTTCTTTTAATCACCATCATCTTGGCTAAATGAGAAGTAGACATGATATAATGGCCTCAAGCTGTCAGGAAATAGCTTTAAATTGGAAGTGGGTAGAAACAACTTCGCCAACTACGTAGTTAATGAATGAAATAAACTTACTGCAGAGGCAGTACAATGTAGTTCAGTTCGAAGCTTTAAGATTCGTTTAGATAAACATCTAAGCAAGATGCTGTAATGCTTGCCATTTATTTTATATTATTTGTTTGTTTTTTGTTTGTTTATTATTGTTATTTATTTGATTATTACTTATCGTTATTTATCTGCCCATTTACCTGTTTCTTTATTGTTTAACTTTACCTTTTTAGTTATTTGTTTTATTTATTATTATATATATATATATCATAATATATATTATTATTATTTTTATTTATCTACTTGTAATTATTATAACTTTTTCGCATCCGACCTAGTTATGGATCAAAAGGTCTTCCGTCGGCATGCTCCTCCTTTGTAATCCTTCTCCTTTTCCTTCTTCTCTTTCTCCTTTTCCTCTTCTCCCGTTCCTCCTCCTCTTTCTCTTTCTCCTCTTCCTCTTCCTCCTTTTCCTCTTCCTTTTCCTGCACTTTCTCATTCTCCTATCCCACTTCTTCCTCTTCTTTTTTTGTTTCCCTCTTCTTTCTCCCACCCCCTTCCTCCTCCTCCTCCTCCTCTTCCTCCTCCACCACCACCACCTGGCAACGTGGTCGAACCCAACACCCTCACACTCCTCCTCGGGGTCTCGTTATCTCTCCGCCTTTTGCTTCTTCATTTCCTCACCAAGTTCGAGTCACGGCCCCGCGTGGCCTCGTTCCGAAGTCCGTTAGGAGGATCCTGTTTCGACTCCCATCGCCAAGGTTCGAACGTCTCCGACCACCTCTCGCCCTTCGCCGGGTCTCCTGCGTGCCCTCGGCTCCCTTTCTAGGTCAAGTTCGTGGTGACCTTAGGCTCCTTCATTTCCCCGTTCTTCCGTCACTGGTGTGTGTGTGTGTGTGTGTGTGTGGTAATACCGAACTCGCTGCATAAGACAGCTTCGCAGTTGCAGGATCCCCTCACCCCTCTCCCCTCCCCCTCCACCGTTAAGGGTCACATTGGCGACCCACTTCTTCTTGGATCCGTTCGATTGGGTCGAGGTTTGGTGTGTGTGTGTGTAACCACAGGAACTTGGCCTTTCACTTTTTTTTTTTTTTTTTTTCTTCTACGGCTAGAATGTAACCCCAAACAGCATCTGGTTTAAAAATCTCACAACTGGATAGTTTCTAGTACAGAAGGGGTAGAAGGTCTAGAATGTAGACTAGATGAAGCTTCCGCATTGTCTAGTCGGTAACAACACAGCAGAGATTGACAAATATGTTGGACTGTTTTATGTAGTTTGTACGTGTGACTATTTGTGACAAGGTTCGGGGATTTTTTTTTTTTTTTTTCTTTTTTTTTTGTCAGTACTACTCAGAAACCTATTTATATGATACGAAATTACCTTAAGGTGCCCGTCATTAAGATAAAATAGATGAGTAAATAAATTGGTAGATAGATGAATAGATGAATGAATAAATTAATAAGTAAATTAGTTTTAGGACTGTTGTATAAGGTGTATATTTTTCCTTAAATTTCATATAATTCTGGAGACACAATGAAATTTTATTTAAAGAAATAAATATTTTGTTATGGACCTGTACAGTCACAAAATCACTTGCTCCTATTTGTTTTGTTTAGAAATTAAAGAAAATCTGTCTGTCTCTCACTTTCTCGCTCTTGTTCTCATTCTCTCTCTCGTTCTCTCTCTCTCTCTCTCTCTCGTTCTCTCTCTCTCTCTCTCTTTCTCTCTCTCTCTCTCTCTCTCTCTCTCTTTCTCTTTCTTTCTTTCTTTCTTTCCCTCCTCCCGTTTTTATATTCTTCACTGTTTGAACGGTCTGTCAAGCGCAAATCCCTGCAGTCACTCTTCCCAACAACTGGCCCTCGAACATGGTTGGTCCGCTGCCTCGCTGAGCTCCCAGAAGGATCCAGACAGCAAAACCCCATCCAATATCTTCTTCCGTAATCCAGTGGCCTTCTCTTGACACATTTCCTGTATCTTTACACAAGCACGCATGCACGCACACTGAAGTGCCTGCATTTAACCTATATATTTTTGTCCGTAATAAGTGGGTATAGTACAGCGAGGTTTGGGTTAAACCGTTAAATTTGTTGATTCTGTTAACAGTTTCAATTTCTTGTCTGTTCTCCTTAGCCGTCTTGACTCCCAAATACTTAAAATCTGTGACCTTTTTCAGCTTTTAATTCCCAATATTTATAGTTAGTTGTTTATTTTCTGTACTGATGTTCATTACTTCTGTTTTACTGACATTAATATTCATCCCCTTTAATGTCATCAACATATTCCATCTATCTGTTGCTTCCTGCAGTTCACATTCAATGTTACATTTTACTGCAACATCATCCGCGTAAGCGAAAGTGTGTCCGTCATTATTTTCACCAATTTCCTTCATACTTCTATCCATAAATATTATGAATAACAGTGGTGATACAACTCCTCCTTGCCGTACTTCTGTCTTGACTGCAAATCAGTCTGTATCTTGATCTTTAAGCTTAATTTTACCTTTTTTTTATGATTAAGTTTGTGGAGACTGCATATTCTCTGTGCTGAAATGACTTCCATAATTTTCTTTTTGGTACGTGATCGAATGCTTTTGCCATATCAATAAACAAATCCTGTTCCCAGCTCTTTACTTAGATAATCTTTACTGTGAAAATCAAATCTATTGTGCATCTTCCAGGCAAGAAACTAAATTCAATACTGATGACCACATGAATGGATTAATAAAAAACTCGCTATGGTACAGTGGTGTCGTGCGCGGCTGGCAGATGCTAGGTAGGTTATGCGCGTCAGCTCGAATACTGGCCAGGGTGCAAAGGTTAAGAAGGATGTCCACTCTGAGCAATAGACTCCGACGGCCAGGACCCTGAATATGGAAGTTTGTGATGTAAAACCGAATCATTACATTAGAATACCATGTAATGATATTTTTTCTAAATAAGGCAACGAACAGTTGCAATGTACTCCCATCTGCGGTAGCAAATACTTGTATCATTAAGTAGATTCAAAAGAAATTATGTTACATGGACACCCAAAATGTAGAGGAGTAGAGTGAGTAGAGAACAGTAAAAGTATCTACCTCAGTCCTGCATGATATAGAGGTGAGCGTGTGTACATGAGAACGTGCACACGCATGCACACACACACACACACACATACATACATACATACACATACACACACACTCATACACATTAAAAACGCTAACACCAACACATAAGCATGCGCGCGCGGAAATGTGCATTCATTCTCAAAGAATCATACAAACTTCTATACATTGATACTAATGCTTACCAGTTTATTCACAACTCGCCCAACCATATGGTTTGTTTCGTTGTTGGACACCGCTACAATTCCCGTCCTCAATTAAACTCAAATGTAGCCAACTTGCTCCGCTTGTTGAGGAGGCCACACGGCCTGCTGGCCACTCTTGACCCAAACCTCAAGTACCTAGTGTTCCACCTACTGCCTACACACCTGCCTACCTATCTACTTGCCTATTTGTTTACCTACTTGTTTACCTACCTATCCTACCTACCTATCTACTTACCTACCTACCTACTTAGGTACCTACCTGCTTATCAACCCACCTGCTTACCTAACTTGTTACCTACCTACCGACCTACCTACCTACCTACCTACCTATCTGCCTACCTACAAGCCTACATATTAATGCGCTACCTCCTTACATACATATCTACCACCAGTGTACATATGTTCTTACCTACCTATCCACCTGCCTACCTACGTACCTACCCATCTACCTACTTCCCCAACTAGTTATCAAGCAGGTACATCCATCTCTGAACACGGCCCTACACATAGAGCACGAGCCGGACCGCAAGCTACTAAGCTGTCTCGCCTTT
>NC_134811.1:35062333-35074833 GCF_046742065.1 Oratosquilla oratoria | reverse complement strand
CTTCTTCTTCTTCTTCTTCTTCTTCTTCTTCTTCCTCTTCTTCTTCTTCTTTTTCTTCTTCTTCTTCTTCTTCTTCTTCTTTTTCTTCTTCCTCTTCTTTTTCGTCTTCTTCTTCGTCTTCTTCTTCTTCTTCTTCGTCTTCTTCTTCTTCTTTTTCTTTTTCTTCCTCTTATTATTATCATTATTATTATCATTATTATTATCATTATTGTCATTATTATTATTATTACTATTATTACTATAATTATCATTATTATTAATATTATTATTATTATTATTATTATTATTATTATTATCATTATTATTACTATTATCAATATTATTATCATTATTATTATCATTATTACCATCATTATCATTATTATCATTATTATTAATATTATTATTATTAATTATTATTATTATTAATAACATTATTATTACTTTTATCAATATTATTATTATTATTATTATTGCTACTATTATTATTATTATTATTATTATCATTATTATTATCATTATTATTATTATTATTATTATTATTATTATTATTATTATTATTAATAATAATAATAATAATAATAATAATAATAATAATATTATTATTACTCCTCCTCCTCCTCCTCCTCCTATTCTTCTTCCTTCTCGACCTATACCTCCTCGACCTCCTCCTCCGGAAATCTGAGACGGGTTGTTGCTACTACGCGGATAGTGTCACGTCGTCGAGATGCGGTGGGTTGTCGCCCTTGTTGCAGCAGGCAACGTCTCCCAAGAAATGAAGTCGCTTCATCCCGCGGCTTGGCTCGAGAAGCTACACTTCAAAGGTTACATTTTTTGTCTCGACGTACATGTTTCCTTTTGAGGCTCTTGGAAAGGGTGAGCGTTTGCTGTCAGGCATCTAGAGGGCACTTAAAAAATAAGGAAACGTCTACTCTTTTCCTGGAACGAAGAGGAATTTCTTTGTCAGGAACGGTTGTCATCTTGTTCATCTTTGTTGTTGTCATGGGTTGGGGTGTTCTGTCTTAGATCGCGCGAAATGTCGAGGTCATCAGGTGTCTGATCTACCTAGCGTCAGGCGATTTTATTCAGGAAAGGGGGTGGGCTTGATTAAGACCATATTTTAGCTTGAAACAGTCTGGCTTTAGCTAGAATATAGACATAAAAGTGAGTTGTCTGTGTGTAGGATCAAGTGATATCCTAAACGGCCAGCATTTTGACATTAATATGACTGTCCCTGAGATTTCCAGTTACCTGGTATTTCTTTGTTCCATTTATAAATACAAACAAATGAATATATAAATAAACAAACGAATAAATAGATGAATAAATTAATATAGAGATAAGTAAATAAATGAATTGATAAATAAATCATTAGACAAAGTAAATAAATAAGTAAATAAAAAATTATTAATAAATGAGTAAATAAGTAAATAGATGAATAGATGATTTAGTAGATAAATAATTGAATGCATAAACAGCTAAATAAAAAAGATAGTCGAAAGAATAGACAAGCAAATAAATAGCACACGGGAAAGGATTGGTATAAGAAAAGTCATCTTTGTAGGGTTAAGGAATTCTTGGGAAATCATGGGGGATTTGAAATGAGGTGTTTATGCCGTGATATCCCCAGACGACAAGTGTCATGCATGCAAGCAGCTGCAAGCCTTCAACCAGCGACCTAAACAGGCAGTTTAGATGCTAACTCTAGTTTTGTGCAGTGTGACTGACCCGGTAAGGTCACCTTCCAGAGTGCGGGTGAAATAGGTAGTGTCATTCATAGTCACCTGCATACATAAAATTCTTTTATTTGTCTATTTATCAAATTATCTATGTATTTACTCGTTTGTTTACTTTTTCATGTATCAATTTATCATTTTATCTATTTGTTTATGCACTTATTCATGTATTCATCAATTTATTTACCTAGTCATTTATGTATTCATTTATCTATTTATTTAGTTATTAGTTATTTATTCATTTATCTATTTATTCTTGTATTTACTTATTTTGTTATTGTTTATGCATCCGGTCACTTCATGTTAAGTAAGATCTCCTTCCTCCATGTTTTGCCATCGTGACCCCCATTGTACTCCATTGTTTGTCTCAGAGTCCCAGGCCCCTCCCCATGACATTGACCTTCCCTCCTCCCCGTAATCTTCCACACATACACACACACATCCCATAATCTCACTGACTCTCTTAGTGCCGCGATGAACTTTGTAGCTTTTTGTTACGTCAAGAGCTAGAAGATTTTATTCATATGAGGGGCAGGCCCTGGACCCCAAGGGAAAGGTCTCTTTTTCGACCAGGACCCCGCTCAGGCTAAATTCCGTCCCTCTGGCTTCTAGGACTCAAACTTTTTTCGTTATCGGAGGCTGGAGGTGTCGCGGATATGACTGAAGTAGCATGGCGCCAGACTGAATATATGTAGATTTGTGGTGGATATCTACATTTAGCTACTGGTTTTTGAGGGGCAAACTCTAACAGGTTTTCTTCCTTTAATGTTCCAGTCTTCTCTGGCTCATACATATATGCAACCTCCGAATAAGACTCGGGGGGTTACCATAATAATTATTTTACAGATACAAGTAGGCTGTTGCCATATTTACATTTTTGTACATTTTTATAAGTGTTGCCATATTCTGATCGGGTAAAGTTTGTCAAGTCGGTTGGCCAGGATGACAGGAGACGCATCTATTGCAGTTGCAGGTGGTGGGCGTTTGACCCGAAACGCTGGCGAGGCCCATTGTCCGAGAAGGTGTTCGGGCTTTTGACCCGAAAGCCCTAGTCCTCTGGTCACTAGAGACAATTGGAATGTCCCTTGGGAGGAAAATCCGGGACAATGGAGAAGCTCTTGAGAATTGGTTGAAGATGCAGAATTCACCGTCACAGCATATGGGTGTGTGCACGCTGAACATCTAAAGGGTTGACAACATATAGAGAAAAAGTGTCACACAGAACGAGAGAGGGTAATCTAACTCTGTTTCGCCCATAGTTAGCTGCTCTTCCTGCTTCTTCTTCGTCTTCTTATCCTTCGTCTTCTAAATCTTGCAATTCTTCTTCTTCTTCTTCTTCTTCTTCTTCTTCTTCTTCTTTTTCCTCCTCCTCCTCCTCTTCTTCTTTTTCCTCTTCTTCTTCTTCTTCTTCTTCTTCTTCTTCTTCTTCTTCTTCTTCTTCTTCTTCTTCTTCTTCTTCTTTTTCTTGTTGTTGTTGTTGTTCTTCTTCTTCTTCTTCCTCTTCTTCTTCTTCTTCTACCTCTTTTTTTATCTCCTTTTTTTTATTCGTCTTCGTTTTCTTCTTCTTCTTCTTCTTCTCCTTCCTCTTTTTCTTCTTTTCTTCTTCTTCTTTCTTCTTGTCCTTCTTATTACTCTTCTTCTTCTTCTTCTTCTTCTTCTTCTTCTTCTTCTTCTTCCTCTTCTTCTTCTTCTTCCTCTTCTTCTTCTTCTTCTAACTCTAGTTGTTCTCCTACTCCTGCTTCTTCTAATTCCACTTCTTTCTCTTCCTCTTCTTTTCTTCTTCTTCTTCTTCTCCTTCTTTTTCAAATTCCAATTCTTCTTCTTCTTCTTCTTCTGCTTCTTCTACATCCTCTTCTTCTTCTTCTGATAGCTCTTCTCCTCCTCCACATCTTCCTCCTCCTGCTCCTTCTCCTCCTCCCCCTCTTCCTCCTCCTTCTTCATTTCTTTCTCCGTCTCTTTCTCCCTCACCTTTTCCTTTATTCACCTCCTGCTTCTCCTTCTCGTTCGCTTTTTCCTTTGTCTACTTATATTTTTTTACTACTAATACTTCTTTGTCCTCTTCCTCCTCTCCATTTTCTTACAAAAAGTATACGTCTTTTTAGCTGTGAGAGTACGTACCTACCGTCAAGGGTTTAACTAACGTTGGAATGAAGACCTTCTCCTTCAGCCCAAGAAGACCCATATTTCCTCGATCTGCCTGCCAATCCTTCCCCTTGTCACGCACACCCTAACATCCCCCTCCCACCCTACTCCCTACCCCTCCCCGCATCTCCCTCCTATCCCACTTCCCCCTCCTCCTCCTCTTCGTCCTCCTCCTCCTCCCCCTCCTCCCTCGTCTTCCCTCTTACTCGTCCTTTTCCTCACCAACCAATACTAGCTGCACAGCTAACTAAGCTCCTCCCTATTCTACGAAACACCCCCCTACACTTCCTCCTCCTCTCCCTTCTCCTCCTCCCCCACCTCATCCTTCCTCTCCCCTTTCCTCCTTCTTTTCCTTTTCGCGTCCCCCCATAGTCAGTAACCCCCCTCCCGTCCACTCTAACGCCACCCTGCCCTCTTTCACTTCCCCCCTTTTCTCCCCCCACCCCCCATTTCTGCGCAGCATGAATCACTGTCCCGCTGCCTGGATGTGGAGGGAAGGACGAGGTGAAGGCCTGCTGGAAGAGGGAACAAGCATTATGGACGAGTGTAAAGCCTTTCGCAAACCTATATAGGGCTAAAAGTCCGCATAGTGTTTATAAAATGTCCTCCTTCACAAAGATTATTTAAGACTCCTGAAAGAAGGAACACGTGGTAGGGAGGTGGTGGTAGTAGGGGGGGATGGGGTGTTAGAAAGCGAGGGGATGGAGGGCAGGAGAGTCGGTATAGCTGGTTGGAGGTGAAGGTGAAATGAAGGTGGTTCTTGGGAAATATTGACAAAGAAAATTCGAATGTAGAAATCCAGCAGGTGAGGTAGGTTGAGCGGAGGAGGTGGTGGGGCAAGGGTGGGGTGTGGGGGGTTGCGTGAGATGAGAGTTGTAAGAATGTTATTTCGCCCGAGGTCTCACGCGCGTGCGATGTATGCACTCAAAGGGTGATATTTCTCAACCCCACCCCCCCTACCCCAGCCCGGAGGCGTGCTACGCAGAAGGGAGCGTTCGTGCGGCCGCCATGGGTTTGCAGGCTGAGCCATCACATTGTGCATGCGCGTCCGCAAAGGCCGAGACTCGTGACGGATAACGGTTCCGAGAAGTTCCTGTTGGGGCCCGGTGGACCAAACAAGACAAGATGCTGGGAGACTTGAAGTTTTATTGATTTGGTTTGATGTCTTTTTGGGCTGACCAAGTCAGGAACTGTTCCCGTGAAGGGTAAGGTTGTGTTTTCAGGGTGAGATTATATGATTATGTATGTGTATATATATATATATATATATATATATATATATATATATATATATATATATATATATATATATATGCATATATATATATATATATATATACATATATATTTTGAGACATTCTGACAGGTTGACGTCAGTGGGAGTAGGAAGCTCAGACTAAGACTCCCTGTGTTTCCTACTTCCTCTTACGTCATATATATATGTGTGTTTATATACACACACACATATATATATATATATATATATATATATATATACTTATAAAATTCTGATCATCTTGTTTGTTATCTTGCTTGAAAATGTCTACTGAATAAGAAGAGATATGACGTCACGACTGACGACCAGCCAATCAGAAGAACAGATCAGAAGAAGAGATATGACGTCACGACTAAGGACCAGCCAATCAGAAGAACAGATCAGAAGAAGAGATATGACGTCACGACTGAGGACCAGCCAATCAGAAGAAGAGACATGACGTCACGACATCCACTCTATGGATCCCAAGGAACCCGAGCGCTGAGCGCGTGACGTCACAACTGCTAATTTTCCAATTTGCCAATTTTTGAATTTCCAATTTTCCGATTACATATTTTCTGACCACTAATATTTAAAATTTTCATATTTAGTATTTAAAAGTATAGCAAACTCCTGAATTAGCATCTATGAGACATAATGAGTTTATTAAGATATTACGAACCGTATAAATCATATGATGCGTAGTGTTCCAAGCAACGACGACATAACATCACAATTTTCCGATTACATATTTTCTGACCATTGATATTTAAAATTTTCATATTCAGTATTTAAAAGTATAGACAACTCCTGAATTTGCATCTATGAGGCATAATGAGTTTATCAAAATATTACGAACCGTATAAATCATATGATGCGTAGTGTTTCAAGCAACGACGACATGGCGTCACAATCCTTTAATTCCAAGATTGAAAATTGCTTTATCTGAAGGAGACAATATTCCGTTTGCAAGAATTCAGTTTCCAATTCAATCAGCGTTTGCCATGACCATTCATAAGTCTCAAGGACAGACTTTTCAGAAAGTTTTAGTTTATCTAGACAAACCTGTATTTCAGCATGGACAATTATATGTTGCGCTGAGTAGAGTTAAGCAAAAGAAAAATATTAAAGTGTTTTTAAATCATTCAAATTGTACAAAGAATGTTGTAAATATAAGAGCATTGTCTTAATAAAGATTTTATTGACCATTTTATTAACAACGTATCATTTAAAATTTTATTTGACCCAACGGGTCACGGGTGGTCTAGTATATATATATATATATATATATATATATATATATATATATATATATACATATATATATATATATCTATATCTATATATATATCTATATATATATATATATATATATGTGTGTGTATATGTACATATATATTATATATATATATATATATATATGTATATATATATATATATATGTATATATTTATATATATATATATATATATATATATATATATATACTTGTTGACATACGAGATTAGATAATATTGCTGTTTCTGCATTGTTTATCTTTTTGTTGAGAACTTTTATTTCTCTTGCTAGTTTACGGTGTTGGACTGTTAGTCTGCTGAGTATCTGTCCGTATTTTGTTTCAACCTTTCGATCTTCTCTGGAGACCGAAACGTTGAAACCACTTACGGGCAGCTACTCAGCAAACTAACAGTCCAACACCGTAAACTAGCAAGAGGAATAGAATTTCTCAACAAAACGATGAACAATGCAAAAACAGCAATAATATTTAATCTCGTCTGTCAACCAAACAATATTTTTCCTGGAAACACTAATATATATTTATATGTATATGTATATGTATATATATATATATATATATATATATATATATATATATATATATATATATATATGTGTGTGTGTGTGTGTGTGTGTGTGTGTGTGTGTGTGTGTGTGTGTGTGTGTGTGTGTGTGTGTGTGTGTGTGTGTGTGTGTGTGTACATATATGAAAACTAGTTTTGGCGTCTGAAGTTTGAATAAGTAAAAGTACACAAAATGTCAAGAGGAGGGAAGATGGTAAAAACATTTTATAAGAGGATGAAGAAGGTTGTGGAATAAAATTTTAGAGGAGTGCAGGCAAAGATTAGAAAAAGTAATTTCAAAATTAAGCGCCTCTTTCTTAAACAAAATTTTGGAATCCCAGATCACAACCCAGAACCACTATAACCCCTATTCACTCTTAGTGTAAGGCTGTTAATCTTGATAGTATATCTTTACAAGATCTAAATAAGAATAAGACTTACAGCTTCTCTGTGGGTCTGGTGTAGCGGAGTTGGGCTTAAGGTTGGGGTTGGGTTTTGGGGTTGAAGGTGAGGTTAGGGAATCCTGTATCAAAATTAAGTTATAGCTTAAAACGAGTTCCAGGTTTCTTTAACTTTTGAGTGTAATTGGGTCATAAAGTTGAGACATGTTGGCTTCAGCACCAAAAAGAAGAACAGTTTGGGAAGGGTTTAAACTAAGTGAAAAAAGGCACCTTTGCCAACTCGTTAGGGTTAACGGAAGAGAGAAGACGGAGCAAGGCAAATATGGGGATATGCGTGTGTGTGTATATATATATGTGTGTAAGTTAAAGACAGTTTGAACATTTTTAGAAGCTCTGCCATGGGATTCGAACCCTGACCCGTGCGTCCATAATCACGAAGCCACGCTTCACGTAACACTGAAAGATCTAGTCTCATTTTCATCCAATCCCCGTATTAGGCGAGTCCTCCGACAAGTTGTGTATGTTAAAGACAGTTTGAACATTTTTAGAAGCTCTGCCATGGGATTCGAACCCTGACCCGTGCGTCCATAATCACGAGGCCAAGACTCTAGCGACCATGCTACATGTGATGGTTCAAAAGGACTGTACTAGTCCCCGACCACGCTTCACGTAACACTGAAAGATCTAGTCTCATTTTCATCCAATCCCCGTATTAGGCGAGTCCTCCGACAAGTTGTGTATGTTAAAGACAGTTTGAACATTTTTAGAAGCTCTGCCATGGGATTCGAACCCTGACCCGTGCGTCCATAATCACGAGGCCAAGACGCTAGCGACCATGCTACATGTGATGGTTCAAAAGGACTGTACTAGTCCCCGACCACGCTTCACGTAACACTGAAAGATCTAGTCTCATTTTCATCCAATCCCCGTATTAGGCGAGTCCTCCGACAAGTTGTGTATGTTAAAGACAGTTTGAACATTTTTAGAAGCTCTGCCATGGGATTCGAACCCTGACCCGTGCGTCCATAATCACGAGGCCAAGACGCTAGCATATATATATATATATATATATATATATATATATATATATACATATATATAATATATACATATATACAAGTATGAATATATATATATATATGTATATATATATGTGAATATATATGTATATACATATGTATACATATACTTATATATATATACACATACTGTATATATATGTATATATATATATATATATATATATGTGTGTGTGTGTTTGTGTGTGTTATCAACCACAATACACTGTAATTCTAAGCCATCAACATCGAGAGACTTGAGGAGCCCAACATACAGAAATTGAAACATGGTACAGCCAAGAACTCGAACCTGCGCTAACATGTGACAAGTGTTAGTGACTTAACCGATTGCGCCATCAAGAAGTTGAGCGCAACTTTTCTTATATACTTGTATTCTCGAGTTACATACACGTACACGAAATTTTGCGTTCAACCCATCCCCACTATGATAGTACAATAGGTAAGTATACGCACGCTGGGAAAATACAAGACTGTCCTTGGCTGTCCACGTTTCAATTTCTCCATGTTGACCTCCTCGAGTCTCTCGATGTTGACGTCTTAGAATTAAAGTGTATTGTGGTTGATGAAAATGTATATCTGTTCACTGGGACCCATTCAGTGTTGTACAAATACTTTCCCGCGTTCGTGTATATATATATATATATATATATATATATATATATATATATATATATATATATATATATATATATATATATATTCATATGTATATATATACATGTATATATACATATTCATATATATATATATTCATATGTATATATATACATATATATATATATATATATATATATATATATATATATATATATGTGTGTGTGTGTGTGTGTGTGTGTGTGTGTGTGTGTGTGTGTGTGTGTGTGTGTGTGTGTGTGTGTAGTGGATAAAAATTAGAAGCCTCGAGTCACGTTTAGTTTCATATTTTGAAAAATTGAGATTCTTTTTCATTAGGCTTGCAGACCAGTTGCCTAAAAGTTTGGGCCAAATTACAATATATTACATTACTTCTAACTGTCGAACTTAAGTCAAGTTTCTAAATATATTCAGTGAGAGATGCCAAAGGCTGTGCAGTGGTAAAGATGTCTGCAGCCTAGGCGGAAAGAATGTTGGCACCACCCAACGGGTATTGAGGCACAACAGAGTGTTACTAGGTAGTAGAAAGGTCGTAAAGGTACAGTAAAGGACAGTACAAAGGGTTCCTTCATCAGAGCGAATTTGGGTCTGTAGTAAAACGAGCGTACACGTAAAAAAGTAAACCATATATGATCAAACTATGCAGTCGGGCAGTGAGGAAAGGATGCATTATGTGGACGAACCTACCCTACACTGACATGGTGTACAGACAGGATCAAAGACTGTGAATAGACTCAAGAATGATTTACAAAATCGGTGGAAGACTAAACGATGTATGGTCAACCTATACAGGCGGGCGGAAAGGATGCATGCATAAGGGAGAACCTACCTTATACTGACAGGATGTACAAACAAGATCAAACACAGAGTAGGCTCAAGAATTATTTTCAAAATCGGAGGAAGGACAGTGAGGAAAGGATGCATGTATATTGGCGAACCTACCCTATACTGACAGGATGTACGGAGAGAGTGAGTGACTGTTTGAGTGAACTCAAGAATGACTTACAAAATCGGAGGAAGACTAAACCATATATGGTCAACCTGCACAGACGGGTAGTGAGGAAAGAATGCATGTATAAGGGCGAACCTGCCCTATACTGACAGGATGTGCAGACAGGATCAAAGACTGTGTGGGTAGACTCAAGAATGATTTGCAAAATAGGAGAAAGACTAAACCACATATAGTGTAATTGGCTAGATAATCATGGTTAATTGAGCTTAATCCTTATAAGATTGAATTCTCTCAAACAGTAATTGATGTAAAAAGAGCACCTGGCGTGGATAGATCAATCAAGATTCTTTATCCTTGGAGGCTGCACTGAGTAAAATCACATGTTGATAGACAAAAAGTTGTATAGGTGGTGGATGAGAAGGTGTAAAGGTAAAGAAGAATGAACAATGCAAAGATGATGGAAATGCTCCAGCCAGACAAGGGGTGCACGAGTAATATAAAGTAAACTCTGGAAAAATAAGACTTAGAAGAATAAGAAAAAAGAAAAAAAGAAGAGTAAAGAGACAAAGAGATAAGACTGACAGAAAAGAAAATATGAAGATGAAGATTTTTTTTTTTTTTCGTCACTTGCAAAATTATGAAGTAATGCTTAGAGACGTTCTCTGAGAAACAAGGATTGTCGGATAGGACATCTGAAAAATGTGCAGGACAATGACTCCACTGCAGGTGGCCTAAGGGCGAATGCAGGTCTATGAAAAGATAGAGAGTCTGCAGCCGCGGTGCAAAATGTGCATTCATGCATGACGACGAATTCTGCAACAAGAAATAGAAGAGTATGTGTGAGGGTTTGCGACCTGTAGACACAAGAATCGTTTCCCTGGCCTACTGTCTGTCTTTGATATAACAAAGATGGCGGTGGTTTGAATCCCGCTTAGAGAATCACCGCGTAACAGTAGTGTGGGCATACACAGTATGTTTAAATCCAAATACCCGACAACGTCGTTCATCCATAGCTACCTTTTAAAAACGGGTAATAGATGCCAAGTTGAAATTTTTTTTTTATCTATGTTTCTATGTAATGGAGGAGGTTATTTCTTGTGAACGAAGGGCCATCCCTACCCTTTGTCCATTGCTCGGGTCAGAAGTAATGCAGAAAAGAAGATAATTAATAATGATAATTATAATAAATAATAATGATGATAATAATAATGATAATAATAATGAATATGATGATAATAGTAATAATGATGATGATAATAATAATAATAATAATAATAATAATAATAATAATAATAATAGTGATAATAGTAATAATAGTAATGATAATAATAATGATAATAATGATAATAATAATAATAATAATAATAATGATAATAATAATAATAATGATAATAATGATAATAATAATAATAATAATAATAATGATAATAATAATGATAATAATAATAATAATAATGATAATAATAATGATAATAATAATAATAATAATAATAATAATGATAATAATGATGATGATGATGATGATGATAATAATAATAGTAATAGTAATAATAATGATAATAATAATAATAATAATAATAATAATGATAATAATAATAATAATAATAACAATAATAACAATAATAATAATAGTAATAATAATAATAATAATAATAATAATAATGATAACAACAACAACAAAATAAGCATGATAAATAATCGATAATGAAACAGTAAGTTAATAAATAAAGATGATAATAGTAGATATTCTTTGGCCCTTTGCCAGTCATGAGGAAGAAGGTGACTCCACTAGGGTAGCCTCGAACCCACGATCTTGAGTAAGGAAGATTAGACCCCGAGGGGATAGAGGAGGGAGTAATTCTAAATTGTAGTCGTAATGAGAGGTAATTGCTGTGATAAGGATGTAATGAGCAACGTTAACGACGGGCGTGGGTGTCACGATAAAGACTCGATAAAGATAATATTCTTTGTTTGAATATTGTGACTATGATACATTTACAGTCTTTTTGGGTTTAACAGTCGTTTAAACCAAAGAAATATTATTATTCCCAAATAACCCTTGAATGAATATCATTTATTAATTTTATTTATTAAAGTCACTTTGAAATGGTACAAATTTTCTTTGGTTTATTGTGAGCCTTTATATCCAACTCTAGAGGAGTGAGAACTCCAATTACACGTTTTGACGTCTCTTAAAAGAAAAGAATAATGTAACCGAAGACCAGCGCTACCAGATGAGCCCGCAATAATTTCAGAGAACGTGCCTGGTGTAATATGGACTTAATGGAACCTGACAAGAAGTTATATTGCAGCACTGAGGAGGGAAGTAACTTATTAGGCGAGTACATAAGAACATAAGATATAAGAATGAAGGAGACTGCAAGAGACCATAAGACCTACACTAGGCAGTTCCATGTCCTTGATCACCTGCCATCCCCATCCATGAAATTGTCTAGCCTCTTAAAACAACCTATAGTTTCAG
>NC_134811.1:35052333-35057333 GCF_046742065.1 Oratosquilla oratoria | reverse complement strand
TCGGGTGGCCGGTGTGGGACGCGGTGGCGCAAGGGGGCAAGGTGTTCATGAGAGACCGGATGACCATGGGGGACCACATGTCCGTGATGGGACAAATGTCCATGAGGCACTGAACGTCAATGAAGGACCAAATGTCAAGATAGAGCAAGGTGTCAATAAAGAACAAAGTTATAATGTAAGGCATGATGTTGAAATTAAAAACGAGTCAAAAATAAATAATCGTGAGTATCTTAAAAACATGTACTTTAATGCTTGTAGTATTAGGAACAAATTCCAAAAATATTCAGGCGTATGTCAAAAGCGAAATCTCGATATAATAGAAATAACCGAGACATGGTTAAATGGTAAAGAGTTCTGTTGTACGTTACAAGCAATGTGTTTTAGAGAGAGTGATACAGGATGCATATGATAGTTTGTGGGTAGAATTAACCCAAACAAATTGACAAAAGATGAATGTAGGTGTAATATATAGGCCAGAAACATCATTAGCAGACGGCAAATTGTTGTTTCAAGAACTATCTATTTTCTACTGATAATGGGTGATTTAAAATTTACTGACATTGATTGGATGATCTTGAACATGGCCATATAGGTAGTCGTTTGATAGATTTTCTCGGTGACAGTTACTTAGTTCAGCACGTAAAAGAGCCCACAAGACATGGAAATTTACTCGGCCTATTGATCACTAGCCGCGACCGCATGATAACTGATGTAGAAGTTAGTGAAACCATTGCAAGTAGCAATCACAACTTAGATTCAAACTGCTAAAAATAGAATAGATGCTTGTTTATCCAAAATACCCAATTTCAGTAAAGTTCAGTTCACAAGACTACGTCATGAGCTTCAGCTTACAGATTGGGAGGCAAAATTAAGCAAAAGACCTGTAGATCAGATGTGGGAAATACTTCAAAATACGCTTACTAAGATGATTCATATTTACATCCCGTTTAAGGACAGACTCCTCCAAATCAGGCTCGCCCAAAATGGCTTGACAAAGTAACTGAAAAAACTATTGTTAAAAAGAGACAGGCATATAAGAAATACAAGTGCTTGGGTACATCTATGACTATCAAAGTTAAGGAATGTGTGATATTTGAAACAATTATTTTAGCTCAATATTCTTAAACGAAACACCTCAAAGTGAACTCCATACTGAAACTTGTGAGAAGTCTAGAGTGAACTTACTCACTACGGTATATATAGAAAAAGAAAAACTTATAAGGTGTATAGAAAAAATAAAATTTAATAAAACATCAGAGCTTGACGGTTGGCATCCAAGAATCTTGAAGGAAATAAAAAATGAGAATATTGTTTCATTAGAAGCTATTTTCAAGAAATCCATCATAACCAGAGATGTCCCAAGAGAATAGAAGCTAGCTCCCATATTCAAAAAGGTGACAAAAAGAAACCAAATAACTACAGGACTATAAGTTTGACTTCAATCGTAGGAAAAATGATGGAAACTATCATCAGAGATGCTATCGAACACCATTTAGGAAGTAACCGTTCGATAAATAGTAGCCAGCATTAATTCAGTCAGAAACGTTCTTGGGTGACTAACTTACTGTAATTCTACAACACAGTCATCTCAAATTATGACAAAAGAAACATTATAGATTTAATATATCTAGACTTGGCAAAAGCTTTTGTTACCGTTCCCCATGAAAGACTACTTACTAAATTAGCTTTACACGGAATAAGTTATAGCCTATCAAGTTGAACTTGTATTTAGTTAAACGATCGAAAACAGAGAGTTGTTTTACTTGGCAAAACTTCCAGATGAAAATTTTTACGAGTGAAGTTCCTCAGGGTTTCGTTCCTGGGCTACTTTTATTCATAGTATATATAAATTATATAGACCACGGACTGAAATCTATTGTCTCCAAATTTGCTGATGATACAAAAATGGGTGGAATGGCAAATAATCACTTAAACCAATTAGATAATCAAGAAGATTTAGATCAACTACAGCAATGGTCTGAAAAGTGGCTAATAAAATTTAGCACAAGTGAAAGTGAGGTTATACACATAGATAAAAATAACAGTAAGTACGATTACAAGCTATTTGGAAATTTGTTGACAAAAGTGGATACTGAAAAGGATCTCGGGCGTAATTATCAGTAACGATCTCAAATCATCTAAGCAGTGTATTTCAGCCTCTGAGAAAACAAATAAGATTCTAGGACTGATTGTGTGTGTGTGTGTGTGTGTGTGTGTGTGTGTGTGTGTGTGTGTGTGTGTGTGCGTAACATATTGGGAGGGCGCTATACTGGGGGCATGGAGATAGAAAATTGACACCAGCGCCAGTATTATTCGGTTCCTACTGACGGTTTTCAAACTTGCGATCGATGTCTTTTTGAGAGGGTATGCATAGGACGTGCAACCTAAGTCTAGAGGACCTATAGATGCCAAAGGATAATGGCACACTAAAATTAGCCACATAAGAAATAAGGGCCCTGGATCTCTACCTAGAAGTAGCCTAAAAGTAGGTAGAAACAACTTTGCCTACTTCTTAGTTCATGAATGGAAAAAGCTTCTCGGTAGCATGTAATGGGGCTTGAAGTTGTAAGATTCAGTCGAATAAAGAATAAAGAATATAATGTAATATCTACCAATTGCCATCATGTTTGTTTGGGTGTTTGCTGTTATCATTTTCTTCGCATCCGACCTTGTAGAGGACAGGAAAGTCTGCTGTCGACATGTCATAACCATTGTGACCCATTGTGAACCATTCCCGCCCCACGACGTTGGCTTATGTAGGCTCTTAACGACATGATTCGGAAGAAGGAATCCTAAAAGGACCTCACCTGCTAGACCTCAGGAGACTTCGGGTGCGATCAACAAACAAATGGTCATTTCTTTTCTCCGGGCCGTGCGATAGCCCAGTGGATAGTGTCAAACTCATGAGCAGATTGTCGTGAGTTCGATTCCCGGGACCTGCTACGTGCTTCTTGCGTTGGTTCCCGACAACCCTGGCCAGGCGAGGAGGCGACCTAAATATCAGTCTAAATACCCAAGCTGCTTGCCGCAATTGACAAGCCTTTGCCCTACCAGGGGTTTCTCACCTCCCTCTTCATGTATTCCTGACTTAACTGTAATTGGGGGTTCGCCGTGAGGCCAGAGCAAGCACTAGTATATACATAGGCATACTGTACACAACATTCAATGTTTCCTCCAAGGTGTGAGCGTGATTCACAATGATCTTGGACCACGTGTTGGACTCGTGATCGACAGCTATTTCCCTCCTGGAATAGAGCTCAGAGCTCATATATGACCAATTTGTGGGTAATGCTGACCTTACACGTACACACACGCCCACGAGAGTTAGAGTAACGACTCGCAGCACAGCGATACTGAAATTATTTCAGTTCTGGGCGGGATTCGAACCCGGATCGCCATAGTCTACCACAGTGCCATGAATGTGTGCGTGTGCACGTGCACACATGTCATACAACTAGCGTACAAAGGGAAAACTTACGTACGCATACAAGATTTTCAAAATGAAATTTAATTCTTTGATTAAGGAAATAAATCATATTATTTCATAATGATAAACTCAAAATCAAAAAGATATTCCAAACACATCATACTTTTTGAAATTATACACACTTCAGAATTATATGCATTTGCATAAAGTGGTCAATATTGCATTTGAACAATGGTTACTCGCTTGGGCGCGTACATACTTTGCAAACTATGACAATAATTTAATTTGCATAGAAGCAAATTTCTGCGCACACCTCTGGCAGAAAAAGTTAAAAAAAAAATAGAGTGAGAGAGAAAGACAGACAGAGAGAGAGAGAGAGAGAGAGAGAGAGAGAGAGAGAGAGAGAGAGAGAGAGAGAAATTGAGAGAGAGATACTTTCCCGACGGGGAGCTTTTTGTTCTTTGCCCATGTATCATTTTTGGGTACATGTGAACCTTTGTATCAAATCTGATAAAGATCCGTTGAGAAGTAAAGACGTTGTTGTAAAAATAGAATCAAAGTAATCAAAGAATCCAAATTAATAAATAAATTAATAGATAACAGATAAGATTAATTCGTGCTTATTATTTAGATATCTATTTAGTGCCTAACAAAGACAAATGAACATTGTGTGGTGAATTGTAGACAAATGTGGTTATATATGTATTCATACATGTAGAATGTGAACTTTATAACATGGTGGCTCATATAATTTAACTTGTTAGACCAATATTTACTTAACATGTTCTTTGTAATCGATGTTCTGATTTTTGTAAAGATACAATTGCTTCTTTAGTTTTAACTGGAGTTTTCTGTTCTTTGTTTTAGAATACGCTGGCGTTTTGTTAGTTGAATAAATCCTAGAAAAAGGTCTCGATTTTTACTCCTCATGCAAGACACTGTGGCAGAGTTTGGGGTTCGAGGTTCTCCCTTTACACAACAGGCAGGATAGATATGATGGGGGAGAGGGAGGGAGGGGGGATTTGGGGGTTTAGTGTAAGGAAAGAATGAAATGGATGGAAGTTAGAGTTATGATAGATGTGAGGCAGACCCCCCACTTGCTCGGTTATTTTTATAGTCTCGTGGACTTGATTTTTTTTTTTTTTTTTTTTTTTTTTTTTTTTGTGTTTTTTTTTTTTTTTTTTTTTTTTTTTTTTTTTTTTTTTACTAAACGAAGTTTAATTTCTATCTTCCTCATTACTTTGCACAACTGTAACTGTCCACGTAAAACCCTCTTTGTAATCCCATCCCTTGCTTCTCCATTTACAATTTACATTATCGTTTCTCTTCTTCCTTCAGTGTCCATTTCCCCTAGTAAAGAGAGCTTGTAATCCTTTGTTTTTATATTCTTGCAAAACTATTTCTTTATTCGACTCACTTTTAGCCCACCTTCACTCTTCTCCCGTCCGCCCCTCCTCCTACGCCTCTCCTGAGCTCCTCCTCCTCGCTTGAACCTCCTCCTTCCTTCCTCCACTCACTTTCTCCTCCTCACTCATTCCTCCACTTCACCTTACCCTTTCAGTCCTCACTTCAC
>NC_134811.1:35022333-35047333 GCF_046742065.1 Oratosquilla oratoria | reverse complement strand
AGAAATTGTGAAATAAGGGCAATAAAATAAGTGAAAAAAATGCGGATAATTATAAAAGATATAAATCTTGAAGACTAAAGAACTGAGAAGCAGTACCATTGCGCACTGTATATACTTTCTTGTTAGAGGGATCAGACGATTTTATTACATATCTGAGGTGAGGGAGGAGTTGGAGGAGGAGAAGGAGGTGGTGATTAATCCCTTATATTGTCTTGTACAGAACTTTCTTCCGTAGTTCCCATAACACACTAGGAGGAGACCATTCCTTGCATACGTGAGTAGGAGACTCACAAAGGAAACATCAACGGCGGTTGCTTGAGGAACACAACTTTCACAAGATCAGCCACTGATGTTGCCTCAGTTAGAGGACACTCAAAAGAGAGGCTCTCTTTAAGTCATTGTATCCTGGTGTGAGCGCTCTTCATCCGCTTCTTTACTTCTTCCCCTCCTTCAGGTATCCTGAGAGAGGGGCTGAGGAAGGGGAAAAGGAGGGGAGGGAAGGGGAGGGTAATAGTTTACGTCCCATTTAATCCCGCTTCTGGTTCAGAGGGTTTGTTCCTGCAACCTCCATCACCGACAGGTAAAAAGGAAAGAAAAGGGAAATTCTCTACCGTTGGGTCCCATCCCGGTCTTCGGAGACTGGATGTCTTCCTTCCATTTCATCACGGGTGACGTCTTTAATTTTCTTTTTCTTCTGCTTCTTCTTCTTCTTCTTCTTCTTCTTCTTCTTCTTCTTCTTCTTCTTCTTTCTCTTCCTCACTTCTTCTTCGTCTTCTTCTTCTTCCTCGCTTCTTCTTCTTCTTCTTCTTCTTCTTCTTCTTCTTCTTCTTCTTCTTCATCTTCTTCTTCATCTTCTTCATTTTCTTCTTCTTCTTCTTCTTCTTCTTCTTCTTCTTCTTCTTCTTCTTCTTTTTCTTCCTCACTTCTTCTTCGTCTTCTTCTTCTTCCTCACTTCTTCTTCTTCTTCTTCTTCTTCTTCTTCTTCATCTTCTTCTTCATTTTCTTCTTCTTCTTCTTCTTCTCCTTCTTCTTTTTCTTCTTCTTCTCCTTCTTCCTTTTCTTCCTCACTTCTTCTTCGTCTTCTTGTTCTTCCTCACTTCTTCTTCTTCTTGTTCTTCTTCTTCTTCTTCTTCATCTTCTTCCTCTTCTTCTTCTTCTTCTTCTTCCTCACTTCTTCTTCGTCTTCTTCTTCTTCCTCACTTCTTCTTGTTTTTCTTCTTCTTCTTCTTCATCTTCTTCTTCTTCTTCTTCTTCTTCTTCTTCTTCGTCTTCTTCTTCGTCTTCTTCGTCTTCTTTTTCTTCATCTTCTTCTTTGCGTTGGGGCTGTTCATATATACTACGGTCCACGACCTTATTTTGAGAGTATGTCACTGAAGGTTAGTTTAACTTAATCTAGATTAAGTTTCGTCCAGTGGTTCCGAAGTTGAGGAAAAGACTCGAAATCGGAGAAGGGACCAACAAGGAAAGAATCGTCTTCTTTCCTTGTTGGGTTCATTTTGGGTTCGTTTTCGTATTTGTCTCTTTTCTGTTTTTCCCTAAATCTCTTTTCTCTTTTTCCTCAACTCTCTTTTTCTCTTTTCCCCAAACTCTGCCGCGCAAGAGCACCCGCCAGCTTACCTCCGTTTTTACCAAACACGGTTTCACTCACTCTCGAGGGATTTCCTCGGAAAGAAATCGCCCGGCGGCAGACGAGGTGAAAGGGAAAGTGCCACTGGCATGGAAGGGGTTATATATTCATGAATTATTCATTCGTACATTTATTTATCTATTAATTTATTCATTTATTTGTTCATATATTTTTATTTACTCATTTGTTTATTCATTTGTTTATTTCAACTTATACATGGATGGGGTGGTGCGAGAGGTAAATGCAAGGGTAGTGGGTCAGGGATTGGAGATGGTTAAAGAAAATGGAGAAAAGTGGGAGGTGAGCCAGCTGTTGTTTGCGGACGACACTGCGCTTGTGGCAGGATCGGAGGAGGGATTGAGGAAGTTGGTGGCAGAGTTTGGAAGAGTATGTGATAGAAGAAAGCTAAAGATAAATGTGGGTAAAAGTAAGGTGATGAGATGTACAAGGGGTGAAAGTGGCAGTAGACTGGAAGTGAGCATTAAGGGAGAGCGACTGGAGGAAGTGGATAGTTTTAGATACTTGGGTGCAAATGTGGCAGGAAAAAGTGGAGTGAAGGTGGAGGTAGAATGTAGATTGAGAGAAGCGAGTAAATGCCTTGGTGGATTAAAGAGTGTAATGAGGAATAGACATTTGGGAATGGATGCTAAGAGGAGACTGTATGAAGGAGTGATTGTACCAACAGCACTGTATGGGGCGGAAACATGGAACATAAGAGAAGAAGAGAGGAGTTTGAATGTGTTTGAGATGAGGTGTCTGAGAAGTATGATGGGGGTTACTAGGCTAGATAGAGTGAGAAATGAGGAGATGAGGAGGAGAACAGGGGTGGAAAAGGAGCTGGGAGATAGGGTTGATGAAAGAATATTAGGATGGTTTGGACACGTGGAAAGAATGAGTGAAGATGTGGAGGGAGTGAACATGAGGGGACGTCCTAGGATGAGGTGGATGGATGGGGTGAAGGGGGCTTTGGGGAAGAGGGGAATGTCTGTTGAGGAAGGACGGGAGAGGACAGAAGACAGGGGTGAATGGAGAATGGTTGTATATGGATGATGTTGTGATTGCATGAGGTGGAATGGGCGAGGGGGTGGGGGTGAGGTAGTATGTGTGAGCAAAATTTGACGCAGCCCGAAGTGATTTCTCCCCATCCTCTCCTTTTATGCAATGTGGGGACGGAGAGGGGGGGTCGCCGATTTAATGAAGCGGCCTTACTGTGGATGTGCTGTGTCTTGCGACATTGCTTCTGACCCAGGGCAGTGGACAATGTGCAGGGATGACCCGTCATCCAGGAGGTGCTCAGATAAGAGGGAGGGTGGAGGGGTGTGGAGTGTATTCAGGGATGGAATGGGTGGAAATGATTTTATGCCTTTCCCTTTTTGGCTACCTCCCTTGTAAGGGGGAAAGAGCCTTTGTATATGTATGTATGTATGTATGTATTATTATTATTATTATTATTATTATATATATATATATATATATATATATATGTATATATATGTATATATATGCATATATATATATATATATATATATATATATATATATATATCTTTTTCTTTTTCTTTCTTTCTTAATTACCTTCCTTGGAGGAGACAGGTTAAGGGCCGAGACAGAAATGTTTGCAGGAGTGATGTGACACAGGTTAACACAGTCATCCGACTCATGATTAAGAAATTAAGAGAGGACTTTGTTCAGCAATTAAATCTAAATGGCTGAAAGTAGATGGATTGATTAATCGGATTGATTGATCGACAGGAGTGACAGTCCTTGCCTCCTGTCTCCTCTCCCTCTCACCTGCCTCTCACACGGAGATTACCTCTCATTGAGGCATTCAAATGGGTCAAAGGCTTTAACAAGGGTGAGGCAGGCAAGGTCATCATATTAAGACAACAAGACAGGACTCGTAGTAATGGATGTAAATTGGACAAATTTAGGTTTATAAAGGAAATAGACAAGCACTGGATAACCAACAAAGTGGATAGCAAATAGAATAGACTTAGTAACTATGTAATGAGCGCTAAAACTATCAGTAGTTTTAAAAGAAGATGAAATGACTCTAGGGATAGGAATGACAGGTGGTAATGGACATGGACCTGCTTAGTATAGGCCTCATGGTCTCTTACAGTCTCCTCCATTCTTATGTCCTCTTCCTCCTCCTCTACCTTTCCCTTACCCTTCTGCTTCTGAAGTAAACTATACATCTTCTCCCTCTGTTCTGCCTCCATCCTCCACACTCCCTCCATACTCCCCCTCCACCCTTCTCCACATTCCCCTTTCATCTTCCAAACTCCTTTCGCACTCCCACTCCACCCTCCTCCATATTCCCTTTTCATCTTTCAAACTCCTTTTGCATTCCCCCTCCATCCTCCACTCCCCGACTCCATCCACACTCCCTCCGTCCCCAACATTCCCACACCATCTCCATACTCCCTCTCCATCCTCCACACCCCGACTCCATCCACACTTCCTCCTCTATGCTCCACATTCCCTCCGTCCCCCACACTTCCACTCTATCCTCCATATTCCTCCTCCATATTCCCCTTTCATCTTCCAAACTCCTTTCGCATTCCCCCTCCATCCTCCAAACCCCGACTCCATCCACACTCCCTCCGTCCCCAACACCATCTCCATACTCCCTCTCCATCCTCCACACCCCAACTCCATCCACACTCCCTCCTTTATGTTCCACATTCCCTCCGTCCCCCACACTTCCACTATATCCTCCATACTCCCCTTCCACCCTCCATACCCCTACTCCATCCACCATACTCTATCCTCCCCCACCTCCATTGCAGGCACAATCCCACTCTATCCACG
Organism: Oratosquilla oratoria; assembly: GCF_046742065.1. Classification (NCBI taxonomy): domain Eukaryota; kingdom Metazoa; phylum Arthropoda; class Malacostraca; order Stomatopoda; family Squillidae; genus Oratosquilla; species Oratosquilla oratoria. The sequence goes on along the minus strand of NC_134811.1, from coordinate 35,042,892 downwards.
CCGCCCCCCTCTACCTCCAATCCACACGCCCTCTTGTACCATTACACTCCCACCTCAAACTTCACACTGTAGCCAAACCAATTTTCGTAGTCTTTCTGTTGTAGTCACCCCATAACACAAACTTTATATATACATTGTGTATACTTTCATTTAATCATTTTCCTTTTTTTTTGTAAGTAAATAGATAATATTTCTGTACATACCATGAAAAAGATATATGTGTAATCTAAATGACAATGAAAACATTGTATAACAAAAGCAAAACTTCGGAATCTCATCCCCAATGCTGTGCACAGTTTCGTCAGCATGTCGAATCTTGGTGGCGCAATCGGTTAAGTAACTAAAACTTGTCACGTGCTAGGTTAGGTTCGAGTCCTTGGCCGTACCACGTTTCGTACAACTTGCCCCGGACTCGCTCCAGGAATGGTCTGACGAATGGGGATTTAAGTTTTCGGAAGTAAAGTCAACAGTGGTTGTATTTTCACGCAGAGCCCAGGCAGAAATTGATCTGCAATTACATGGAAATCCCATTCCAGTACAAAATTCAACCTTTTTCCTTGGCCTGAAACTGGACTCCAGGCTAAACTAGAAGGCCCATGTAAAGTACCTAGTTGATGCGTGCATCAAGAGACTTAATTTGCTACGCAAACTAACGGGCACAAATTGGGGAGCAGATAGGAAATCTTCATTAATTATTTATGAGTCCCTAATTAGATCTAAATTAGACTATGGGTGTCAGATTTATGGTTCGGCAACAACAACCATGTTACAACCCCTGAACATCATCCAAAACAAAGGCCTACGACTTGCACTTGGAGCATTACGCTGCACAAGAATCGAGAGGCTGGAAGTTGAAGCCAATGTCCCCCCCCCCCTCCACTGCAGGCGCGAACTTCTCACACTCCGCTTTGCCATCAAAATGCTCCGTATCCCACGACATCCCTGCAAGCGGGCGGCGTCCCAATACAAGCACTTTATCAACTCCACCCTTAATCCCTTTTCTATCAGAATCCGATCCTTGTGCGAGCAGTATTCAGTGCCACTGTGGTCTATTGAAAAATTGAAGACATTCCACATACCATCGTGGGAAAAGATCACCCTGAACGTCAACATCAACGAAGACCTCCAGAAGAAATCGTGTTCGGTGGAAGAACTCCGACAGAAGACCTTACAAGTTATCAACGGGTACACTGGCCACAGGGCACTGTATACGGATGGTTCCAAGTGTGGCCGTAAGACAGGGACAGGGTTGTATAGCTCCACAACCCAGATGATGTTCAGATTGCCGGACCATACGAACATTTATATTGTCGAACTCTTCGAAATATACAAAGCGATGGAAAAGACTCAATCTGACACACATAGTAACTTTGTTATTTTCTCGGATTCTTTGAGTGCATTACAGTCAATTAAGTCAGGTAACCAAATGGGGAATTCTCTCCTGGGTAAAATCATTAGCGTACTTTCGACGACCAACAGGCCCATTACTCTCTTTTGGGTTCCCAGCCACATTGGGATTTCCGGGAACGAGAATGCGGACACGCTGGCCAAATCTGCGTTAGAAAATGACTCTATTATAGATATACCCATAGACATAGGCACTTTCAATTCATTCTTAAGAAAACAATTACACGCCCACTGGCAACACCAGTGGGACAATCTCCACATCACACATAAACAAAAGGAGCACATAACAGACTGGTCAACATCATACAGAAACAATAGCCGGGAGGAAATCGCCATAGCAAGGCTGAGGATGAATTCCACATACATCACCCACTTAGATCCTTATATCACTGGCGTATTTCCTTCCCAGTGCAACACCTCCAACACTACATTATCTATAAGACGCATACTCATACACTGCACGAAATATTACACACAGCGCCAGGCGCTTATACATCATTGCAGACTCAACAACATTCAGTTAAACGTGACAAATCTTTTGGCCAATGACTGTTTCCTTATTGACAAAGTAGTGTTTTATTTGCGCACAACAGGACTGTTATGGAAATTGTAATGGTAAATTGAACTGGATCGCAGGTCCCCACCAGACTTAATGACCCCCTTATGGGTCGATAGCCTTAAGATAAAAAAAAAAGAAAAAGAAAAGTCATGGATTTCACTTTAAATCTCCTAGCTGTTATAGTTTTTCCTTGTCTACACTGAGTAGGGAAGCGCTCATCCCAAGTGCGCTTTAGAGAACCATACCGCGGTAAGCTCAAATGGTATATTCTGACGGGAATGTTACCAGCCGAATGCACTGAACACGGAAGTGTCCATTCCAAGTGTGTTTACGGGAATCATACAGCGGCGAACTAAGTGGTATACTTTGACTCTTGAAAAACTTCCCATGCCTTTCTCTCCCTACCACTCGTTCCAGGCTGGCAATATGTTACTATGCAACAGCAAGTAACAACACTCCCTCCTCTGCCTCCAGACTCCCTTCATGTTCCACACTCCCTCTTCTACCTTCAGACTCCCTCCATCCTCCAGACTCCCTTCATCATCCATACTCCCTTTCTCTACCTTTTCCTTGCATTTATCATCTTCTCGTGTGTCTTCTTTTCTCTCCTCCTCTTTCGTCGCCTCTTCGTGTATTCTTGTGCCTTTTAGCACCGTTTACATGGGGCAAGTTGAAAGGCAGATCAAGTGTGCAAGTTACTTGAACTGGAGAGGAAAGCGAGTGAGTATGTTCATACAGGCCAAGTCAGAGACAAGTAGCCTGTGTGCACATGTACTTGTTCACTTTCCTCTCCAGATCGTGTAACTTGTACACTTAACTTGCCTCTCAACTTGCCCTGTGTAAACGAGGCTTTAAGTCAAGTTCTCTTCCTTAATGTCATTACCCATCTTCCCTTATTCTATCTAAACATCTATCGCATCACTCCAGTACAAGATAATTGTCCTCTCTTATGTCTCACCTATCTTGTTCACATAAGATAGTTCGCTGAATTGGGGATAACTAGAATTCAAAAATCTCTGATACTCTAAATAAAGGTTCCGAAACCTAGAAAGTGATGGCTACCATGAGATTCTTTCTGATATTTTTGTACATTTTTGAAATCCGCCCTCGTTTTCAGTATTGAAGAGTTCCTAATTTCAGAGATACCTATATGACTATTCAGTTATCTTTTCCTTGGTCTCTTTCTCCCCACCTCTCCTCCTCTCCTCCTACTCTCCTCATCTCTCCTCCTCTCGTCCTCTCCTCCTCTCCTCCTCTCCTTCTCTCCTCCTCTCCTCCTCTCCTCCTCCCCTCCTCCCCTCCTCTCCTCCACTCCTCGTCTCCTCCCCTCTTCCTCTCCTCCTCTTCTCCTCTCCTCCTCTCCTCTACTCCTCTCCCCACTCCTCCTCTCTTCCTCTCTTCCTCTCTTCCTCTCCTCCTCTCCTCTTCTACTCCTCTCCTCTTCTCCTCCACTACTCTTCTCCTTCTCTCCTCTCCTTCTCTTTTCCTCCTCTCATCCTCATCCCATCTCCTCTTCTCCCCCCTCTCCTCCTACTCTCCTTCTCTCCTCCTCATCCCTCTCCTCCTCTTCCCCTCTCCTCCTCTCCTCTTCTCCTCCTCTCCTCTCCTTTCCTTTTCCTCCTCTCATCCTCATCCCATCTCCTCTTCTCCTCCTCTCCTCCTCATCCATCTCCTCCTCTCTCCCTCTCCTCCTCTCCCCCTCTCCCCCTCTCCTCTCTTCTCATCTTCTCCTCTCCTCCCCTTCCTCTATCCTCCTCGCCACCTCTTCCGCTCTACAGCGGTCAAACGACACCGCTGTCTCTTTCCGCCATTTTGACTTCAGTCTGTCCATCTTACCGTATCCCCGGTGTACGCCAAGCAGCCCATACACCATTAATAGCATTGGCAATGCTTACATGCAACATGCGACCTCCTTTCACTAATCTATATGATTCCTCAATACCATCCGTACGTCATCCAAAATACATTGCTGTATATGCTTTTAAACAAATTTTATTGGCGGTGTAAGGACGCTCTACTTTCTAGTTTTCTTGTAGCTTTCCGCCACTTCTTCATTGATATTTTCCTTGTATTATGGAACCTCTCGCTATGATTTGGTTTTCAGAGCTTCTTCCCTTCCTTGGGGGTTACATACACTTCGTCTTGTATGAGGGTCTTTATTACGTTGTTTTGTAGAAGTGAGACGCTCTACTTTTATATTTTCTTGTAGCTTTCCGCCGTTGATCCTGTCCTTGTATTAAGGAAAACCTTCTTGTGATTCGGTCTTCAGAGTTTTTTCCTTACCTTGTAGGTTATATCAGGTTCTTCGTCTTGTATGAGGGTCTTTATTGCGGTGCCTTGCATAGGTAAGACCTTCTCGTTCGTTTCAAAAACATTCCGTTCTCCCGGTGGCTGTGGCCGACCCTCAGCGTCCCTCGCCATTTCCGAAGCTGGCTGGTTGTCCCATCAACACCTCGAGAGAGATTCCCGAAGGTTGTCAACGGTATAGCAAGAGGCCGACAGGAGACCTTTTACTTCATAGCTGGTTTACCAATAAAGTGGTTAACGAATGGAATAGACTTAGTAACCATGTAGTGAGCGTTGAAACTATCGGTTGTTGAGAACGTTAGATAATTTTATGTGATGGGGATAAGTAGTAATAGACATGGAACTCCCTAGTGTAGGCCATATGATCTCTTCCAGTCTCCTTCATTATTATGTTTTTATGTTCTTATATCGACAGTGGATGGCAGGATGTTAACGAATAAGTAAACTCACACCCAAACAGGCAAATTGAAAGAGCAAAACACAAAAACTAGTTGGTAGACGATGGAGCAGACTGCACAAGTGCTTATCCAATTAAAAATTGTTTAACATTCATGTCTTCTTCATCGTGATTTTATTTGATTTTCTATGTATATTTTTTTCCCCTTTCTAGAAATCTTAGTGCACCAACTTGTTATTTTAGTTTTCTTTTGTGTGGCCTAATGAACTACAGTTTCAAATTTTAGTTAAACACCTAAGCAATGATGTGTATATATATATTTTTCGGGGGGGGGAGCTATATTTAGGCATGTTAGGAACGCACCTTTCTTAAAAACTAATTAAAGTACTGAGTTTAGTATCTTTGAAGTGTGGTGTTCATTTATAATGAAATATAATATTCAATGATCGCGATTAACTTTGAGATACATCGCTGGAGATTTTTTAAAGTACTAGATTACTATGATAAGGCACCGATAACAAAGAGTTCATAGAAGTAGATAGAAGTGGCAAGGTCATATAGAGAAGAACGGAATAAACAGAGAAATGAAAGTAACATGAAGAAATCATAACCTGAACCAGTGTCGAAGAAATCATAGGCGAAGCGGTGGGGTTTTGTTCGCCTAAAAAGAAAATAAATGATGAAACTTAAAAGAAAAAGGAAAGGAAATACCTGAAGTAAAGATAAAAGTAGTAACTGATACGGAATAATTTGATGACTTGGTTAGATGTGGAGATTCAGCTCAGGAAAAAAATTTATGCTGTGATTTTTTTCTAATAAATGGTACAAATGCAAACAAGAGTGTTAAAAGTACCAAACAAATATGAGGCGATGCTAGGCCGTGATAACACAGTATATGAATGTGCCGGGAGGACATAGTGAGCCTTGCTCGGCTAGAGCAGATTACAGAGTTCAGAAGAATCGACAGAGCTCATTTTTCAACGAGTTGATAGATGACAAAGAGATCTAAATTGTAAATTAGACTAAGATTGTAAGCATTGAACAAGTATTAAAGTAATATATTCACGCGAATTATTCGTAAAGAAAACATTGTTGAGTGGTGATGCGAAAGTGGGATTTACAGTTTTAAAGTAATATCTGATCAACTAAATGAGAAGACAGAGAATTGGAAAGTAAGGAGGCTCGTATGCTAGCAAATTGAAAATGGTTGATAGTGATGAGACAGCCGTATGTAACGAGAAAGCCATCACGAGTCAAGTGGAAGAAACTCCCGTGCAGAGTGCAAAGCAAACGTTATAAGATCACTTGACACCTGCTGTGAAGGTAAAATAAACATCTTACTCCAAGAAAAACAGTAACTGATGCCAATTTCTCACAACGTCAATATGATTTTTTGTCGAGTACGTGATATATTTTCTTATGTAGTATCTAGCTTTAATTTAGGTTATGTTCTTGTACAGATAAAAAAAAAAATACCAGACAAAGAATTTTAATTTTGTACCCTGGATGGGCCAAAAGTTTTGCTTGTGAAAACACGTGAGGATGATAACAAGTCTGAGCAAGTAAACACTATCCGAATCAAAAACATATGGATCGGGAGCGTATTTAAAAAAAAATGTTAATTAAGAATTTGTAAAAAAAAAAAAAAAAAGTGTCAAGCCTGAAGGGAAACACGGGATAAAAAATGGACTTTCATTATTAAAGTTTATTCAGGGATTTGGAAATTAAATACTTCTAGAATGAAAATGATTTAAGGAACGCCTTGAAAACATTTCTTCTATAGATGTGCTTTAATTATGAATTTGAAATTTGAAAACACAGAAAATATAAAATTTGTAAAATAATAACAATAATTATAATGTTCACTATAAACCCACTATCGGAGAAATAATATCGGAAGTACAGAAAAACTGTATATTTCGACTACTGTCTGTAGTCCTCTTCAGCAGAATAGCTACAAGAAGTTAAAGTACAAGTATATATGAGGTAGTGAGGGGTACATAAAAGGGGATGGGGAAAGTGGGGGGACTCAGGTTACATGCCCTTGATATGGTTGGGTCAAGGAAGGACAGTTGGTGGTATTTTGTCCGACCGCTCTTGACATTAATTTGTGGTGGAATGGGAAGAAGGGGGTAGGATCCCATTCCTGGACATTTCGGTCATAAGAGACCTAGACCAATTGTCCTTTTCTGTGTATAGGAAGCCTACTCACACAGGAAATTACCTACACTTTTTTAGCCACCATCCGGATAACATTAAATATAGTGTTGCATCGGGCCTATATCTTAGAGCCCTTAGAATTTGTAGTCCACAATTTTTTCAAATAGAATTTGACATTATCAATAAACAACTCTCTAACGTAGGTTATCCGGAATGGTTTTTAAAGAAAGCCCTATATAAAGTCAAATCTAATTTTTATAAACCAAACAACTCCAGGGAGAAGTTTAATTGGAGTAACAATAGGGATCCGTTCAAAAGAGTGACAAATCAAAAGAGTGACATGATTTGTCACTCTTAAAATAGTGATTAAAAGAGTGACAAATCAAAAGAGTGACACTCTTAAAATAGTTATTAAAAGAGTGACAAATCAAAAGAGTGACACAATTAAATAAAAATCAAAAGAGTGACAATTCAAACGAGTGCTTCAGATAAGGCAAAATTTTATTTATTGAACATGCCATAAAAAAATTCAGTAACTGTAATAACATTAAAAAAAAACTATTCTTAAAACAGTAGAATTTTTTTTATTAATTGAACATAAAAATTGAACATGCCATAAAAACATTCAGAAACTGCAATAACATTAAAAAAATATTTTTAAAACAGTTGAAAATTTTATTAATTGAACATAAAAATTAATTAAAAAGGGTAAAATAATGTTTAATCTTTAATTTTCATCACTAGTAACATCGCCATCACTAATATTAGGCTCATCGACATTGGCTGCACCCAAATGAAGGTTGTATGCAATGCCCCTAAGGTAATCATCAAGAGAGGCAGTTCCATATCTAGCTATAACAGTAGCAAGTCGCTGTTCCCTTTGGATTTGTTCTTTTTTCTTTTTTTGTTGGTTACTCCCAGCAATTATTCGCTCCACTTCTTGTTGTGTTCGATGTTCTTCTTTTAAAAACTCCTTAATCATTAAAAATACTCCCATGTGGTAACGTTCTACCACCGTTTCAAGCCTTCTGTGCCGGGCCTCCAAGTTATTATTTGTTCTCGGCAGATTGTATTCCTGTAGATGATGAATACTCCATATAGATGGAGGAAATCTTGGTGGGTGATGCTGAGAGTGAAAGTAACCTGCCCCCATCGACTGAATCATTATAAAGTCATTTGTACGGATTTTATTGTCCTTGGTTTCTTCAGAGATAATGAGACCGTAGAAATAAATAATAATTTTTTTTTAATAAAATATACCACCGGCCACTGCCAGTAGCCCAACCATGTATCAAAAGATCAACTACAATTACAGGGATCAAATTCTTTGACCTTCGTAATTAAGCCTCTCAAACTGATTTGTCACTCTTTTGAATTTCCGTATATTTTGTCACTCTTTTGTCATGTCACTCTTTTGATTTGTCACTCTTTTGATAATAACCCTAACAATAACATCATTGTACCATTTAATGAATCTATCAACTCGGTCTCCAAACTTCTACCTAACAACCAAATTAAATTTATTTACAATTATCCAAACAGTATATTTAGATAGTAAATATACACAGGAGGAATGATGTGGACCAAAACTACGGGGTATATAAATTGCCTTGTAAAGACTGTGATGATGTCTATTGGGGCCAAACTGGCAGGGATTTGTCCACGAGATTAAAGGAACATAAAAACCTTCATAAAATATGGACAAGTTAACTCCGCTGTGTTCCTTCATGCCAGCCAAAAAGACCACAGTTTAGATTGGGATAATGCATCAATTATTTTTAAATCAAACTGTAGCTATCGTAGGAAAATTGTAGAATCTTCTTTAATAAAACATTATCCTAACTTCAATACCTCAAAAGGTCAATGGCCCCAAGATTTTATTACGAAGTTAGCAGTCAACAAATTAATGTCAAGAGCGGTCGGACAAAATACCACCAACTGTCCTTCCTTGACCCAACCATACCAAAGGCATGTAACCTGAGTTCCCCACTTTCCCCATCCCCTTTTATGTACCCCTCACTACCTCATATATTCTTGTACTTTAACTTCTTGGAACTATTCTGCTGAAGAGGACTACAGACAGTAGTCGAAAATACACAGTTTTCCTGTACTTCCGATATTATTTCTCCGACAGTGGGTTTATAGTGAACATTTACAAAGTGTTATAACATACCAATTTCCAATAATGATAATAATAATAACAGTGGTGATGATGATTATCATTACTGCTGTTATCATTCTTATTACTAATTATTATTAATTATTATTATCATTATTATTATTATTATTAATTATTATTATCATTATTATTATTATTATTATTATTATTATTATTATTATTATTATCATTATTATTATTATTATTATTATTATCATTATTATCATTATTATTGTTGTTATTATTATTATTATTATTATTATCATTATTATTGTTATTATTATTATTATTATTATTATTATTATTATCATTATCATTATTATTGTTATTATTATTGCTATTACAGTATTATTATTATTATTATTATTATTATTATTATTATTATTATTATTATTATTATTATTATTATCATTATCATTATCATTATTATTATTATTATTATTATCATTATTATTATTATTATTATCATTATTGTTATTATTATTATCATTATTGTTATTATTATTATCATTATTGTTATTATCATTATCATTATTATTATTATTATTATTATTATCATCATCATCATCATCATCATCATCATCATCATCATCATCATCATCATCATCATCATCATCATCATCATCATCATCATCATCATTATTATTATCATTATTATTATTATTATTATTATTATTATTATGATTATTATTATTATTAATAATAATAATATTATTATAATTATTATCAATTATTACTTCTACTACTACCACTACTACTATGTATGATGATGGTAACGATGATTATGATGATATTGAAGAAAAACATAATTCTCCAGATGAGGATAATTAGGTGCTTGTGTGAGGACAGAAAGTAAATACCAATTCTAGATATCGAGTGTCTGCCAATTGGTTATCTTATTTACCTGTTTTATTTGTCTGTTATCGTGTTTGTTTCCGACCTCGGTACAGGCTGAAAGGTCTCTTGTTATTGTGTTTTCTTTCTTTTCGTGACTTTCTTTTTCTCCTCTTTCTCTGAACGAAGTATTCTTTTACGACGGACATTGTATATTTACTTATTTTTACCTATTCCACCCTTCCACTGTACTTATTCTGAAGTTGGGATACATCATAATCTAGTTTCTTGCTTTCATATCTCTTTCTGTCTCACTTTTTTTTTTTTTTTTTTTTTTTTTTTTAGCCTTTGGAACCAATTTTGAAAATTCCCATCCCACCGAGCAGTATCCTCTTTCCATTGTTATCTCTTCGCCTTCGCCGGCCTGTTTGCCTTTACCTTCTCGATTTCTCTTCGACAGCCTTCACTTCCAACGGCTCTCTTTACCAGACCCTCAAAGAGTGAGCGATTCTCTCTCTCTCTCTCTCTCTCTCTCTCTCTCTCTCTCTCTCTCTCTCTCTCTCTCTCTCTCTCTCTCTCTCTCTCTCTCTCTCTCTCTCTCTCTCTCTCTCTCTCTCTCTTCATTGCTAGGACGGTAACGAATAGAAGTGCAGAGGTAATTATTAAACTCTATCTAGCAACAGTTAGACCCATCCTTGACTATGCGGTACAGTTTTGGTCTCCGTCCTACAGAATGAAGATCAATTCATTAGAATCAGTACAGAGAAGAATGACCAAAATAATACATGGATTAAGAAATTTGCCTTACGAAGAGAGGCTTAGGCACCTTAACTTACACTCACTGGAAAGACGCAGAGTGGGGGGTGATCTAATAGAGGTGTTCAAATGGATCAAAGGCTTTAACAAGGGTGATGCAAACAAGGTCATCATATTAAAACAACAGGGCTGGACTCGCAGTAATGGTTATAAACTGGACAAATTTAGATTTAAAAAGGAAATAGGCAAGAATTGGTTTACTAATAGGGTGGTCGACGAATGGAATAAACTTAGTAACCATGTAGTAAACGCTGAAACTATCAGTTGTTTTAAGAAACGATTAGACAACTTTATGGATGGGGATGACAAGTGGTGATGGATACGGAGCTGCCTAGTGTAGGCCTTATGTTTTCTTGCAGTCTCCTTCATTCTTATGTTCTTATGTTCTCTCTTTTAATGGCTTTTAGATTTTGAGTCTCATTGCTTGGGACTCTGAAGTTTCCCCTTCGGCCGAAGTTTCCTCCTCTTCTATTTTGGGATATCCCCAGCATCGACTTGCTTTTCCATCCGTCTCACCCAAACTCTCCTTTCGTCTCAAGAATATCCTCCAATTCAGGCTTCTACCTTTCTTTACTTACACATCATTCGATAAGGCTGCCAAAGACTTTATGTGTCTCCTTACATATCTTTCCCTCCTTCTTAAATCGCCTACTTTCAGTCACCGTGTTTTATTTCTACTCTTCCCTCTCCCCTCTCCCCCTCCTCCTCCCTCTTCTCCAACCTTTCCTTTCTCCCCCTCCCTTCTCCCCCTTCTTTCTCCCGCTCCCTTTTCCCCCCTTCCTTCTCCCTCTCCCTTCTCCCTGCATCTACCCGACGTCCCTTCCATAGTTCGGGTGTCGGGGACCGGTGGCAATTTACCCCAATGGGGTTAATTTGAATATGTCGCTCGGATAGAGGCCCGAAGAATTATCTTTCCTGTAATTTCTAAGAAAAAATATGGCTGTATTTCTCCACAATTTAACTTAAATTTGCATAATGGGTGTCCAGAATATGTGGAACTCAAGAAAAAGAATTATATCATGTATATCAGTTTGATATATTTTTCTTTTTTACTTCCGAAAAATAATTTCACTTTACGAAAAAATACTTTTAAGCCATTAATCTGCTCCGCGAGGTGCGTAGACATGATAGCCTTCGTCGTAGAACGAGTGTTTAAGACCCTATTCCCTTAATAATATCACAGGCTGAGTACAGGACTCGAACCACCTCCCACTGGCTTCTCATGTTCAGACACTGGTGCCCTCGCCCGCTCATCCACCATGTACTCTAGATAAAGCTCCTCGACTCTAACGTTGTCCTTCCAGGAATACCCAGCGTCAGCAGTTCCCTTTCCAGTGCCACAACGCCAAGGTACTAGGGGCACAACAATCTTCTAGGCACTGTAGTTACTTTCCAGTGTTTTAGGTATTTGTTTACAACACACACACACATATATATACATATATATATATACATATAGATGTATATATACATATATATGTATATATATATATATATGTATATATATATATATATGTATATACATATGTATACATACATATGTACATATATACATATATATGTATATATATATATATATATATATATATATATATATGTTTATATATATGTATATATATATATGTATATATAAAAAAAAGATATATATATATATATATATATATATATATACACATATATATATATATATATATATATATATATATATATATATACATATATACGGTTCGACGACGTAATGGTAACCTTCGCAACCGCTAATCTAGTGGTCCGAGTTCGATTCCTGCCCAAGGTGAAACCCGTTTCAGCTTCGCTGCACTAGGAGCCGGTTCCAACCCTTGTGGGCAAGAAGTTGTGTGCGTGTGTGTGTGTGTGTGTGTGTGTGTGTGTGTGTGTGTGTGTGTGTGTGTGTAGTGGGTAAGAAGTTGTGTGTGTGTGTGTGTGTGTGTGTGTGTGTGTGTGTGTGTGTGTAGTGTGTGTGTAGTGGGTTAGATGTTGTGTGCGTGCGTGTGTGTGTGTGTGTGTGTGTGTGTGTGTGTGTGTGTAGTGTGTGTGTAGTGGGCAAGAAGTTGTGTGCGTGTGTGTGTGTGTGTGTGTGTGTGTGTGTGTGTGTGTGTGAGTGTGTGTGTGTGTGTGAGTGTGTGTGTGTGTGCGTGTGTGTGTGTGTGTGTGTGTGTGTGTGTGTGTGTGTGTGTGTGTGTAGTGGGCAAGAAGTTGTGTGTGTGTGTGCGTGTGTGTGTGTGTATGTGTGTGTGTGTGTGTGTGTGTGTGTGTGTGTGTGTGTGTGTGTGTTTATGAGTGTATGTGTGTGTGTATGTGTGTGTGTGTGTGTTTATGAGTGTATGTGTGTGTGTGTGTGTGTGTGTGTGTGTGTGTGTGTGTGTGTGTGTGTGTGTGTGTGTGAGTGATTCACCATGGTCTCGGATCACGTGTTGGACTCGTGGTCGACAGCTATTTCCCTCCCGAGAGAGAGCTCAGAGTTCATATATGACCGATCTATGGGTGATGCTGTGACCTTACACGCACACACACACACACCCAACTCCCCGCCCACGAGAGTTGTAGTAATATCTCGCAGCGCAGCCATACTGAAATTATTTCAGCCCTGGGCGGGATTCGAACCTGGAATGCCGTAGTGGCGGCCGGGAACTCTACCAACTGCGCCACTAGTTGTGTGTGTGTGTGTGTGTGTGTGTGTGTGTGTGTGTGTGTGTGTGTGTGTGTGTGTGTGTGTGTGTGTGTGTGTGTGTGTGTGTGTGTGTGTGTGCGTGCGTGTGTGTGTATGTGTATGTGCGTGCGTCGTGTGTGTGTGTATGTGTGTGTGTGCGTGTGCGTGTGTGTATGTATGTGAGATTCACCATGGCATTGTGATCACGTGTTGGGCTCGTGATCGGCAGCTATTATCCTCCTGGATGTGTGTGTGTGTGTGTGTGTGTGTTTGTGTGTGTATGTGTGTGTGTGTGTGTCTGTGTGTGTGTGTGTGTGTGTGTGTGTGTGTGTGTGTGTGTGTGTGTGTGTGTGTGTGTGTTTATGAGTTTATGTGTAAGGTCACTGCATTACCCATACATAGGCACATATGAGCTCTGAGCTCTCATCCGGACAGTAATAACTGTCGATCATGAGTCCAACACGTGATCCAAGACACACGCCCTTTACCATCTGATAGCATTGCTTCTGAGCGACATGAGACAGCACTGCTTGTCAGGGTTAGTTGGCATTGTGTTTTGATAAACGAATGGTGCTAAAAGCTCTTTGCCTCCTCCTGCCAACATCTTATCATCGCAACCTAAAGTAATAAATTGGACGTGGTCTGATGGCGTAATTTGAAGCGTGCTGGTCTTGTATTCGCTTAGCTGAAGGTTCGAGTCTCGCACTCTTCTCCGATAGGCAGTAATAACTGTTACCTGCCCCCAACAGTTCAAGTGCATAATAGAGCAAAGGTGACGGCTTCGGCCGCAACTACTCAGCGCCTCCTGGCGTAGATTTCTCACCACCACTTCAAGCGGACACCCGAAATTGACTCGTGTGATGTCAGATACATGTAAATGCATATCTGATGGTTAGGTATATGCAACAGTTCTGTTGTAATAAATGTAATGTTTGTATACAAAATAGCATCGATGCATCAATGAGATTTTTCCCCCTGTCTTCTCTCTGTGTTACACTTAGTTTCCATTTTCTCCTCTTTTTTTACATTCTTTCTTTAACTTGTATATCTATCGTTTTATTACATCATTGTTATCCTTACTTTTCAGTTATTATGAACAAAACCATTCTATTTGTTTTCACATTTCCCAAACTTCTACAAAAAAAAATTTCTCTCTTCTTACCATTCCTTTTAATTTTCTGTTATTTTTCTTCCTCTTGGCGTTCTTTGTTGCTCTCGTTTCTCTTCTGTCGGTTTTCACTATTTTCTGTTGTTTGCCAATATGCCCCGGAAATGCTTATTTTCCTTCTGCCACTTTGACCCAGGGCCCCTTGTTTGTTCTGGGGCCCTCTCTCCCCCTTTGTTGTCTCGTGTTGTCCTAAGAGAGGGGGCCGTGCGCCCCCCATCCCCATCCCTACCCCCCTCACGTCTCACCTTCTCTCTTCTCTTTTCCTGACTTTTGTTCAAAAGTTTCCTTTTCCCACTGATGTTCATTAGTGTCTTTCATACATAGGTTTTCATAAGCCTAATGTTGCTGTGTTTTGTATGTAGCTAAACAGTGTGTGTGTGTGTGTGTGTGTGTGTGTGTGTGTGTGTGTGTGTGTGTGTGTGTGTGTGTGTGTGTGTGTGTGTGTGTGTGTGTGTATGTGTGTGTGTGTGTGTGTGTGTGTGTGTGTGTGTGTGTGTGTGTGTGTGTGTGTGTGTGTGTGTGTGTGTGTGTGTGTGAGTGTGTGTGTGTGTGTGTGTGTGTGTGTGTGTGTGTGTGTGTGTGTGTGTGTGTGTTTGAGCGTGTGCACTTTTTCTTTTAACATGGTTGCCGCCAGGATATTTGATTCATCTTCGTATCAAAGAGGGATTAAAGTTAATTCATGAGAATAATGTGTTGAGGACAGTAGATCATTTTTTTTTTTTTTTTTTTTAAGGATAGGACTCTTATAGCATAATGAAAATTCCATAACTATGATCACCATACGAAAAATTTTCATTGTGTCTCTTATGCACGTAATGCAAGCAAAGTCAACAGTCAACATTCACACGTCAGAGAGCATCTCTTCGAACGTCACAGTTCTTTTGTGTTCTTTGGTTTGTGCGTCGTCTTTCATGCGCAAAACGAATGTGAAGTCTGCAGAATGCAGTTACATTTCGAGAAAGCATGCGAGAAAGCATGCTGTAATGATTATAATTTATGTTATATTATTTGTTTTTGTTTTGTTATAATTTGTCTGTCTGATTTTCATTTATTATTAGTTATATGTCAATTTATAATCATTTACTATTTACCTTTTTGTTTGTTATTCAACTATACCTATGCATTTATTTATGTATTTTATTTGTTATTTTTACATTATTATAGTTTTAGTTTATTATTAATATGATTTTTTTTTTTTTTTTTTTTTTTTTTTTTCATCCGACCTAGATATGGATCAAAAGGTCTCCTGTCGGCATGCTCCGCCTTTGTAATCCTTTGTAATCCTTTGTATCCGAAATACTTAACCCTTATGGATTTATCTATTTAATTACTTATCTATTTATTCATATGTTTTATCTATTTATTTATTCAATTATATATTTGTTTATTTATTTGTTTACTTATTCATTTATTGTTTATTTATCTATTAATCTTTTTTCCTTAACTTATTTATCTATTTTTGCAAAAGCTAAACTATTTTATCATACATTTGAGGTCTTCCTTATGTTTAATAGATCCATATGTTTATGGTCAGTTGCTTTATTATGAATAAAATAACAAGAAATAGAAAACGAAAGTGTTACCTTTGCCCTAAGTGTTCCAATGGCTAAGACAAGAGAACATGGATGAATATGAAGATTATGACAAATTCTTTGTGCCCACGTTCACAGATATGGGTGACATTAGCATAACCCACAAAATATACTTGAAATTAGATTAATATGTGTAATTCAACCCATAAGAGAAATGACTCAGGTTTATTATGTGGACGACACTACTGACGGAGCTGCTGTGCTCCGTTAGTTAGCAAGCAGGGCAGGCGTCATAAAGTTTTTTGGGTTTGAATCCTGAAAACCCTCCGTTCAATGCCTTGTGCCGGGATAAGAATACCACCATATTGTTCCCCTGTGTATCACAAGAGTGGACTAGGTAAGGCGGAACAAAGAGACCAAGGTTTCTTGCACACTTTGATTTTTTTTTTTTTTTTTTTTTTTTTTTTTAGTTCAAGAAGAGTCGAGACATGATTATGCTTTGATTCAGCTACCCCCATCGTAAGGGGAATTTAGGCTCTTGTATGTATATCTATGTATTTTATCCTGATTCATCCCTCGAGGTATAAAAAATCCTGCAGATAGATGAGCATAACCCAACAGAGAACGTGCGTGATTTCTTTTAGTAAGGTTATTCTCCGTTCATTTCTTTAGCAGATCTGTGTTGGCATTCTATTTCATTTTACTTTATTCATCTATTTGTTATTTGCTTATTTATCTTTATTTATTTATTCATATATTATCCCTATTAATTTATCTATTCGTTCATTTATCTGTTCATTCATTTATTAATTCTTTATTTATTTGTCTATTTATTTATTATCAATTCTAATTGACTTGTTTCTGGGTCTAATTTATTTCATTTCCTTATCTATTATATTTATTTATTCATTTATTTATTTATTTATTTATTTATTTTTTTATTATTTTTTTTTTTTTTCGCCGCTCTTTGAAATATTTAGAGAACGAAACTGCACGAAAAGCAGCCGGGGACGCGGTCACTGTGAGACCCCATGAGAGCAACGTAGAGCGACAGTATTGGCGTCGGTGGCAACGGCGGTGCTGCATGTGAAGCGAGACTTGACACAAATTTCCCCGGGGATCCTCACTTTCCATTAATCAAGTCTCGATGTGTCTTTCTCACATGTTCCACAGACTTCTTGAGTGTACGTGTCGTTTGCATGTTTCGGTTCATTTTCAGTAATTTCTCTCTACCCATTCATAGCAAGTGTTTTGTTGTTGGTTCTTGTGCGAGATGCTTTGGTGGCCATTGGAGCTGTCTTATCCCTACTTCAGACCTTGTTGTTTCAATGTCGTTAATGAATTAAGTCTTTGCCATTTTAGTGACACCCCTACGGACCAGAGTCAAACAGCATTCCTTTATTGTTGGAAACCAACTTACTCTCAAAGAATATTTATCACATTTAACTAATTCGATTACCTATAACCTCTTTAATGTTTCCTTTTACCACCTCTATAACTTCACCTCTTCAATGTTACATTGTTCCAAGGATAGAAGCGCTGGTTATAGGCAACAAGATACAAATTTATGAGAAATAATAGAGGCTGACCACACACGAGAACACACATTATCAATCAATGATGAAAAAATTCACGATTAGAAGTAGATATATGATATCTGAAAATATTGGATTAATTATAGAATATGCTATAGCTGGCAGGCCACATGCTATAGATCTAAGCGAAACGTATATCTATTTTCTAAATCTTAATATAAAAAAGGATTTACTATATCCTTATTTTTCCTTTCTTTTATGATGGCCATGTATTTCTGGTATGCTAGTAACGGAGTAAATTGCTAAGTGCATGAATTCTAATGTAATGTTTTGTCAGCAATATATAATCAGCGATTCTGCCATTGGGAACAATTTCACGCCGAAGAGATTTAATGGAGATTTAATGGAGACAGAAATCCAAAGGGATACGTTGAGTATTTAAATGAAGGAATGTGTGAAATTCTAAACAATTATTTTAGATCAGAATTCGTAAACGAAACACCTCAAAGTGAACTCTGAAACCTGTGGAAAGTCTAGTGCGAACGTACTACAGTAAATATAACAAAAGGAAAAATTAAAAGATGTATAGAAAAATTCAGCTAATAAAACACCAGGGCCTGTCAGTTGGCATCCAAGAATCTTAAAAGAACAAAAAGTGAGAATACTGTTCCATTAGAAATTATTTTCAAGAAATCCATCATATCCGGAGATGTCCCAAGAAAATGGAAGCTAGCTAACGTTACTCTCATATTCAAAAAAGGTGACAAAAAGAAACCAAATAACTACAGGTCTATAAGCTTGACTTCAATCGTAGGAAAAATTATTGAAACTATCATCAGAGAGGATATCGAACATAATTTAGAAAGTAACTGATGAATGATAGCCAGCATGGATTCAGACGGAAACGATCTTGCGTGACTAACTCATCTGAATTCTACAACACAGTCATCTCGAATTATGACAAAAGAAACAATATAGATTTAATGTATCTAGACTTTGCAAGTGGTTTTGATACCGTCCCCCACAAAAGACTACATACTAAATTGACTTCACACGGAATAAATGGTAGCCAGTTAAGTTGGACTAGTAATTGGTTGAACGATCGAAAACAGTTATTTTAAATGTCAAAACTTTTAGATGGAAAATTTTTACGAGTGGGGTTCCTCAGGGTTCCGTTCTTGGGCCACTTCTATTCATGGTATATATAAATGATATAGACAACGGAGTGAAATATATTGTCTCCAAATTTGCTGATGATACAAAACTGTGCGGAATGGCAAATGATAATTAAAACCAATTAGATATTCAAGAAGATTTAGGTAAACTACAGCAATGATCTGAAAAGTGGCTAATGAAATTTATCACAAGTAAATGTAAGGTAATGCACAATAACGCTAAGTACGTTTACAATTTATTTGGAAATTCGTTAACAAAAGTGGATAGTGAAAAGAACGTTGGGGGTAATTATCAGTAACGATCTCAAATCATCTAAGCAGTGTATTTCAGCCAGCCTCTGAGAAAGCAAATAAGATTCTAGGACTGATTGCGCGATCTTTTGACTTCAAAAGTCCATCTCTCATAAATTATTAGTTCGTCCACATTTGGAATATACTGTTTCCGTATGGTCACCGAATTTCATTAAAGACATTGACAGATTGGAAAAAGTACAACGGCGAGCCACAAAACTTATTCCAAATATCAAAAATAAATCATATGAAAATCGACTAAAACATATGAATCTGTTTTCCCTAAAAAAATAAATAGATAAAAAAACAAAAAATAAAAAACGTAGACTCAGAGGTGACTTGATACAGGTATTTAAGATTTTAAGGGAATTGACATCAAAAGTGACAAAATTTTCACACTTAATGAGAATCTGACAAGAAATAATGGTCTCAAACTGTCATGAAATAGATTTAACTTGAAACTGGGTAGAAATAACTTCACCAGCCGTGTAGTTAATGAATGGAATAAACTTCCTGCAGAGGCAGTGCAATGTAGTTCAGTTCGAAGCTTTAAGATTCGTTTAGATAAACACCTAAGCAAGATGCTGCAATGCCTGCCATCTATTTTATATTATTTATTTATTTGTTTGTTATTATTTGTCTGTTTGTTTAATATTCAACTTTATCTATTTATCTATTTACCTGTTTTGTTTATTATTATTTATTTCATGATCATTTTTTTTTTTTATCATTATATATATATATATATATATATATTGCATCCTACCTAGTTATGGACCAAAAGGTCTCCTGTCGGCATGCTCCTCCTTTATAATCCTTTGTAATTCTTTGTAGAAGTATAAAAATTATCAGTATTTTTTTTAGTAGAGATTAGCCTCTACGCATAAAAGAATGATGTGTGACTCAGGTTCGTAGGGGAGTCACTAAAGTTCCTAAAAAAATTATTTTATAAAACTTATGAAGTCAGTGCCTCATACGGGTCTAAATACATAAAGACTAAGAGCTCATGATAGAAGAAAGGTTGAGAATTGATTCATTATTAGAGAATTTTAGACAACATAACATTTACATATTCCTTCCCATTGCTGCATCCGTTCTTCGCCTCCCCCAACCGTGGTGTCTATCAGCACCGTTTTATTTTCATTGTCATTTTGCTGAGTTTGATATCCATGTGTTTGTTCTCACAGGCAGAAGCATTTGGAGGTCCAGCTGTACCAGTCATGCAATTATACGTGTAATTGCTTTTGTAATGCAATGCCGTTTACAAAAACATCTATTAAAAGAAACTTTCTACGTGGAAACTTATACTGAATTCAATAAAAGTTATGCATGTGTATGTGTGTGTGTGTGTGTGTGTGTGTGTGTGTGCGTGTGTGTGTGCGTGCGTGTGTGTGTGTGTGTGTGTTTGTGTGTGTTTGTGTGTGTGCGCTCGTGCGTGTAGTGTTTATGCGTGTATTGTTTATATATATATATATATATATATATATATATATATATATATATATATATATATACACGAGTATACATAAATGCCCCCCCAAGAAATCGACTT
>NC_134811.1:35007333-35012333 GCF_046742065.1 Oratosquilla oratoria | reverse complement strand
ACGCACTACTTTGCATCTCAAACGCAGGCTCGCGCGTGCGGAGTCCTCACAGGACGCCCTTCAGATCGGTGACCGAGTTTCATTCATTGGACGCCGGCACGGCCACGATATTTTCGACGGGTCTTTTTCGTTCCGTGTTGTATATAAATGATGTGTAATGCAAAACTTTGCAGATGGTTCTGTTTGAGCTTGTAATGTATACGCACACTCACACATACACACACACACACACACACACACACACACACACACACACACACACACACACACACACACACACACACACACATACACACACACACACACACACACACACACACATACACACACACACACACACATACACACACACACACACACGCACACCCACCCACATACACACATCGTGGCGCAGTTGATAGAGTTCCCGGCTGCCACTACGGTGCGAGTTGTTACTCCAACCCTCGTGGGCAGAGAGATGTGTGTGTGTGTACGTGTAAAGTCACAGCATTGCCCATAGGTCGGTCATACATGAGCTCTGAGTTTTCTTCCGGGAGGGAAATAGCTGACGATCACAAGTCCAATACGTGATCCAAGACCATGGTGAATCACACACACACACACACACACACACACACACACACACACACACACACACACACACACACACACACACACACACACACACACACACACACACACACACACACACACACACACACACACACACACACACACACGCACAATGCCATCACTTTATGATGAAAAGAGGAAACAAATCTCCTTTAAATAGTGAAGAATGTATGCAATGGCGAACACTTCGTTTTATTATCATCTTCATCCTTTTCCATGATTTTTTCTTCAGGGGGATGAGTGCACAAAGCTTTCAGTGTGTGATCCAGAATTCAGATCGGTCCAGTAACTGGTAATGGGCAATTGAGCACGCTTTCGTATCTTGATATGGATGCTTTGTCGAAGAGACCCCGGAGTTGATTCCACTCTTTCCCTTTTCCCGATATAACCATACTTCCTTCTTCTCCTGGAAATATGTCTTTGATCTAATCAATATTAAGAGCAAGAAATAAAACAAGAGCAAAAACAAAAGTAAGAGTTCTTTACTCATGCAAATGGCGGATGACCGAACCGATTTCCAGTTCAGTCGGCATCCATTTGAAATCCACTGCTGAAAAAGGTTCTCCTCCAAACTCTTCCATGAGTTGCATGGCTGCACCAACTTCTGCCGTGTTACTCCTGCAAAATTCTCTTTTTCCTCTCTCCACGCTTCCCATCTCGCAGCAGCGTCTGTTCAGGATCATGCGTCCTCCACCTGTCATCCTTGGATCCCTTAGCTTTATCCAATGGTACTCTTGACTTACTTCCACAGGCCCACAGGTCAAGAGGAGGCCCCCTCGTCTCAGAATGGTACCAATGGACCCAGCGCTCCAACTCGCCTTTCTCGCATCTTCCCCTCCTGTCGTAGGTTCCTCACCTTCCGCCTTTATCAGAATGTCATATTCAGCAAGAGAAAACCACCACTTCATCTCAATGAATTTCTCATATATTTCTTCAAAAGTCTAGGCATTTTTCCATTGTCCCTCTTCTTCTCTTGTCTTCGTCTATCTCTTCGTCTATCTCTGGTCTACCAGCCTCCTCCCCTTGGGTTGAACACTCCTTCCAGTATCCCATTAGTTCTCAACCTGGAGTTCATGGATACCCAGTGTGTGTGTGTGTGTGTGTGTGTGTGTGTGTGTGTGTGTGTGTGTGTGTGTGTGTGTGTGTGTGTGTGTGTGTGTGTGTGTGTGTGTGTGTGTGTGTGTATGTGTGTGTGTCTGTGTGTGTGTGTGTGTGTGTGTGTGTGTGTGTGTGTGTGTGTGTGTGTGTGTGTGTGTGTGTGTGTGTGTGTGTGTGTGTGTGTGTGTGTGTGTGTGTGTGTGTGTGTGTGTGTGTGTGAGACGGAGGTGAGGATAGACTTTCGCAATTGGGGCTACAAACTACTCGTATGATTATATCAATTGTTAATAAGGATATGTCTAAGTGTCAGTACGCTATTCCATCTACCTTTGGTGCGCTTCCTATTTTCAACACATTCACTCCCTTTTTCACTTTCTTCTCTTTTTTCTATCATTTCCTTTTCCCATTTCCTATGGCCCTCACTTTCATTATGGCGAAGACTGAACTACACTAAAAACAGTTCCAGTTTTTTGTGCGGATATTTATAGTTAAAACAGTTTTGAGGTATTTCAAATATAGTTGTATATATATATATATATATATATATATATATATATATATATATATATATATATATATATATATGCAAAGTAGACCACTTGGAAAAAGAAACTAACGAAGCAGAGCGCTTTCGTACAATACATCCAGTGCAACTAAAGATGTAATACGAGTTTACGAAAGCGCTCTACTCCGTTAGTTTCTTTTTCCAAGTGGTCTATTTTGCATAAGTGAACACCCGTACCCGTGTTCTTATTAGCATATATATGTATATATATATATATATATATATATATACAGTATATATATATATATATATATATATATATATATATATATATATATATATATACATACATTGCTATGAAGTTAAGACAGATGAGTGGAAAAGATGGTAGACAAACGTAGGTTGGAGCGAGTACACTATATTCATGACGTTTCGACTACAAGTCTTCTTCTCTGAAGAAGACTTGAAGTCGAAAAGTAAGGAATACGAGTATAGTGTTCTCGCTCCAACCCACGTTTTTCTGCCACCTTTTCTACTCATATACATATATATATATATATATTATATATATATATATATATATATATGTATATATATATATATATATATATATATATATATTATATACTGTATATATATATATGTATATATATGTATATATATATATATATATATATGTATATATATACATTTATACATATATGAATATGTATACATATATATACATATATATATATGTATATATGTATATATATATGTATATATATATACACGCACACACACACATATATATATATATATATATATACACACATATATATATATGTATATATATATATATATATATATATATATATATATATATACATATATGTATATATGAAATTGAGTCCTTCTATGATGATTTAAGTCAGGTAATGGATCAAGAGAAAAGTAAGTATATATCGGTAATAGGTGACTTTGTCTAAAGTGGGGAAGATGGGAGATGGGTCGTGCATTGGGAAGTTTGGAGTAATTGAAAGAAATGACAGAGGCAAAATGTTAGTCAAGTTTACAGAAAACTACAGTATGAGGATAATGAAATACTTTCTTCCAAAAGCGTGTATATCGTAAATGGACCTGGAGAAGTCCAAATGGAACAACAAAGAACGAAGTACACTTTATACTAGAAGATGAGAGCAAGAGCATTAGGGATGTTATGGTCATAAATAAAGTCAACATAGGTAGTAACCATAGAATGGTAGGTTGCACAGCTAAATTCAGTTTCAGGGCCGAGGGAATAAACTAGTTTAAAAAAAAAATAAGCCTTGTGAAGGTTAAGGATAATAATAAGAAAATTTAGTTAGAAATCAAAAATAGATACAAAACTCTAAGAACTAACGAGAACGCCGTCGAAGATATGAATTTGAATTTAGTGAATATCATTAAAGAATCGGAAGAGAAAGTAGGAAGTACAAAAAGTATTAGATAAAACAAATACTCCATAGCTACAAATGGCCTAATTAAAAGAAGAAGGACCATGCAGATTAAAAGCAGGATAGACGAAATAGAAAGAGTAGAACTAAACAGCTTATCAACAAAAGGCAGAGATCAAAAGAAAAGAAAAACATGTATGAAATAGAGGAAAATATTCGGAAAGGTAATAGTATTAAAGGGACCGAGCGCAGACATGCTTTAGGAAGACAGCAAATAATATTTGAAAGATAGAAATGGAGAGATCATTAAATGCAGAGACAGAATGATAAAAAGAGTAGAAGAATTTTACCAAGAGTTTTACTCGTCGAATACCGTAGCTGAGTCAGTAAATTTATCTCTAGACATTAGCAGTGTACCAGATATTACAAATAAAGAAGTACAATTTGCTATAAAAATATGAAACGGGGGAAAAGCACCTGGGGAAGATAGTATATCAAGAGATCTTTTGAAAGACGCAGGAGAAGAAGTTCATACTAAGTCAGCTCAGTTGTACAGTCAGTGTTCACGTCAAGCAAGCGTTCCTGAATCCTGGTGTAATCCTATAATGATTTTGCTTCACAAAAAAGACCAGAAGTACCTTAGTAATTACCGACCGATTAGCTTGCTATCAAATATATATCAAGTATTTTCCAATATCCTTACAAATAGTCAAGTTTTAGATGGAAACCAACCGAGAGAACAGGCAAGCTTTAGGAGCGGATATTTGACTCTAGATCACTTGCAGGTAATGAACCAACTAATCGAAAAAAGACAGAATACAATATACCTCTTTGATTAGCTTTTAAAGTTTACTAGAAGGCCTTTGACTCGGTAGAACAAATAGCAATACTAAACTCGCTACACAAGCAGGGTACAAACGAACAGATCCTAAAGGTTTATGAGAAAGGTACCGCTGTAATTAGACTACATAAAGATACAGAAAAGTTCAAGATCGAGAAAGGAGTACGGCAAGGCGATACCGTTTCACCCAAATTATTTACAGCCTGCATAGAAGAGATTTTCAAAAGGTCGAGTTGGGAAGAGAAAGGGTTGAAAAATAATGGCAAATATTTGAACCACCTAATATTTGTGGATGACATTGTTCTTATTTCAGAAAGAGCAGAAGACTTGCAAGATATGCTGAGTGATCTGAACAAGGAAAGTCTCAAAGTAGGTTTAAAAATGAATAAGATTAAAAACAAAGTAATGCTCAACACGAAAGTTAAAAGTAAAGAGATTATAATTGATGGTGAGAGTCTTGAAGAAGTTGAATAGTATAATCATTTAGGCCAGATGGTGAAAGTGACCAAAGATCATGATAATGAAATAA
>NC_134811.1:34999833-35002333 GCF_046742065.1 Oratosquilla oratoria | reverse complement strand
GTGTGTGTGTGTGTGTGTGTGTGTGTGTGTGTGTGTGTGTGTGTGTGTGTGTGTGTGTGTGTGTGTGTGTGTGTGTGTGTGTGTGTGTGTGTGTGTGCCTTTACTTCATCTTTCCTTATTTGTCTTCCATTTTCCTCACTTATCACTGTCATTTTCTTATCGCTTCCCACTGCAACTAACTTTCCCTCCTTATTTTCCTTCACATTTAGCAACTCCCTAAAATAATCTGCCCATCTTCCCCTTACTGCCTTCTCTTCCATTATCACCTCTCCATTTGCACCTTTTACCTTTTCTTTTCTACTTGATTCGCCTCCTCTTCCTCTCTTAGTGTCTCTCTAAATCATCTTTTTATCACTTTCAAAATTTTCTGTCATACTCTTACCCCATTTCACATCTGCTCTCCTCTTTACCTCCTTTATCTTATGCTTTACTTTTCTTCTCTTTTCTTTTTACCTCTCATATGATTCTCACGTCCTATTTTGTAACCAGTCTGTGAATGCTTGCTTCTTCTCTTCTACAACCTTCTTTGCTTCCTCATCCCACTACCCACTACCCTTCTTTCTATTTCTTCCCGTCCTCCTTGTTCCACATACCTTAGACTCCCTTCTTGAAACATTTCCATTCCTCCTCAACTCCTAGTTCTACTCTATCCTTCACTATTATATATATATATATATATGTATATTTATATATATATATGTATATATACATATATATATATATATATATATATATATATATATATATATATACAAATATATATATATATATATATATATGTATATATATATATAAATATATATATATAATACTGATGACCCACTTTCGGAGAAGAATAAGCGAAGATATAGAGATCTGTATATTTCGATCACTTACTCTGATCCTCTTCGGCCGAAGAGGATCACAGTAAGTGATCGAAATATACAGATCTCTATATCTTCGCTTATTCTTCTCCGAAAGTGGGTCATCAGTATTATTTTACATATGTGCTACGACATATCTTTGTTGTGATATATATATATACTGTATATATAATATATATATATATAAATATATATATATATATATATATATATATATATATATATAAGAAAAAGAAGAAAAAATTCACAAGTGAGTTACTTTTCCAATTCATTTGATCACTGCCATTCGTGCGAATGAAACGCACGACGACGCCATCCTTAGATGGTCACATCGTAACCTCTTGTGCCAAATACATGTGATAAAACACATTGGGATACCCAGAGACCTGAAGTCATAAGGGTATTGGGTTACCGACACGTACTGTCAAGCTGTTGTTCCTTTCTCGTGAGTACGGAAAACTGCTGAAGAAGACATCATGGAGAAAACATGAAGATAGGGTCTCATTGTCTTTTATAGTGTAAGCCACTGTCTTATCTGTACACCCTAATCAGATTTAACATTTAATAATCTCTAAACCCTTTTACCAAACCATTTTCAGAACTCCAATAATTTCGGTATAGACGATTGCCCCCACCCAGCACATCCCTATCTCCCCACTCTTCTAACCAACTCATCTATAGTCGTCTCAAGTCTTCAATCTCCTCATACCCAAGACTGAAAACTTCGGTACGGACAACTGCCCACTGAAGACATTTCTGGTCGTTCCAGGGTTTGAGCTCCTAATACTTAAGCCAGGTGGAAGAATCTCTTCAAGACCTAACACTTCGGTACCGAAGACTACACCCCCCCCCCCCCGAAATTATTTCTGGTCGTCCCAAAGTTTGAGCTCCTAATACTTGAGCCGGGTGCTCACATAAAACCCACATTATGGAATGCAAGCGTTCGACACGCTGGCTTGCCTGTCGACGTCCGATCTCAAGGCCAAGAGGCAAGGTAACCGAAATTCCAGTATTACTTTTCTTTAGCCTCCTCGCCTCGAAAGGGTGCCGTGCATATGAATGAAATAGCCTGGCTGCAGCCTCGGTGGAGGGGAAAAGTGCAACGTGGTTAGGAAGGGGTCCATTGACCTTTTCATTATTGAAACGGGGTGCCACGGTAACATGACTTTTTGAAAAATGACAAAATACTGATTTTCAAGCACGAGAACAGCCCATTCTTCACATCACATATAAAGTATTTCTTCCATGGTTATCATCTGCAAATTGTAATAGATTCTTTCGTTTCTCTATTATTCTTTACACTTCCATTGTGTGTGTGTTTGTATTTCTGTGTGTGTGTAATTCACCATGGTCTTGGATCACGTGTTGAACTCGTGATCGACTGCTATTACCTTCCCGGAAGAGAGCTCTAAGCTCATATATGACTGATCTATTCGTAATGCTGTGACCTTATACGCACACACACACACCCAACTCCCCGCCCACGAGAGTTGGAGTAACGGCTCACAGCCCAGCGAAACTGAAATTATTTCAGCCCTGGGCGGAATTCGAACCCAGACCGTCGTATTGGTGGCCGTGAACGCTACCACTGTACCGTTAAGTTGTATGTGTGTGTGTGTGTGTGTGTGTGTGTGTGT
>NC_134811.1:34987333-34989833 GCF_046742065.1 Oratosquilla oratoria | reverse complement strand
CTCTCTCTCTCTCTCTCTCTCTCTCTCTCTCTCTCTCTCTCTCTCTCTCTCACACACACACACACACACACACACACACACACACACACACACACACACACACACACACACACACACACATCCTCTCTCCCTCCCTCTGCCTTCCATCACTCCTTCCTTCTCTCTATCTCTTCTTTCTTCCCTCTCTCCCTCTCTCCTTTCCTCTTCCAACCTTCCTTCCTTCCTTTTCTCCCTACTTCTATCCTCTCCCCCTTCTTCCTTCCCTCCTTACCTCCATCCCTCCATTGTTCTATACCTCTTTCCTTCCCTCTCTTCCTTTTTTCCTTACCCCCGGCCTCCCTACTTCCCTCTCTTCTGCTTTCCTTCTCATACCCTCCATCTCTTTCTCTTTCCCTCTTTCTCCCACTCCCTCCTTCTCCTCCCTTCCTCCCTCTCCTTCTCCCACTCCCTCTCCTTCTCTCTCTCTTCGCAGTGTCTTTTGCTGATAAATATATTTATATTTCTTTTCTTTCCTCCTTTTATCAGTCCTTTTTTGCTCCTCCTTCTCCTCCTTCTCCTCCTCCTCCTCCTCTCCTCTCCTCCTCCTCTTTCTTCTCTTCCTCCTCCTCTTATTCTTCTTCCTAAACTCTACCTCTCCATCCAACGAATTGCCCTCATTTCTCTTCCTTTTCCCTCCCGCCCACCCCGCGAACATCCCCTGTTCCTGTTCTCCATCTTTCTCTATTCCCGATCTATTACACGGGTGAATACATTCAATTGCAACTGGCATCAATCCAGGAGCTTCGCTCTTCGGCTGTGCTTGTGTGTATTCCCGAAGGCGGGTGCACTTGCTACGGAGACCCTCTTCTATTGCAGAAGGAAAAGTTGTCCGCCCGTTTGATATCGCATTGGCATTTGTCCGCCGTAACCAGTGTTTCTATCTCCGGGGACATTTATCACGCGCGTAGGTGTAGGAAAGAACAGGTGTAAAATAGTAGAAAGGAAGGATAGTAGCAGCGATCAGCATTTATTTATTTATTTATTTTGTTTATTTATTAGTTATCTACTTAAGTAATTATAAATCTATTTTTCATTTGTTTACCTTATCTATTAATTTGTTTATTGACTTATTTATTTACCTATCCATTTATTTATTCATTTACTCATTCACTTATTAATGTCTTCATTAATTTACTTCTCTATTTATGTAGTTAGTTTGTTAGCTATTCATTTATTCATGTTTCTTTATCTGTAAGAGAGAGAGAGAAATTTAAAATCCAATCATAAAGAAATGCTGCACATTAATTCTGTTCCATAGAGATATCACTAAAGAGCCTAAACCAGTAACTACATGAAATCTATACGGTCAATACCTCAGAAGGGCGCCGTTTGTTGTATCAGTAGAAGACGCCACTGGCACTCGACTCTTCCAGGAACCATAAGTATTGCATTTGTACTCGAGATCAATACGCAGTCTTGCGCCGAAGATGCACATAAGGACATGAGAATGGAGGAGACTACAAGAGTCCATAAGGCCTGCACCAGGTAGTTCCATGTCCATTACCACCTGCCATCTCTATC
Source organism: Oratosquilla oratoria (assembly GCF_046742065.1). Lineage (NCBI taxonomy): Eukaryota > Metazoa > Arthropoda > Malacostraca > Stomatopoda > Squillidae > Oratosquilla > Oratosquilla oratoria. The sequence goes on along the minus strand of NC_134811.1, from coordinate 34,988,273 downwards.
AATAAAGCTATCTAATCTTCTCTTAAGATAACCAATTGTTTCAGCATTCACGTCATGGTTACTAAGTTTATTCCATTCGTTAACTACTCCGTTGGTTAAACCAGTTCTGCCTATTTCCTTCTTCAGGAGAAAGCACACTAGGCGTTTCTCGCTAGCATGCTACTTGCTTTTGCTACTTCGTTTAAGTAGAAACAACTTCGGTTACGATCTTTTAATTTTTCAAATTTCTAAATGTCAAATTACTCTTCCGTCATAGAGTGAGAACTTGAATCCTGAACTAAGAAAAATGAAACCCAGAATACGAATGTTAGACACATCCTTGAGATGTTCTCACAGAAGTCTAGAATAACATAACCGAGGTCGTTTCTACTCAAGCAAAGTAGTAAGAGAAAGAAGCATGCTAGCCTAGTGTGCCGCCACCTTTAAACTTAACATCTATCAAGCTAAAAATAACAGGATCTGGGTTCTTCCAGCATCCGTCACACTCCTTGTCGACCTCAATCCGGGTGAATATGATAAACAGGTTTACTGACGTACGGTTATCGGTGGTTGTCACTCGACCCGGCTATTCGAGTGTAAAGAGGAAAGGTGATGGCTTCGGTTTTGGTTAAAAGTATATATATATATATATATATATACATATATATATATATACATATATATATATATATATATATATATATATATATATATATATATATATATATATATATGCAAGGTAACCACTTAAGAAAATAAACAAGCGGAGCAGAGCGCTTTCGTATACCACATCTTCAGTGTAAATTGCAAAGAAAGAGGGTACAGCAAACATAATATAGTATAACAAGAACATAAGGAACTACAGTAGGAAAGGTAGTGGACGAATTGTCCGGGCGTGGGTCACACGTCCAGCATTCTTACATTTTGTAATTATTGGCTATTTCCTTACAAATATAATCAT
>NC_134811.1:34962333-34972333 GCF_046742065.1 Oratosquilla oratoria | reverse complement strand
TAATGTTTCCAAAGTGCGCCTTTCAAAACCTCTAGTTCTTTGGCATCCTTTGTCCGCCCTTCGTAACCTTTCACCTTTCCTCTTCCTTTTTAAAAATCTGTACAATGCTTTTACAATACATCCAATTTAAATCCAGAGTGAAAGAGCGAGACCCGATACTAAGATAATGAAATCAGTAAATGTAAATAAGTATAGGAATAGAAGTATTAATAACTAGGGATTGTAGTCTAGCTTTTATTTGTTGAATGAGAAAGTATTGAATGAGAAAATATTAGAATGTTTTGTATGTGGTCATGCCTGTATGAAATTTGTTTCGCTTATTGACTATGCGAAGCGGTACGTTGCCTCTGGTTCCCCTAGGGTGAACTCCACGTTCTGATCGTTGAAATCCATTGTCTTCTGCCTGTTTTGTATTCAGTGCGAAAATAATTTCAATTATTTTCCGATGATTAGTTCTCTTGAACCACCCTAGCATGGGTCTCAGGCCTGAGCTGAATGAAATTTTTCACACACAAAATAAAAAAATAAAAATAAAGATAAATAAATGAATAAAATAAAAATAAATTAGAAAAAGGACGGACCTGAGCTGAGTGAAAATCTCCACCACTAATATATATATATATATATATATATATATATATATATATATATATATATATATATATATATATATATATATATATATATATATATATATATATATATATATATATATATATATTACGGGTCTCAGACCTGACCTGAATGAAATTCTCCACCGCCGGAAAAAAAAAATCCTTGTTGCAAGACTTCGCAGAGATTCCTTAACTGGATAAGATATCTTGTTTTCTTTGACCAGAAAAGGTTCTTCAAAGTTCGTCATCGTGGTAAATTGATTTCAAGCTCTTTCCTCACACTCAAACGGGGGTTTAAAATGTCAGGGCTTAGGTTTAATTACTCGAGAGGTAGAAATAACTGCCACTCCCATGAACAGTAATTGGAAAGCACTGCTGTGGACTTCCGAACCTGTCACACGAGATTTCTTCCTCGTCTTCCTATTCATCTTCTTTCACTTCTTCTTATTCCTCTTCTTTTTCCTCTTCTTACTCTTCTACTACTTATTCCATTTCTACTTCTCCTCCTTCCTCTTCCTCTTCCTCTTTCTTTTCTTCTTTTTTCTTCATCTTCCTCCTCTTCTTTTCCTCTTCATCTTCTTCCTCTTCTTTTTCATTTTTGTCTTCAAAGGATTACAAAGGATTACAAAGGCGGAGAATGCCGACAGGAGGCCTTTTGGTCCATATCTAGGTCGGATGCGAAAAAAAATAATGATAAATAAATAAATGAATGAATAAAAATTATAATAATGTAAATGATAAATAAAATGCATAGATAAATGCATAGGTATAGTTAAGTAATTAATAAATAGGTAAATATTATATAATGATAAATTGACATATAACTAATAATAAATGAGAATCAAGCAAATAATAATAAACAGACAAATGATAACAAAACAAATAAACCAATTTTAAGCAAAAGACCTGTAGATCAGATGTGGGAAATATTTCAAAATACGCTTACTAAGATGATTCATACTTACATCCCGTTTAAGGATAAACGCCCCCCAAATCAGGTTCGCCCAAAATGGCTTGACAAAGAAACTGAAAAAATTATTGCTAAAAAGAGACAGGCTTATACGAAATACAAGTGCTCGGGTGCACCTAACGACTATCAAAGTTATGTAATAATACAGAGAGATTTAAAAAAGACAATAAAAAAGAAAAGAAAACGACAATGTGAAATGAAAATGCTGATAAATCCAAAGAGAATCCCAAAGAATTCTACAGTCACATTAGAGATAAAAAGGTTATTAGGAATCACATTGGACCATTATTATCTGCTGATGGTCGACTTGAGTATTCAAACGAAGTAATGTGTAATATTTTAAACAAGTATTTTAGCTCAGTATTCGTAAACGAAACACCTCAAAGTGAACTCTAAACTGAAATCTGTGAAAAATCTAGGGTAAACTTACTATGGTAAATATAAAAGAAAAAAAATTAAAGTTGTATAGAGACAGTCAAACTTAATAAAACACCAGGGCCTGACGGTTGGCATCCAACAATCTTAAAGGAAATGAAAAATGAGATTGTTGTTCCATTAGAAATTATTTTCAAAAAATCCATCATATCCGGAGATGTCCCAAGAGAATGGAAGCTAGCTAACATCACTCCAGTATTCAAAAAAGGTGACAAAAAGAAACCAAATAACTACAGGCCTATAAGCTTGACTTCAAGTGTAGGAAAAATAATGGAAACTATCATCAGAGATGCTATCTAACATCATTTAGAAAGTAACTGTTTGATAAATGATAGCCAGCATTGTTTCAGACGGAAACGTTTTTGCGTGACTAATTTACTCGAATTCTACAACACAGTCATCTCGAGTTATAACAAAAGAAACAATATAGATTTAGTATATTTAGACTTTACAAAAGCTTTTGATGCCGTCCCCCACGAAAGACTACTTACTAAATTAGCTTCACACGGAGTAAGTGGCAGCCTATTAAGTTGGACTAGAAATTGGTTGAATGATCGAAAACAGAGTTGTTTTAAATGGCAAAACTTCTAGATGGAAAAATGTTACGAGTGGAGTTTCTCAGGGTTCCGTTCTTGGGCCACTTCTATTCATAGTATATATATAAATGATATAGACCACGGACTAAAATCTATTGTCTCCAAATTTGCTGATGATACAAAATTGTGCGGGATGGCAAATGCTTCCTTCAATCAATTAGATATTCAAGAAGATTTAGATGAATTACAGCAATGGTGTGAAAAGTGGCTAATGAAATTTAACACAAGTAAATGCAAGGTTATGCACATAGATAAAAATAACAGTAAGTACGATTACAAATTATTTGGAAATTCGTTAACAAAAGTGAATAGTGAGAAGGATCTAGGGGTAATTGTCAGTAACGATCTCAAATCATCCAAACAGTGTATTTCACCCTCCGAGAAAGCAAATAAGATTCTAGGATTGATCGCGCGATCTTTTGACTTCAAAAGCTCATCTCTCATTAACAAGCTATATAAATCGTTAGTTCGTCCACATTTGGAATATGCTGTTTCTGTATGGTCACCGAATCTCATTAAAGACATTGACAGATTGGAAAAAATACAAAGAAGAGCCAAAAAAATTGTTCCAAATATGAAAAATAAATCATACGAAAATCGACTAAAACATATAAATCTGTTTTCCCTAAAAAAGCGTAGACTCAGAGGTGACTTGATACAGGTATTTAAGTTTCTAAAGGGGACTGACAATATTAAGAGTGACAAAATTCTTACACTGAATGAGAATCCGACAAGAAATAATGGTCTCAAACTGTCAGGAAATATATTTAATTTGGAAGTGGGTTGACAACAACTTCTCCAACTGTGTAGTTAATGAATGGAATAAACTTTCTGCAGAGGCAGCGCAATGTAGTTCAGTTCAAAGCTTTAAAATTCGTTTAGATAAACATTTAAGCAAGATGCTGTAATGACTGCCATTTATTTCATATTATTTGATTATTTGTTTTGTTATTATTTGTCTATTTATTATTTGCTTGATTTCCATTTATTATCATTTATTTGTCAGTTTATTATTATTTACTATTTACCTGTTTGTTTATTATTTAACTATACCTATGTATTATTTATTTTATTTATTATTATTTATGTTATTATAGAAAAAAAATTATATTTTCTTATCATTTATATATATATATTATTCGCATCCGACCTAGTTATGGACCAAAAGATCTCCTGTAGGCATGCTCCGCCTTTGTAATCCTTTGCAATCCTTTGTATCTTGCTTAGGTGTTCATCATGTTTTACCTTTCCGTGTTGACTTACAAAGGATTAGAAAGTAAGAGAACGCTGACAGGAGACCTTTCAGCCCATAACTAAGTCGGATGCGAAAAAAAGAATAAATAAATGAATAGATGGAATAACTGAATATATAATGATAAATAATAAACAAACATATATAATAATAATCTATAATAAATAAAATATAATAACAAAATAAATAATTATAAACGAACAAGTAAAATAAGATCAATGGAAGGTAATACAACATAATGCTTAGGTGCTTATCTAAATGACTCTTAAAGCTTCGAGCTGAACTATATTGTACTGCCTCTGCAGGAAGTTTATTCCATTCATTAACTACACGGTTGGCGAAGTTGTTTCTACCCACTTCCAAATTAATCTATTTCCAGACAGTTTGCGACCATTGTTTCTTGTCTAATTCTCACTCAGTGTGAAAATTTTGTCACTTTTGATGGTGTTAATCCCCTTTAGAATCTTAAAGACCTGGACCAAGTCACCTCTGAGTCTACGTTTTTTAAAGGAAAACAGATTCATATGTTTTAGTCGATTTTCGTATGATTTATCTTTTATATTTGTAATCAGTTTTGCGGCTCGCCGTTTTACTTTCTCCAATCTTCTTCCTCTTCCTCTTTTTCTTCTTCTTCCTCTTCCCTCCATTCTTCTCCTTTCTCTTCCCTCTTCCTCCTCGTAATATTTCTTACTCTTTTACTCTTCTATTGTTTTCATTATTTTTCGTTTTCTTTCTCTTCTCTTTTTTTATCATATTTTTTTATTCTTAATTTTCTGTTTTTTCTTCTTCCATTTCTTCTTTGTTCTACTGCTTTTTCACTTTTATCGCTTTTCTTTCAATTTTATAGTCTTCTAGCCTTTCTTCTTTTTTATAATTTTTTCATCAATTTTTTCTTCTTCTTGTCTTCCTCCTTCTGTTTTTCTTCTATTATATTTTCCTCTGCTGTTTCCTTCTCCTCTACTCTTTCTTCTTCCGTTGTTTCTTCTACTATTTTTTCTTTACATTTTCATTTCTCCCCTCGGTAGTCTGTTAGAATACTTAAAAAAAACTAGAATTTCATACATGATTTATTTTCTTTCTATTTATCTATTTATCTATTTATTTATTCATTTGTTCATGTATCTACAGTATTTATGTCTTTATCTTTTTATTTTGTTTTTTCTTTATTCTTATATTTTCTCTACTTTATATATATATATATATATATATATATATATATATATATATATATATATATATATATATATATATATATATATATATATATATAATCTTTTTATTATTCTTAATGTCATAAAACTTTATATGGGGTAGGGATACTTGGCATTAGGATGTTATCGGAGCAGACTTCATTCAGATCCTGCGCTACTTTTACCTTAAAAAGGAAGTGATGCCGATTCGGTTTAATGCTGCAAACTCTCCTATCAGAAGGCTAGGACGATGCCCCTTACAGAGGACTTTGAAGCGTGAAATTTAATGAACTATCCCCTTGGTCCAACTCGCCGGTGGCAGGGTTCGAACCTCTGTCACCTCGTTGCGATGTCTTATTGAAGACATCCTGTGAAGTTAAGACGAAAAGAGGCGCATGGTTAGCATCTTTAGCTTGCATCATAAGGTTCGTGGGTTCGAAACCGTCCAAGTGGACCTTTCCCCGTGAAAGTCTTGAAGAACCCTGATAACAAGGTGAGCATTGCACCCTTTACGAGATCAGCTGCTCCACTGGCATCTCAATAAGCAAGCTATAGAGAGACGTATGTTTTGATATAGGAAACCTGGCTTTATTCACCTTGTAAGGGGTAACTGAGTCTAAGCTGGCTTCAGGTAGACGTGTGTTGTCTGCCTAAGAATAGTCAGTCTTGAGATTTGGATTGACAATTGACTACGCCCTATAATCATCACCTGATGACTAACGGCGCAGCGGCTGTCGGGGCTCGGATGGCGTACGATGCGGATTTTTCCCCGGCTGTTGCGGATTCGTGTGAGTGAGATTTCGATTACTTTATATATATATGTATATATTTATATATATATACATATATATATATATATATATATATACATATATATATACTGTATATATATATATATATATATATATATATATATATATATACATATATATATGTATGTATATATATATATACATATATACTGTATGTATACATATATATATAATTGTGTGTGGGTGTGTGTGTGTGTGTGTGTGTGTGTGTGTGTGTGTGTGTGTGTGTGTGTGTACATGAGCCACGTGCGTAAATAATCACGAGGAAAATCATGTGATATCTTCAAATTTGAAAACTTTTAACAAAAAAATTCTATGTAAATTTTAACTTGAAATTCTATAAAAATTCAGTGTTCCTAACATTCTACCGGCACCACTAAATAGTAATTTAGAGTAAAGCAAATACATAAAGTTAATTTCATTAAATAAAAATGGATCCATAATAGTTAAACGAATGATCGTGATACAACTGATACATTTGACATTTGCTTAGAAAACCAAACCATTAAATAAGATAACTGGTTTTACTGCTACGATCCTATGTTCCTGCATACTATAGAGAACATGTCTTTTTTGCTTCTGTTCCTGCTTATCACCTCCCTACTGACCACCTGCGCTCGAATGTAGCCTTCCATCCTTGCTCACTTGCTGCACACAACGCCCTATACTCTGGGTGTCAGGGCCAGGTATGGACATGCATGGGGTTGTCCAGGAAAGCTCTGACTTGAACATTAGTGAGGCTGCAGGTGAAAGGATGTTCACTGCCAGCCTGGATGTTATCCAGATCTATGAGATCGGTGAAGGTCTTGGCATCTAGATTGATTTCAGGAATCTCCCTGAAGGAATCGTTATCAACTGATTCGTCATGCCCAGATTCTCTCGTAAATCTCATATCCGAGATCTTCTTGACTGCCGCACTTCTTTCCTCCTTATCCTTACTGCAGAGCATTCTCTGCAAAACTGCTTCGGGATGAGCATACCAGGAAGATCTCCTCACAGTCTGCTCCACAATCTGAACAGCCTTCCTTGGCTGACTCCTTAGGTGTCCAAGCTGGAAGAGAACATGTCTTGGACCTTCAGAGAACAATGACTTGACCTTTGTGTTGAACCAGTTTGGCAAGTAGACACCCACGATGAACTGGACAATAAACCTCAGGTTGTGAAGCTGGTTCCCCTTCAGTTTATGATGAGCGACCCAAATTCTACAGAACCTGAGAGCCGTTGTGAGCCACCTAGACTGTGAGACTGGAGCTATCTACAGGTAAGCAAGTCTATCAGGCATGACCCCAGTCCTGATGGCACTACCAATCGTGTAACCATAGTACTGGGCAATACTCAGGTCGTCAATCACAGTTTGTGTAAGCTCAACACGTGGAGGGCCACCTGTGATTCTTTCAAACCTCGGATTTATTTCTAACTTAGTGGCAGATTCCAGCATTTTGCCAAGAGGACCAGACCATTTGTTGTTAGATAGAGTCTTGCCATCCAGCTCCTTGATCAGATGTCTGAATGGCAACTCGCTGGTGCGAAGGTCACAAACAGTCCAGACCAGCTTCCTCCCAATCTTCCGCTCTATCCACTGCATGACCTCACCCCTCCTTGCATTTCTGTTGGAGCTGTCCCCTCCAATAACCTTCTGGGTCCGGTCTATGTTCCTCTCTTTGCCACTATCTCAGCTGGTTTCTTAACGTCGTCTTCCTCTGGAATGAAATGCCACAAATATTGTCTTTCTGGCTCACTGCAGTAGGTTTAATGTTCCTCCTTCACCATAGCAGGGAACAACTTGGCAGAATCTCCAACTTTCATAAAAATTTTAGTGTCATCCATTCTCCCATCAAAAAACAAACAATCGATTCCATTTTCTCCTATCCTCTTATAAAACCCCTCTTCTATATTACTGATAAATTTCTCCTGAGCTCTCCTTATTTTCTTATGATATATCACCAAGTGAACGTCATCAGATGTTATCAAACCACCGTCAATCCAGGCAGCTGTTGCTATCTCTGCAGTTTCTCTGATACCAGTGCGGTGTCGCATGCTGGCCAGAGCTATGTTCGAGATATCTTTCCTATTTCGAATCATTATTTTTTGGGGTTAGAGACAGTCATCGTTCTCCATGTCAGCATTCGAATCAGCCATGGGAAGTCATTAAATTCTGAATCAGCTTGACTCCAATCATCGGTCTTCATTCTCTCAACCTGGGCCTTCTCAAGTCTCTTTTCCTCGGTAATTCTTCTCCTCTTCTGTCCCTCTGTGGCTGCCTCCTGTCTCTTGGATTACGGAATATCCTGGCTAGAAATCAAGAGAGCTCCTATACTGTCAGTCTTTTCTCTCTCAGCTTTGACAAATGCCAGTTCGATCACAGGAATCTTCAGTTCATCCTTGCAAATAAAGGAGGTGTGGACCTCGGATTCAGTCACGATCACATCCAAACTCAGGACAGAGAACTATTGGGCACTTGTAAGTAATGATGCCAAATAACTGGTCCAGTTGTTTGGCAAAGCTGTCCTTAAGTGCATGCTTTCTTCTCTCAAGAGAGATATAACTTGCCTTTTCCCAACTGGCTAGCAATCTCTCACTGACCTTTTTTTGACTTGTTATGACATGAGGCTTGAACTGAGCGTTAGCCAGAATGTATTGTGACAAGACAGCTTTGGTCATATCACTGGCAATGTTTTTATTTTTGTAAGTTATTTGGTTCTTTTTCGCTGGTCTGCCTAATTAAAACACCGTATCTCAAAAGATCTCCCAAGGTAGGCAACTCTGATTTCAGGAGCTCTCTCCCAGTCCCAAGATAGTGACTGAGATGGCTGGATTTCTGGTTCCTCGTCCTGACAGCAGAAATCATCGTGATTATTATAAACTTATAAATGCTTCAGGATCTGAAACAGAAAGAAATTTGTTAGTTGCTTGTCAAAGAATAAAGTCAGAAAAATATGTTCACTGTTTAATTGTAATGCAGCTATACATAAGATTTTCGACAAATTTCACGCCAAAAGTTACCTAGCAAAAGGTTAGAAAATATTGAAGCCAAAATTATTTACTGTTTATATATATATATGTATGTATATATATATATATATATATATATATACATACATACATATATATATATATATATATATATATATATTTATATATATATATATACTAAAATCTACCAAAAAAGTGATGAGCCATTTGTTTTAGCTAACCTCCCCTCCTATAACACCCCTTGATATACATACGCATATACATATATTGTACATACACATATACATATACATATACATATATATATACATATACATGTACATATATACATATACATATACATATACATATGTATATACATATAAATATACATATATACATATACATATACATATGCATATACATATACATGTACATATACATATATATATACATATACATATAAATATACATATACATATAAATATACGTATGCTAAAAAGACATATCACCTTTATAAAGGAGGTGACCACCCAAAGGATGCACCCACCCTTAACCCAAAGGACTAGGGATCATGCACTCTCTACGTTCTTCTCAGAAACAGCCAAGAAGGAAGCCATACTAACAGACTCATGAAGACTTTATTATATAGAAAAATAATTGCCATGTAAATAAGTCTATCATATACTCAACAACGAAAAATATATTTGCTGAGTTTCTTGTTTTGATTTTCTCTTTTTCTCTTTTATTCCTTCTACTTTAGTTTAATATTCATCTATCCTTTCTTCTTCGTTTATAATTTTTTTCCTTTTTTCTTCTTGTCTTTCTCCTTTTGTTTTGTTTATTTTTAGTCTTTTTTCCTTGTTCTGCTGTTTTCCTCTCTTTTATTTCTTTTCTGTTGTTTCTTTATCGATTACATGGGTCAGTTTCTGGTGACCGTTCACTATTTAGGTGTAGAAGTAATGTCATGATCGAATATTACTAGTCGGTATACAGTCTCAGTGTACTAGAATAAGTGTACAATTAGTTTACATGCTCTAGGTAGTGGCTTAATAACGGGCGTATTTTCAGTTGGGGCGAATGATGGTTAGCAGGATAACACATGTCAAGGTTAACTTGACTTGAATTTTCATATTCGTATGAATTTTCTTCCTTTTCTTTTCGAAGCGGACCTTTGCA
>NC_134811.1:34952333-34954833 GCF_046742065.1 Oratosquilla oratoria | reverse complement strand
TATTTTCGTTCCCTCTCCCTAACCATTACAGGACAGTGTTCCTCAAAGGTGATTCAAGGCATCACACAGAATGAAAGCCTTCAAGTATTGTCATTTAGAACATTTCCAAATGATCATCAGTGACTGCCATTAACCCTGGCTGTGGGAACACATGACGCAAAAATGACCTGGTTTGGAACCTCTTTATTATTATTGGTTGATTGATTGATTGATTGATTGATTGATTGATTGACTGATTGATTGATTGGTCTTTTTGTTTACATGCATCATTCATTCATTCATTCATTTGTCAATTTACGCATTTATTTATTTTTTCAATCATTTGTTTATCTATTTATTTGTTAATTCATTAATCTATTTATTTATACATTGAAATATTATTTGCTCATTCATCTATATTTTCATCTATTATCTTCTTTTTCATATAATTAATTTACTTATTTGTGATTTCTTTATTAATCATATGTTTACTTATTTACTTATCTATATCATTTATTCATTATATTTATTATCTATCTATTCACTCACATTTCTCTATCAACTTGATTTTATCCATCAAAATATTTATTTACTCATATATTCATAGCTTATTATCTCTTGCTATAGAGTCATGTTTTAAATGGTCCTCATGTAGTCAATTTTTTTTATTGACAATTATTGTATTGTCAATTCATTTATCATTGACAACCACGACCTTTCCCGTGTTTTCAATATTAACAAAGATCTTGTATATACACCTAGTATGATTAGAAATACTCGAATATTAGCATTCAATATTAATTCTGTAAAGATCACACAGGGCTCATAATAATGTCAATTTATGGATATGAAAAAACGTGATATTTATAAACAAATTTATGTGTATAAACGTGTCCCATTGGCCCAAGTAATACTATATAATTGTGGTTATTGATTTCTAAGTATGAACACATCGTCACAATAAACATACATGTACACGTGTACATCTGTGTACAAACATGTGTGTGCAAACACTAGTACCCACTCACTTGTATATACATGCGTGCGCGCACAAACACATACGAGTACAGAGAGATAGAGAAAGAGAGAGAGAGAGAGAGAGAGAGAGAGAGAGAGAGAGAGAGAGAATTCAGTGGATTGCAAAGGAATTACTCATTGTTGATGCAAAGCTTTTCTCACTTATAAACCCGTGAAAATGTAATGAGATATTTTCCTTTCTTTCTTGCAGGTACGATATGGCCATCAGGTTAACAACTACAAAAACAATAAGGTATTTGTTCTCTATCTTTGTGCTCTCGCATTCGTGTGTGTGTGTGTGTGTGTGTGTGTGTGTGTGTGTGTGTGTGTGTGTGTGTGTGTGTGTGTGTGTGTGTGTGTGTGTGTGTGTGTGTGTGTGTGTGTGGGTGGGTGGGTGGGTGGGTGGTGTATATGTCTGTGTGTGCTTACGTGTATGCACGTACGTGTGTGTGTGCGTGTATGTATTTACCTAACTGTAGTATAGGGGAAGGAAGCTACGTGCGCAGGGTTATGTTTCTTATTCTCCAAATATCATCTGTCTATATACCAATGGCCTCTTCCCCTTTATAAGGAATGTGGTCAGCCAAGGCACGCATCCATTCCCACCCATTCCACTCCCATCCACCACCCGTTGATTCCCTCTAATCTTAGCTCCTCGTGGATAAAGGGTCATCCCTGGTTCCCGCCTGCTGCCCAGGTAAGAAGCAATGCAGCAAGACGTAGTGCATCCACAGCAGGGCCACTTCATTTACACAACGACCCTCCCTCTTCGTCTCCTCATGCGGACAATAGAGAAGACGAAGTTAAATTATTTCGGGCTGCGTCGAAATATCATCCATACACAACCTGTCTCCACTCACACCTATCCCCTGCCTTCTCCCTTCCCTGCTCAACAGACATTCCCCTCTTCCTCATAGCCCCTTTCACCTCATCAAATATTTACACTTTTCTCATCAGAAAACATTGTTGATATGAAAGACTTACACGAGAATATATTGAACCATAAGCAGGTGCAGATCTCAAGCTGTATTACAAAATTGAGATCTGGCCCAGTATTAGATGGGGCGATGAAGTACTGCATACTAAGGTCCCTCAGTTCGCCTGTTGACCAGTATGGAGAAGAGCCAGAGAAGATGTAGACCTTTGCACTTCAAGTAGGACTCACAGTGGTGACCTCGTGTGGGTTGAGCGATGTCCTTCCATCCAGGTCAGACTTTTAAAGAAATACAGCTCATTCGAGGTTAACCCTCATATTACAGTGGCTCCCCCAGCCAAATGATTTAGTTAGATTTAGTTAGATTTATTTATCTTTGACGTCATTGTAACAATGGGATTAAATTTACAGAGCTTATTCGAATACCCTAAGCGAGTTTGGGCTTACTGTTTGTTACTCAAAGGAAGCCGGTTCGAATCCCGAACAATCTGACTAATGAAATAGACCCATTATCTGAAGAATTCTCGTGGAAGAAAATGGGTGAAGGCAGAGGGTTGAATCTGTGGGTGT
>NC_134811.1:34942333-34944833 GCF_046742065.1 Oratosquilla oratoria | reverse complement strand
CATGGGGGACTAATGAGTAGCCGGAAAATTAAGTTAGATGTGCCTTTCGGACGGATGTCTTGGGACAAGGAAAGCTTACCCGAGCTGAAAATGAGGAACAAATGGTCTGAGGACGAAGTGCCAAATAGGGTGCAGACTGAGAGCAAAAGTTAATTGAAGATGGTAGAGGGACAGTGAGAGTGTGAAGGCCACTGGCCTGTGACGTCAAGGGTCGGGAAGGTTTGGGAGAGGTAAAGGGGGAGGGGGAGGAGGGGGGAAAGGAAAACCGAAAGATAATATTTGGTGCAGGTTATAGGAAGGATGACCTGGTTTAGCATAATTATGCTAATTCTAACAGGAGGTTCACTATATTGATGAAAATATATGACAGAAACCAAAGGTATTAAGGGGAACAAAATATTTAACATTGTTTTTGCTTATCTAACATAGTTTCAGTTGCTGTCTAGCATATTCCCGCTTGAGAAATCTGGTCACCCTGGTTGTAGGTCCTCTAGAACCAGCTGCTGCTGTGGCAGGCTTCGAGACACACTATTTGATAACTTAGAACGCAAAGTTACTAGAAATAGATCGTATCATAGAAACTTTCTTAATTCTGAGTTACTTTATATCATTGAGAGGTTGAGATAAGATAAAATGAAATGGAGTTTAAACGGACTCTTACATTTGTAGTAAACACAAAATTTCCATTCTCCATTTTTTTTTTTTCTTTTTTTTTGAGGCGAAGGGCAATTATTTTATTAATTTATTCATACCTAATGAAGAAAAAGAGTTCCTTTGTAACCGGGGGAACAGGAAGATGTATTATTGTAAAGAACAAGTTTAAACAATGTCTTATTGCATTGTGTAATATATCTACATTACCAATAAATATTTAATAAAGCCTGCCCTTTCGTAACTAGATATTTCATTAGAAATTATATTATGCACAAATCAATGAAGGGATATGAAATATTTCAAACAAATATAAAAATAACACAGAGTTGCACCTGAACATTTTCAGTTTAATTTTCTTTCTTGTTACAACAGTTCAAACTTTAATTTACTTTGAAGTGCGAAGTGCATCTTTGTAATATCGCATGCAAAGAAGAAAAATTAAATAGATGAACACACATACACAGATGTAGGTATACACATACATACATATATATATATATATAAATGTGTGTGTGTGTGTGTGTGTGTGTGTGTGTGTGTGTGTGTGTGTGTGTGTGTGTGTGTTTGTGTGTGTGTGTGTGTGGATAATGCGGAAATAATGTTTATATATTTTTAATGTTTGCCGATTTCTAATTTGATTTATTTTTCTTTTTGAAACGTCCTTATTTCTACATGAAAGGAGAGTGAGGCATGATGCAATTTCCCCTTGACTTACACTAAAATAGGTCGATCAATTACGAGTGAAATGAGGCGTAGGTCTCCCGTAGGTCACAACATATAAAGTCCTACGAAAGCTGTGATGCGTAGCTTAAAAATTCCAGAGAAATAATACTCATGGAAAATGTCGTAGTGTTCAGAATTCTACTCGGGTTTGCCTATCAGTTGTGCAAGCTTTACCACTGTATCACGATAAAAATATATAAGATTTTTTTGTTCTTGAGAAAATATATAACAGGGTTCCAAGGAAAATGGTGTCTTAGTACCTAAGGAGAAGAGGGTTCCCGTAAAGATTAATCAATGTGGTGATGGGCATATACAGAGGTTTATGAACAGTGGTTAGAACAATATATGTTAATGTTGAAGAGTCTTGATTGTGGATGAATTACGTTGAGACCTTTGATGTTCGTGGTAATGATTTGACATCATAATCGAAATGATTGGAAATGGAAGACATACGGGAACTACGGATAATTTGGTAGTAATGGTACGGCCGGAGGAAATTCAATAGAGGAAAATGTTAGAATAACAGGTGTGTTTAGCAATAGGAACACTGAGAACAAGTGCAAGAAAGATGGAGGCGATGGTTACAAGTGGAAGAGGAGACCAAATTGCAATATTGGACACACATGGAAGGCAGCTAAGACAAATAGCCTCAAGTGACTTGGAGCAACGGTTGGCATCATGGGAGGAACGGACCAGGAAGGGAGAAGCTGGAAAGCGCTAAACGAAGAGAAGTCGGCAGTTTTATAGACGACAAAAAGGTGCCGTGGAAATTGGAAGAGAAGCTCAACACGGAGGCTGTAAGCCCGGAATTGTTGTATGCTGCAGAAGCCTTGGTACCAAGAAGGAGTGAAGAGAATCAGATGGAGAGGACAGACATGAGGATGCTTCGGTGACAAATGGAAGAGTCTATCACGGAGTGAAGGCGTGTGGCCATGAGGGTGGATGCAGAAGTTCTGTCAATAGTAGAAAAAAACAAAATATGCACGTCTCAAGAGGTGCGGTCATGTTATGAGGATGGAGGAAAACAACCCTGTGAAAGTTGTATTGAGGAGTCAGGTGCAGGGAAAAAATCTACAAAAAGACAAAGGTTTATTTAAAGGGAGAGGATTGAGAGAGCCATGAA
>NC_134811.1:34914833-34919833 GCF_046742065.1 Oratosquilla oratoria | reverse complement strand
GGGGTGTTTTTGTGCCTTTCCCTTTTTGGCTACCTCCCTTGAAAGGGGGAAAAAGCCTTGGTATATATATGTATGTATATACAGTATAATCATTTCGCAGCAAGGTTCATCACTAATCCTTTTCATATGTTTGGATTGTAATTACATTGGATGGGGGTTACGAGAAAATTTTCTGAGATAATCAAGGGGTACGGACACTGAAAAAGGTTAAGAACCACTGATATAGAGCATAATTATGTCCATAGAGGAGGTCGGCGATGAGAGAAGAAGGAAGGGAGGAGGGAGGGAGTGAAGGAAACACACACACACACACACACACACACACACACACACACACACACACACACACACACACACACACACACACACACACACACACATACACACACATACATACACACACACACACACACACACACACACACACACACACACACACACACACACACACACACACACACACACACACACACACACACACACACACACACACACACACACACACACACACACACAGGTGGTGTCAGGACATAATCCCTCCTGGACACAATCCCCCCGGACAAAATCCCTCCGGACAATATCCCTCCTGGACAGAATCCCCCCAAGACAATATCCCCCCTGGACAGAATCCCTCCTAGATTAATGTTTATATATTAATGTATTTTAATATATAATATTCTCATATAATATTTGACTGTATATGTGAGTATATGTTTATATATTTCTGTATTTAATATATATAATATTTCCATACATGTAAGGTGTAGTAGTGAAGCACAATTTTTTTTCCATAAATTATTTATTCAAACAAGTATATAAACGCCAGGTGTACTGTGTCAGATGGTAGAAATACAGATGGGTCGTTATGTGATGACCAAAGACAGCTCTGGTAGCACTGATGGCAGCAAGCTCAAAGTCAGAGATGAAAGTTGTTGGATCAGGCTGGTATCCAAGGACTGTGCAGCGGTCGATGACAGCTGTGAGGACATCTATGTAGGTCGATTCACACTTGTCTGACAGGAGGGCATAGATGCAGCTGACAGCAGAGTCACCAAGCTGGGCATGAATAACATAGAGTTGCTTGAAACCAGGTGGTGAGGTAGCGAAGGTACCACCCATGTACCAGACATCTGCCGCAGAGAGATGGCGGAGGACTGAGTCAGATGCAAACACTATGATGCTGTTGGGGAAGGAGTTGTTGTTCATGGATCAGAAACTGCTAAGGGTTGGGGCCAATGGTGCGGGCAAAGTCACCTTCCACAACCAGGTCCTTCACTGATGCAGGGGCAGGGGGGGGACATCTTGGAACGTTGTCTGCGGATGTCCCGCTTGACGCTGCCATTCTCGCCAAGTGCAGCACGTACCTCCACAGGAAGGATGGAAGTTGTGTCAGCAAGGAGCGGTGAAGGGGTGACTCTGGAGTTGGAGGCCTCAACTGTCAGGTTGGAGCGGACCTTGGCAGCAACTGTGAGCTCTGATGGTGCTGGATGGCTGTGAGGAGTGTTCTTGGAAGTTGTAGAGATATTCAAATCTGTGACAATGGCACCTTTACAGGTTTGAGCAATACGCTGAGAACATTCCTAATGAACAGTAGACTTAGTACTCTTTCTCTTAGTGTACATATAACCTTCAAACAATAGTTTTTGACCACCTTTTTTTTTACTAGTAATGACTTCCATGGTTGCAGATAACTGTATGACTTCAGATTAGTAGCTCATCCCTATTATACCATCACATGTAAAGCAATTAACATCTTACTTTTCCTAATCGAGGTGCCATGTCTCTGACGTCGGCGACCATGGAACTCCATCTTTCCCGATCTTGAGCCAATCTCGATAGGTCTTGAACTTTCAAGAATAGCCAATTAACATCATAAAGTCTTTAATGACTTGCTTTGACTTCAGGATTACAGCAGGTAACAAATAAATTCATTTTATAATCAATCAATTACATATTCATAGTTTCCAAATAATTTTGATACAATAATGTCGGGGGATTTTGTCCAGCCCGCTCACTTTTATGGAGGGATTCTGTCCAGGAGGGATATTATCCGGAGGTATTTTGTCCGGGGTGATTGTGTCCGGGAGGGATTACGTCCCGGATCCACACAGGCATACACACGCGCGCACACACACGCGCACACACACACACACACACACACACACACACACACACACACACACACACACACACACACACACACACACACACACACACACACACACACATACACACGGGCGGGCGGGCGGAGAAGTTGGGTTTTTCTCCTTTCACGTGTAACCCCTGTTCACCTAGCAGTGAGTAGGTACGGGACGTTAGTCAAGGAGTTGTGACCTTGCATTCCCGGTGTGTGGAGTGTGAGTGGTCTCAGACCTACCCAGAGATCTGCTAATAATGAGCTCTGAGCTCACTGCCGTAGGGTGGTGTCTGGCTGTCTCGAAAAGAGGCTGCAGCAGATCCGAGGTGAATACACACACACACACACACACACACACACACACACACACACACACACACACACACAGGCACACACACACACACACACACACACACACACACACACACACACACACACACACACACACACACACACACACACACACACACACACACACACATACAATGGAACTACCAACCTGGAAGAAAGAAGGATGAGGGCAGATCACGCCATACCAATCTATAAGAATAAAGAGAATAATGAACAAAAGGTCATTGGTTAAGACAAAAATGGATGAATATAGTCATGAAATAAACCTGATAAAAAGGATGTCCATTGTTTGTATTCCTCTAATAAAGCCACGGGGTCAGCTGGAATACTGTGACAGCGGAAGTGGCACGTGCGGAGAATATTCATGATTTCAAAGTCAATAATGTCAAGTGTACCTAACGGCGAGGTGAAATCAGACCTGTTGCCCATTCGGTGTGTCAGTTCTATTCTATGATGCAGTGAGGTAACAACAAAGTAGGAATCATACACACACACACAACTGCTCACCACAGACTCCCACAGGCCTGTGATAGAAGGTGGTGATAGTAGAGATAAGTGTGTGATATAAGGTGATGTTAGGGGTGCCAGGTGATAGGAGAGGACCAACTGCTCACCACAGGTATACCATGGAAACGTTTCTGAAACTAGTATGACCAAACGTTTTGCAACTGAAGCCTTTAGAAGCGAAACATGACTCAATAATATGGCTTCTTTACCAATTTGACCAAAAGGGGACGGTGGAGAAAGGACTTGTTTGCCTTTACCTACGGATATCATAACACAAAACGAAATAAATTAGAATATTACCACGCTCCCTTTCATTGCCCTTTCCTTGTATGGAGTTCTGGGTAGGTTTTCCCACACTTAGATATTTTGTCCTGGCTAACACCAGACTATTCTAATCAGGTTGAGGGGAAACATGAGGTTCAAAAAGAGTCCACCAATTAACCCTCCCTTTTTTCTCAACTCCTGTGTATCCTCTCTCCTCTTTTCTCCCCCCCCCCTTCCCTTCGTTCCTCTGTCCTTTCCTTCTCCCAATGCACTTGCCGCCCATTTCCATTTCTTCTTACCCCCCAAGGACACTCCCCTTCTTTCGCCCCTTCCCCTCGGTGTGTCTCTTCCCCGTCTTTATCGAGTTCCCATGGCTTCCCCCCTCCCCCTCCCCTCCCCCCTCACCCCTCACCCCCTCCAATCGGATGGAATTCCCCTCCACGCTCATTCCTGCTACTCCCTCCAAGAAGGACGCCTTCTTCCATCCGTTCACTCTAAGCTGGCGGGGAATTTTGTTACTAGTGTGGCTGACGATTAGTTCCTAATTCTAAGACTTCAATTAAAAAAAAATCCTTAATTTGAAAGATTTTATTTTGAAAAGGCTGTCATTACAGTGGTTGATGACAATTTCTTTTCTTAAAGAAGACTCCATAAAGTTAGAATGAACAGGTTATATATATTTTTTATGTGTGTGTGTGCATGGCTACAAATTAGGACGAGGGAATCGTATGAGAGGTACAAAGTAAAGAGAAAGGAAATTAAACATAAGATAAAGGAAGCAAAGAGGAGAGCAGATGTGAAATGGGGAAAGAGTATGACAGAAAATTTTGAAAGTAATAAAAAGATGTTTTGGAAGGAAATTAAAAGAGGAAGAGGAGGCGAATCAAGTAGAGAAGAAAAAGTAAAAGGTCCAGATGGAGAGATGATAATGGAAGAGAAGGCAGTGAGAGGAAGGTGGGCAGAGTATTTTAGGGAGTTATTAAATGTGAAGGAGGATAGGGAGGGAAAGGTAGTTGCAGTGGGAAGCGCTAAGAAAATGAGAGTGAGGAAAATGGAGGAGAAATAGGGAAAGATGAAGTGAAAGCGGCCGTTAAGATGATGAGAGCAGGTAAGGCACCTGGGTTGGATGGATGCCATGCAGAGTGTCTGAAGAAAGGAGGTACAGTTATGGTGGACTGACTGGTGAGGTTATTTAATGTTTGTTAAAGGAGGGTAAAGTACCGGAGGACTGGAGGAGTGCCTGTATAGATCCGCTTTACAAAGGATAGGGGGACAAGTGTGAGTGTAGTAGTTACAGAGGGATCAGCTTGTTGAGTGTAGTTGGGAAGGCTTATGGGAGGGTCTTGATTGAGAGGATTAGGAGAGGAACAGAGGGAGTAATTGGTGAGGAACAGTGTGGTTTTAGGACAGGTAGGGGATGTGTAGATCAGATTTTTGTGGTAAGGCAGATATGTGAGAAAGCTATAGGAAAAGGTAAGGATGTTTTTTGGGGCTTTTATTGATCTGGAAAAGGCTTACGAGAGGGTAGACAGGAAGGCACTGTGGGAGTTACTGCAGATATATGGGATAGGAGGAAAGCTGTTAAGAGCAGTCAAGAGCTTTTATGAGAGTACTAGAGCTTGCGTTAGGATTAGAAATGGAGAGAGTGAATGGTTTGAGGTAAAGGTGGGACTTCGTCAGGGATGTGTTATGTCGCCCTGGCTGTTCAATCTTTACATGGATGGGGTGGTGCGAGAGGTGA
>NC_134811.1:34907333-34909833 GCF_046742065.1 Oratosquilla oratoria | reverse complement strand
GCCTCGCATCCATGTAACGAGTGGCTCTCAAGATTCGTCAAGCGTCTCGCTTCTATTCTCCTACAAGAAATCGATATGGTGTCTCCCTGTTCTCCCTTTTATATTTACTGCTAGATATAATTTTCTATGTGGGTTGGGAGTCACTAGACAGCTTGTTCTAAGCTTCGTTATTATTTTTTTTTAACGTTAGAAAAAACAGTTTCCGAAGACTAAAAATGAAGAACGCTGCATAATTATATTGTCCAGACGACATAACTCCTGTAATCACAGGCATCAATACTAAACTCGTAACGGGAAATAATATCCAAAACATATATACAGTTTACGATAGAAGAAAACCATGGTGGATTCATACCTTATCAAAACACAACGATAATTAGAACATATTTTGTATTAAAAGTAAAGAGAGAAGAAACTGACAAAGAAGGTCACATTTGCTATCCTTCAGTTCACAGCAACAGAATAAAAACAGGTGTTATCATTGAACTTTTCTTACTTGCATACAAAATCTATAACACAATATTTCTGAGAGGGGAACTAGAATATATAATTTCATCATTTCTAAAGTTATTATTATTATTATCATCATCATCATCATCATCATCATCATCATCATCATTATTATTATTATTATTATTATTATTATTATTATTATTATTATTATTATTATTATTATTATTATTATTATTATTATTATTATTATTATGATCATTAATATTATTATTATTATTATTATTATTATTATTATTATTTATCT
Source organism: Oratosquilla oratoria (assembly GCF_046742065.1). Taxonomy (NCBI): domain Eukaryota; kingdom Metazoa; phylum Arthropoda; class Malacostraca; order Stomatopoda; family Squillidae; genus Oratosquilla; species Oratosquilla oratoria. The sequence goes on along the minus strand of NC_134811.1, from coordinate 34,909,076 downwards.
TTTTTTACCTTTATTACTACTATCATTATTTTCATTGTTATTATTAATGTTATCATTTTTACCACTACTCTTATTGCTAGCATTACATTGGGGAACAAAATTCAACTTTTTGTCAGTTGCAAACATTTTGAGACCTGTTTCTGGGTAAATTGAGGTCACTGATTTCAAATATGGCACAGGTTTTTTTCTATCGGGTCTAGTTTTGTTGCGATGAGTTACCTCCCATTTGCTACTCTATATAGTTAGACTACCATATATTACTGCTAAAAATCTAAACCAGCACACAGAGAGGAATTACCAAACACGTAGAATTAATTTTTAATTACTTTTATTTACCTTGACAAGCATATTTTGGATCCATCAGTTGCTTTCGTGAACTATGCCAGATTTATTCAGGTACAAACTTGCGTTTAATGGACTGTCTTGAATATCGCCTCTCAGTGCAGTCTCGCTGAATGCTCCAGCAATAGTCCGCCATCATGTGAATGTCCCAGCGACCTTGATACCTGTCTTCCATGACTTTGATATCCTGGTGAAAGCGTTCACCTTGCTCATCACTCACGTCACCTAAGTTTGCCGGAAACAGTTCAAGATGACTGTTCAAGAAATGCATCTTAATGCTCATGTTGCAACCTAACACATGAAAACTTTCCATCAAAGATTCAACGAGCTCTTTATAGTCCTCTGATTTCCTGTTTCCAAGAAAGTTCCTTACAACAGAAACGAATGCTCCCCATGCATTTTTCTCAACATCAGTCATGGATTGAGTGAAGGCTTGGTCTTTAATCAGCGTCCTAATTTGAGGGCCGTCGAAAATACCTGCTTTGAGTTTTTCTAGCGTTAAACCAGGGAACACTTCACACAGATACTTAAAACAGTCACTGTCATTATCGAGCGCCTTGACAAACTGTTTCATAAGGCCCAGCTTGATGTGAAGGGGCGGGAAAAAAAATTCACTTTCCACTAGGGGTTCATAAATGATGTTCTTTTTCCCAACATTGAGGCTTTCCCTAACTGGCCATTCCTTCTGAATCCAGTGTCTGTCTTTGGCTCTGCTGTCCCAGAGGCAGATAAAGCAAGGAAATTTTGTATACCCACCTTGCTGTCCTAGCAAAAAATTTACCGTTTTTAGATCAACACAGATGATCCATTTGTGTTCTTCATATTTGAGTAGCTCCAAAACCGTTTTGGTGTGTTCATATTTTTCTTTCAGGTGTACTGAGTGTCTTATGGGTATTGCGCCAAAGATGTTGCCTGTATGTAATAAAACACACTTCAGACTCCGCTTAGAGCTATCTATAAAGAGGCGCCACTCTTTCGGATCATAACCTGGAGCTCCCATCGCGGTGACTAATCCAGGAATATCACAACAGTGGACGAAGTCAAATTTAGAATCAAAGAACTATAAGAGGTTCTTTTCTCTGTTGCGAAAGAATGTTACCTTTGTGTCAATTTTCAGCAAGTTTTTATCTTTTAACCGTGAAGCCAACAATTCTGACAGCTTTTTAGACAGACCCAGATCTCGAACTAAGTCATTGAGTTCTGCTTGGCTAAATGTTTCCGGTTCTGTTGATATGCCTGCAAAATCTAAGTCATTTCTGTTAGTTGACTCCTCTGTGACCTCAGTGTCACATTCACTGTCAGATTCAACAGAAGCAAGTTGAGTGAAGATAGGCTTTGGAATATCATCTGAATGGGGCACAGGCCTGATTGCTGAATCTAGACTAGGGTATGTGATAAGAT
>NC_134811.1:34889833-34892333 GCF_046742065.1 Oratosquilla oratoria | reverse complement strand
GACAACCCTGGCCTATCAAGGAGAGAGTGGGGAGAGGGAAGGGAGATAGTGTGACCCAATCCTCATGGGGGGAATAAGAGAAATGGAGGAATCTGGGGAAGGGGAGGAGAGAGTGAGGTAGGATCCAGCAGTTGATAATGGAAGACTAGGAGAGGGGACAACTTTAAAAGTGGAACTGGAGCTAAGAGGAGTAGGGAGAGTAGGAGAGGAAACAGCGTTGAAAATGGAGCTGGAGCTAGGGGGACGGGGGTGAGTTGGAAGAGTAGGAGGAGGGATATCGCTGGAGGGAGGAACTTAAGGGCTATAAGGGCTTAACAGTAGTCAAATGGTAATTCCAGCAAAGGAAGGAAGAATACAACAGAAACACTCTGAAGACAAAGAATGGGTATATTGGGGAAGGCCTCTTGTTTAAATAAAATCATTTGGCTTTTCAGAAAGCACAGATTTATTACATGAAGACCTTTAGGCCCTGTTCACCGCGAAGGTTCAAATACATTTTAAGTTAATGGAGGCGTTCACACACAACCGCGCAGTTTTTCCTTCACTATGCAATACCGACGCGGTTTCTGCGCTGTTTAAACCGCTAGTGTGGAAAGAGCCTTAAGGTGGTGGTGGTGGTGGCGGCGGTGGTGGTGGCGGCGGCGGTGGTGGTGGTGGTGGCGGCGGTGGTGGTGGTGGTGGTGGAGGAGGTGGTGGTGGTGGTGTTGGTGGTGGTGGCGGTGGTGGTGGTGGTGGTGGTGATGGCGGTGGTGGTGGTGGTGGTGGTGGTGGTGGTGGTGGTGGTGGTGGTGGTGGTGGTGGTGGTGGTGATGGCGGTGGCGGTGGTGGTGGTGGTGGTGGTGGTGGTGGTGGTGGTGGTGGTGGTGGTGGTGGTGAGGAGGAGCCTATGCCAGGAGGTGCGTCGCTACGGGGACTGTTGGGGCAGGTAACCCTCACTGCTGGAATCAGAGAGGATTGCGGGAATCGAACCCACAACTTAGCAAATGCGAGACAAGCACACTTCCGATTACGCCACCAGCGCACAAAAGAAAAAGGGAGGCTGAGGAAAAGGACAGGAAATAGTCGACTTTACACATGTTATTATGGCGTACGTTGGGCGATTCATCTATATACCAGAAAATACAACGCCACACACTGAGTTGTTTGTAGATCTGTATTCAGTGGTAGCAGTGTTCCTTCCTCCCCATTACTGAAGTTGTTGTTTCCTCTAAATTCTTTTTTGCGGTCTAGATCGTTTAAAGACCCTCCTTAGCCCTCCCCCCTTCCCCCTTCCCCCTTCCCGACCTCCATCCGCCTTCCCACATCCCCCTTCCCTCTTCACCCCTTCCCCTTCCCCCTACCCACTTTTTCAAGGTTGGGAGTTTCTTAGACCGAGAAAGACGGTGGAGAGTCCTACCAGAGCATAAGGGATTGGACTACGAGAAAGAAGACAAAGAAATCGCATCACGTCTATGATAACCGGCGGTTCTACCCTTGGGGGCAAAGAAAGTTCCGACGAAGAGGTGGTGTAATAGAGGTGGTCAAGGAGAGAGATTTAAGTAGGGGAACAGAAAAGAGGAATAGTGAAATTCAAAAGTTATTACCTTTTCTACGAGTATTTTCTAGTTGAGTGAAGAATAGCGTTCGTATTAGAATGTGTGACTCTATTCCGTAGGGGTATCAAGAAAGTCCTTAAAATATGGATTGGATATAGAATATGCTGTCAATACCTCATGCCCATATAGAGTGGGAGAGGAGGGAGAGGTTTGAGTAGTTCGGGGGGTTGGGGTGGGGATGGGGTGGAGTGTTCGCGTTTCTTGGTGAATCTCGGGCAAGAGAGAGGAAGAAAAGCGAGAAGGAGAAGGAGGAGGAAGAGGAGGAGGAGGCGGGAGACGCGGTTTGAAATAGGTAGGGAGAAGAGGAATGTCCGGGGAGAATAAAGGGCCAGGTAGTGAGTGAGGGAGGGAGTGAGGGAGAGACGGAAGGAGGGAGTGGCAGTTGGAGATGAAATGCAAAGGGCGAGGCTCACAGGCTGAGCTCGTCGAGGGGGAATTTGCGGAGGAGCATCGTGACCCTCGAACAACCAGTTCCCAACTATTTCCGGGGCAGCCAAGCTCTATGTTAATTGGCTCTCCGTCCTCCCCCCGGATGGGGCAAGATGAGGTAAAGAATTAGCCCGTTCATACTGTTTCCACCACCCTCACCGCCATCCCATGGTGAGGATGAGATGCTGGTTTGCAGTGAGTAATGCTGTCCTGTTTTAGGTTAATTCAGAGTAGTATATTAATTGGTTTGTCAAATTGTATGTACACTGTCATAATCTTTGTTGTAATCTATATATGGCACAGGACTTATCCTAATAATATCTGTAACAGGGTTTATTGTATTTTTCCTTTGATCACAACAAGCAGGGAAATCTGTGAAGACACCACTTCGGACATTAACAGAGAGAAAGAGAGAGGGGGTAAGGATAAAGAGAGAGAGAGAGAGAGAGAGAGAGAGAGAGAGAGAGAGAGAGAGA
>NC_134811.1:34877333-34882333 GCF_046742065.1 Oratosquilla oratoria | reverse complement strand
TAAGGCAAATGTCATAAAAATTTGCAGCAGCTTCTGCGTTCACACACGAGTTTTTTTGCTGACATTCTCAACTTTTTCTAATGCTGGCGCGCTGCGTCGTGCTAAGTTCTTTAATTACCTGACCAACTACCATTGGAGGTATAAGTAAAGGCATCGGAAATATCTTCTCTAATTTTATGCAGAGCTTTCGCCTAACTGTTAGGCATATTCAGTGCTAATGAGTAAGGCCAGTGTGTGGGAAATTAATCTTTATATACACAATACACAGATCACAGACACATGCGTGCTGATCCGGTTGACCAATCAGGAGGCAGGAATCACTAAGCTCTGCCCCCAGGCCTAGCGGCTGATCCTTAAGGTGACCTCGATGTCTTTTGATGTGGGAATAATAAATGGATCCGGAGTCTGTCTGTTCATCGTGGGGTTTGTATCTTTTATGTATAAGGCTTTCTAGGATATGAAGGCGTGTGTGGTTTGTTTCCGTCTGTAAAACTAGTGATGCCCTCCTACCAAATTCTTTCTATTGTCAGTGGGGTTCTGATGTACGTCTTCGTGGTGTCTCTTGATAGCGCCATTGGAGAGATGAAGGGTGAGACGCCTCGTGAGCTTTCGTCCGTAGTCATCCCTATGTGATGTTTCATTGAGGGCTTCACAGTTCCCTTTTCTGCAGGAGTATTCATACACGAGATGGCTACACTGAAGTTCCGGTGTCCTCTGGCAGGGGTTGTTCTTTATAAGGAGATGGGATGTATTCATGTTTTTAATAGAAATAACCAATCTATTTTGTCGTTGTCGTTGGTGGGTTTCACGTCCTTTGTGGATGATTTTTCTAAGAGCTTCCTCATTCGGCTCTATAATGCGGTGGACATGGTGTTTTTGATAGAAAAATTTTTAATCCTGGCTTCTCCTCTGGTTTTTTCTGCTGGGGTTGAATACCATCTATCAAGGTGCTTGTTAATGGCAAATTGCACCTCTCTATTAGAGAAGCCATTGTTTACCAGGACCTGCGTCGTTCTGTTCGAGCTCTGCGTGGTTCGGGCCACAGTCGCTACAGTGCGTCAGTGCCCTTCTGACATAAGCATCGATTGTGGACCTCCGGTAGCGTTGAGAGCATTCACTGTTGCCGTTGAGGCAGAGTCCTGGTTGGTGGGCTTTGTATATACGCTCCGGTCCTATGAAACCGTTGAGAAACTCTGGCTATCAACCTTTACATCTAGGAAAGGGAGCTGCTTACTGATACTGTTCTCTGAAGTAAAGTTTTAGGCCGGAGACGCGCTGTAGTTGCTCCTCAGTGTCTTCAAGCTCCCTACGGTCCCTCACGAGGACGAAAATATCGTCTACGTTCGTTACGTAGACGATATTTTCGTCCTTCGTGAGTGGACCGTAGGGAGCTTGAAGACCTGAGGAGCAACCTACAGCGCGTCTCCGGCCTAAACTTTACTTCCAGAGAACAGTATCAGAAAGCAGCTCCCTTTCCTAGATGTAAAGGTTGAAGCCAGTTCATCAAGGTTTTAGGACCGGAGTATATACAAAGCCCACCAACCAGGACTCTGCCTCAACGGCAACAGTGAATGCTCTCAACGCTACCGGAGGTCCACACAATCGATGCTTATTAGTCAAAGGGCACTGACGCACTGTAGCGACTGGGCCCGAACCCACGCAGAGCTCGACAGAACGACGCAGTTCCTGGTAACAACAATGGCTTCTCTAATAGAGAGGTGACAATTTGCCATTAACAAGCAACCTTGAAAAAATAGATGGTATTCAACCCCAGCAGAAAAACCAGTAGGAGAAGCCTAGGATTAAAATTCATTTTCTATCAAAAACACCATGTCCACCCATTATAGAGCCGGATGAGGAAGCTCTTAGAAAAATCATCCACAGAGACGTGAAACCCACCAACGACAACGACAAAATAGATCTGGTTATTTTCTATAAAAACATGAAGACATCCCATCTCCTTATTAAAAAAAAACCCTGCCAGAGGACACCGGAACTTCAACGTAGCCATCTCGTGTATGAATACCCCAGCAGGAAAAGGAACTGGGAAGTCCTCAATGAAACATACATAGGGATGGCTACGACGAAGCTCACGAGGCGTCTTACACTTCACCTCTCCAATGGCGCTATCAAACGACACCACGAAGACGTGCATCAGACCCCACTGACAAGAAAGTATTTGGAGGAGGGCATCACTATTTTACAGACTGAAACAAAACACACATGCCTTCATATCCTAGAAGCCTTATACATAAAAGATAAAAACCCCACGATGAACAGACAGACCTCCGGATCCATTTATTATTCCCACATCAAAAGACATCGAGGTCACCTAAGGATCAGCCGCTAGGTCTGGGGGCGGAGCTTAGTGTTCCTGGCCTCCTTGATTGTCATACCGGATCAGCACGCATGTGTCTGTGATCTGTGTATTGTGTATATAAGATAATTTCCCACACACTGTACTCATTAGCACTGAAGATGCCTAACAGTTAGGCGAAAGCTCTGCATAAAATTAGAGAAGATACCTTTCCGATGCCTTTACTATACCTCCAATGCTATTTGGTCAGGTAATTTAAAGAACTTAGCACGATTTCCTCATGCGCGCCAGCATTAGAAAAGTGAGAATGTTCAGCAAGGAAAAACTCGTGAACGCAGAAGCTGCTGCAATTTTAATGATATATATATAGTACTATATATATAGATATATATATAATATATTATATATATACATGTATGTATGTATGTATTATATATATTATATATATATATGGTATATATATACATATATATATACTATATATATATATATATATACATATATATATATATATATATATATATATATATATCCAACAAAAATTCAGTCGATTATTGATGAAAACATTGCTTTCGCCGTGCCTTTTATTTCCAAAATTTTACATAATTCTTCATTTACATGTACGCTAGTACTGGAAAGCTAGTCATAATTGTTGTTTTAAGAAAATGTTATACAACTTTATAGGTAGGGATGATAAGTAGTAATCGACATGGAAATGCCTAGTGTAGGCCTTATGATCTCTTGCGGTTTCCTTCATTCTTATGTTCTTATGTTCTTGGTAACGAAAGACATTCTATTTTCCTCTGGGGAATTTACTAATGACCTTCTCCCCCATCATAAGGGGCTGACCATTCCGAAAAGAAAGGAACTAAGAATGTACTCATTCGAAGTCAAATGTATTTTTCAACCTATTCCATGGACAGACAGAAAAAGATCCAAGGGCCTTTACATAGTATGTTTAGTAGGAAACTTCCTGACCTGTTTTGTGGAACCAAATAAGGAAGACCCACCACTCCAGTTACCATCAGCAAGGAAGGCCTGGGAGTCGTGGGGAAACCAAAATGTCCCCACAACTACTACTAAGGTTAGATCCTACAACTACTACTATTGCTACTATTTTTATTACTATTACTACTACTACTACTACTACTACTACTACCACTACTACTACTACTACTTTTATATCTATTTGTTTATTTATTAATTTCTTTCTTTTTTTCTTTCTTACTTTTTAGAAAAAAAAAACTATCTCCATCCTCCCACAGACACAGTTCGACGACCCTTTTATTTGATTTAATATTGCCTAATACAGAAGTTCATTTATCCTACTGTCAACCACCGTCTGCTCAAAATCTAGTTTTTTTTTATATGTGCTGATTTGGGCGGTGGAGACCTGGTACCTCTAAAGCATAGGAGGGCTGATCTTAGTAGTGAGAATGACAGTCTACATCTTATCCATGAAACAATGCTGCTTTTTGGTTGTTGTTTCTTTTCAGCCGTCACCTCTACCAGCCGAGCGTAGAATGCCTTTGCTCTAGGACCCATCCCATCTGGTCTACATTTTGTATACGCTCTTCGTAAATCCTGATCTTCTCATACTCGTGGGAGTGGGATGCCTCAATGGTTAGGTTCTTGTAACAGGGGGCCATCGGATCAAATATTCGTATGTCAAAGAAAGCCAATTGCTCCGTGTCCAGAAACCTCTTGCGCTGACATCCACTCTTGCTTCATCTGATGTGTTAGATGTGCGGTATCTGAAGTTCTCCCCTCCTAGTGGGAGTAATTTTGGGTCAATAGTCACATCCTTGCACACCTCTCGAAGCATTGGGCCGTGAGATCCCTTACCTCATCATGTCGCATGCAAATAAATTCACCCTGCTTGCATATCATCGCATGGTCTGGAGTAAACTGTACACCACAGGAACATTTGTTAGGCAGTCCTTCCAATGGTCATCCATACCTCAGGGCAATGGCATCCGTGAATTCTCTTTTGTTTAGGATGAATCCATCTGCCCTTATTGGTAGTGCTGTCAGCCAATTGGACGCACCAACTTCCTGCGCCATTGTTATCTTTCTTTTTAAACAATTCGATAGCCGAGCTAAAAATGCTCGAAGTTTCTCCTTCTGCCTCTCCTACCTTCCCTTTGTAATGTTTCTTCTATTTTCTCTGATTTCCTCCATGTTAGTCTCCTTCCGTTGATATTGTGACACGATGTTGTTTGCCAAGGAGGACGTGAGTTTCAGGGAGTTTCAGTGTTCTATGTCGGCAAGGTTTAGCCCTCTCATTCTACGTGGAAGTTCAATAAGTTTTCTTTCCTCTTCGTTTATTGTCCGTCCGTTGGTGATGGCCGGTATTAGCTCGTTTCTGATGGTTTCTTCCAGGGGTCTTAGTAGGTTGGTGATGTTCGGTACTGTCCTTAATATGTAGTCCCACTTATGTTTAACACCATATATGAATGTGGCATGTGCCGCCTGCGGTTCTGTCTTTGCAAAGATGGCTAGAAGTCTAAATTCCGCCACCCATTCGTTAACTTTCTTTTCAACATATTCCTTTTTAAAGGATTCTGAGCCGATCACTGCACCGAGATGTCTTTCCCCCTCTTTTGTTACCTTCACTTCACTGTTCTCAAAGAGGATTTTGGCATTGTCAAAGTACTCTGGCTTCACTATAAGGACAGACTTC
>NC_134811.1:34864833-34872333 GCF_046742065.1 Oratosquilla oratoria | reverse complement strand
TTTCACCTTCATCTTTCATTCACATGATCCAAAGCATCACATATCGCAACTTCATGTAGATTTGTGCTTCATCTTTGTACCTTTGTTCATACCTATGTACCATGTACAGTATTCTGCATTGGTGGCATAAACGGAAGCGTGCTGGTCTCGCATTCGCTTGGTTTTAAGTTCGAGTCCCGCACCCTCTCCGATTCCCAGCAATGACTGTTACCTGCCTCAACAGTCTCCAAAACGCATATTAGGGCAAAGGTGACGGCTTCGCCCGTAGCTACTCAGCGTCTCCTGGCGTAGGCTCCCCACCACCATGTACAGTGTTGCTTCCCAACCCTGGTCTGCAATAGCGGACATCACTGGTGCAGAGGAACAGTGTCATATTTCATTCGGGCCATATTCTCAACCACGGCCATTCCAACACGCCCAAACTGCACATACAGTATAACTTTAATAATATTGGTGAAGTACGAAGGCTGTATCACCTGCCAAAGGCTAGGCCGGTCCTGATACGGACTATGAAGGCAGTGTCGCTAGTAAAAGAAAAAATTAATAAATAAAATGATAATCCACATTCTACAGACACCATGTTATTTAGTACCATGGCGCACTATATACCTGACGCCAGGTGATTTTATTCAGATGAGGATTGGACACCGGCCTGAACGCTCCTGTATGCCTAAGACCCCATGTCTTTCCAACAGTTAACAAAAATTGTATCGTGATTCACACAACAAAATCTATCAAATAATGTTGTATGGCTCGTTGGAATGCTGACTGGAGTGTTTGAGTCTTGAAAAGAGGTTCAGAAAAATGTTGTAATTTTTTTTTTTTTCTCTCTCTCTCTCTCTCACTGATTGATACGTTTTCAGTTAAGGACTTGAAATCCTTTTGATAGTAATACATGATCACAAATCGACAAAAATGTCTTTCCCCATCTGCATACTGACCCCCAAAAAATTCCTTAAAACTCGAACACTGGTGGCGTTATCGGAAGCGTACGAGTCTCCTATTTCCACTAGTGACTATTACCTGCCCTGACAGTTCCCAAAGGATGTACTAGGGTAAAGATGGCTGCTTTAGCTGCACCTACTCAGCGCCTCCTGGCGTACACTCCTCACTGTTACCTTTTGTACTTTTGCGAAGAATAAAGTAGCCCAGTGACGACCCTATTTAAAGCAAAAATACCACACAGCTCGAAAGGGGTTAACCTAAAAAAAAAAAGACTACAACACTTTAGCCACGGAAAAGAATAAAATCGATAGGCGGCAACCGGAATAGATATGAAAGTGCCACTCGGTGCGGAAGGGTCAGTCGAAACAAAATGATACACCGGCGATCCATTTTGAAACGTTATAGACTTCTGACACACGCTGTGTATTGATGAATATGACACGCTCTGAATCAACACTATCGTAATATCATTAGCAGATGCGAATGTTGACAATGCTGCATACCAACCGAATGAACCAGCATAGGCCGTATTCTGTAACCCTCTATGTCTTGGAGAGTGGGAATGCTGTAAAGTATGTGCTGCTCTTAGCATGATTGTATTATACTGTTTATCTACAGGGTATAAAAAGATACTCTTTGAAATGTTTCGTAACGTTGACAAATCCATTGGGTCACATTACGAGTTGTGTCTGAAAATGGTGGTCATCAGTTTGACATTAGAGAGAAGCTTAGTAATTTCTTCACTGGTCGAGTCTAGTCCTCCCTGCGTGTTCGCATCCATCACATTGTCAGTGGCGCATTCTATAGATGTCCTCGGAGCAGACGCCAAGCGGTTTTATTGACCAGCTTAGAAAGGTGGATTAGGGGCGTGACTCACACAACTGAATGGAATCTTTGGGTCGTGGTGATCCTCAAGTTTGTAGGTCCTGAGGCAAGATTCATTAGTTTATATACTTATTTATTTATCTGTTTATTTCTTTATTTGTCTATGTATTTATTCATTTATTTATTCATCTCTTTATTTTTTATTTATTTATTTATTAATCTGTTTGCTTACTTATCAATTTATGATACTTATTCCATTATTTGCTTATTCATTCATCTATTTAATCATATATTTATTTATATATTTGCTTCTGTATTTGTATATGTTTATTTATTCACAGCGTCTTGGATTTTTGTTTTTTGCATACACGAGTTTATTTTAGCGCTTTCCTTCTGTGACGTCAGCAGCATTGCAGCTGTTCCTATGAAGGGTGCAGTTGTCATGCAATCTGTATATTAACAGCCGAACTGGCATGTGGAAAAAGATTCAGCAAAAACTGCCCAACGAACCTCCACGAAAACTGACCTAAGCATTTAAGATACTGAACATAAAAATAGATCAAAACCTAAAGACAGTCATCAAAAACATTTATCATTTTTAATTTTCTTAAAAACGTTTAACAATAATGTCAAATAAAACAACTTAGTATACATGTTGCCAAACGTGTGATGTCCTACTCCCACGATAGACACGAGGATGGGTTCTGGAAATCTTGAAAAAGGGAATCTTCTATGGGGACTCGAACCACCTCTCTTTAGGAGACGAGTCAAGTACACAACACGCCGGACCACCTTAGATGATATCAACAGTGTATATAGGGATATTATATATATATATATATATACATATATATATATACATATATATATATATATATATATACATATATATATATATATATGCATATGTATATACATGTATATATATATATATGTATATATATATATATACATATATATGTGTGTGTGTGTGTGTGTGTGTGTGTGTAATTTCAGAGTAAAAGAGTGTATTGAGCAGTATCCAAGTATTATTGTACAAACTTTCTCTATTGAGGTTTCAAGGAGACAAAAAAAAATGACCTGAAGGTAGCTAGAATAAAAGGAATTGTACCACTCGGTACGGAATAACTTAATCGAAATAAGTGACCGATTAAATACTTTGGCGGCTTGAAGAATGAAAAGGAAAGTACTACCTGGCAGGGAACGAAGATAGTGTATTTTCTTGTTGATGAACACAAGACAACTTCGTTTTGCAATTGAAGTGTGTCTCCTAAAATGAATATAATCTCGGTCGATTCCAGAACTGTAGATTTGAGGTCCTATTCCAGCGGTCTTAGAGACAAAAGGAGAGAGTCTATCCAAAGAAACACCCTGTGTGTGTGAGTGCAGAGCCTTTGTTAGTATTTGACGTTTCGCTTCTTACAGCTTTATCAAGTATAAAGCTGTAACAAGTTAAAAGTCGTACTAATATTGGCTCTGTCCTCACAGGCTGTTTCTTTACATAGATTTGTCAGCAACTGATAATTGCATAAGGAGAGGGAGAGAGAGAGAGAGAGGGGGAGAGAGAGAGAGAGAGAGAGAGAGAGAGAGAGGGAGAGAGAGAAAGGGAGAAATGGAGGGGGCGTTTAATACATTAGTTTGTTCTAAGGTCGCCACGGTTACTGTAGTGGTAAAGGGTAGTTTTTAGATAGATTGTGTGTGTGTAGGTATGTGTGTGTGTTCGCGCGCGTGTGTGTGTGTGTTTGTGTGTATTCGTGTGTGTTTGTATGCGTGTACGTTTGTGTGTGTGTATATATGTGTATGTGTGTGTGTGTGTGTGTGTGTGTGTGTGTGTGTGTGTGTGTGTGTGTGTGTGTGTGTGTATGTATGTGTGTGTGTGTTTGTGTGTGTGTGTGTGGTTTGGATGCCATATGTGGTAATGGTCAACTCCACAAAATATGGCTCCAGCATTTTTATTATTACGTTAATTTCATTGATATTAAAGCATGAAATTACCCGTGTGTGACATCCGATAATGAAAATAACATTTTTTCTGTCATGACTGACATACTTTATATTTTAATGAATATAATGAATTTTTTTCCCGATATTACTGTAAACTGGAATTAGTACCCTCGGAAGAAGGGTTTTTTATGAAAAAAATCAATATGTGTCCTTGCATAACCTAATAAAATCACCTGACGGCAATAAGAATAAGTGCACAAGTGAATAGCAGTGAGTGAGATTGTGTTGCATTTTCGTTTTCTATAACCTTTTTTTTACCAGTATTTGAAGTATACAGTACTGTAAAAAGTGGTTTTGTGTCTTATTATTGTTGTTATTGTTATTATGTTATTGTTCTTGTGTCATTGTTATTGTTACTGTTATTGCACTCGTTGTTTTCATATTTGTTTTAGAATAACATGTATCTGAGGGAAAACAAAACTAAACTGAAATAGAATAACATAAGACAAAATAAAATAAAATACAGTTGAATGAAATTTAATTAAATCAAGTAAAAGGGGCAAATCCATAAAAATATATAATTATTCTGCACCGGAAAAGTTAGAGAAGAAAAAGTACAACTGAGAAAACAAGTTCGTCGATAGTTTTTGACAAAGAATCTTAATATCTGATAAGAAGGACGAAGAAGAATTCGTAATGTTTCACCAGTGAACAAGCAGATTTTTTTTTTTTTTTACAAATTCTGTGACCAAGAATGTGACTGCTCAAGAGCCCCTCAAACATATGCGAATCAAATCACCTTTCTGTATTAACACATGTAACCAGGGTGTCGAGGAACTTGTTCCTTCAACTATTCCAACTTGAGGCCAACTATTAAACAAAGCGTGATATACAAGTAATGCATATGGATTAAGCAGGAAATACAACATGCCTTATTTAAGAAGATAATATACTCTCGTTTATATGTGTCAGAGGAAGAAAAGAATAGATAAGGAAAGGATAATCATTCACATCGTTATCTTTGAGTGATTAGAAGCCACAGCTCTCCTTACCACAGTCTCTTTCCGTCTAACCCAAGGGGGCATCTTTCTGATTTCTTATTAGTATTTGTTTTAGTTCGTTTGTTGCAGCCTGTCACACTACAGTCCTGTGGGCAACTCACATCTCACTAAAAGTTGGGACAAACGACACAGCACCTCCTGCTGTGGAGATGCTATGTCTTGCTGCATTGGCTCTGACCCCAGAAGTGGACAGGAGACAGGGATGACCTTTCATCCATGAAGAGCTAATATGGGAGTGAACTTTTAGGTGGGTGTGGGGTGGGTGTTGGGTGGGTATATTATTAAACTCGGCCACCCACTTACAAGAAGGAGTGTTTTTTTCTATGGATATACATAACTTCATTCTTATCCTCACCTTGATTAATTGCCTCTTTCACGATTGACTTTATTATTACAAAGGATTACAAAGGCGGAGCATGCCGACAGGAGACCTTTTGATCCATATCTAGTGTAAGATTTATCTTTAATTTGATTCATTCCACACACCTGTTCATGTTTTTATCTTTGTTCTCATTATTACTGTACAAATGCATTTGGTAATTATTTTTTTCATATTCCAACATTGTTTGGATAAGATAAAGAGCTGTTCTATGAGAGAGGTGCATCAGGGATGAACTGGCAGTGTCGCGGGAAAGAGTAAAAGGAACGAAAGTGGTGGGAATGATAGTGGGTGAGAATGTTCCTCTCCCACGCCAAGCCACCTCGCTTTGCAGGTAAAGGCTAATTAATTGGAAAAAAGCATCTTGTTCGACAGCCACTGCTAACGAAGGGAGGATAGGCGAAGAAAGGAGCTTGCAAAGTAAAATAGGTGGAGGACGACGAGAAGGAGGAGGAGGAGGACGACGACGACGACAAGAAGAGGTGGACAAAGAGGAGGGCGAGGAAGTGGTGACCGGGGATGAGAAGAAGAAAGAAGAGAACGCTGGAAATGGACAGGGTGTAATGGAGAGAACTGGAGAATAGGGCTTAAGAAGTGTAATGGTTCGGCTGAGAGAAGAGTTCTGGGGAGAGAGAGAGAGAGAGAGAGAGAGAGAGAGAGAGAGAGAGAGAGAGAAGGAGATAGGTTGTGAGAGAAGTAGAGAGGGAGGAAGGAATGGAGAGAAAGAGGGAGGAACGTAGGGGGGGAGAAAGGGAATGAGTGAGGGTGAAAGGGAGGGAGGAAAGGATTGAGGGCAGGAGGGATGAAGAGAGGGAGTGAGTGAGAAAGGGAGGAAAGGATTGAGGGCAGGAGGGAGGGGAGAGAAAAAGCTATTGTTAGGGCGAGGAGAGAATTGAAAGAAAGAAGTTAGTGGTGGCGTAGGGGGGAGAGGAGGGGGCACAGGTAGGGAATGAGCTAGAGGGAGACGTTAGGGAACGGGGGAGAGGTAATGTGGGGAGAGGAGAGGCTATGTCAGATAAGGGAGGTTGTAGTAGGGAGGCCAGAGAAGGAGGAAGGCGGAGGGAAGAGAGGTCTGTGGAGGTTGGGGATGGGAAAAAAAGGGGTAGTCGGAGTGAAAGAATAGAAGAGGAATGGGGGAGGGTGGGGGAGGAGGGAGTAGTCTGGGAAATAGTTGTTAATTATTGTGAGGAATAGTCATGAAGCCGGTATTGATTGGGATAGGTAAGAGAATGCGGGGAGGAGAGAAGGGGGTTAGTTGTGGTTCCTAACCTTTTTCAGTGCCTTGATATATTTTTCAGTCCCTTGATATCTCATACCCCCATCCATAACAAATACAATGCAAATATATGAAAAGGATTAATGATACAAACCTTGCTTTGCTCTCTCATTGTAAATATACATTACCATGCACTGGCTATCATATCTCGTGCCCCCAAGTTCAAGGCTTCATACCCCTTAGGGGTACAGGTACCCTAGGTTACCACTGACCGTTAGATTAAGAAAAAAGAATCATAATTTCATTTTATATGTTTTCACATCATAAGAGGTGTCCTTCAGTGTGGTGACATAAGGATGTCTCCTTGTTCTAGGTGACACCAGGTGATTTTAATTATCTGTAAGGACAGACGGGGGACACACTAGGTTCTCGATTTCGTCTGACGTTATCCAGAATGAATTTTAGCATGTCAGGTCAATGGGTTGAAGAGATTTACGAAATGCCCTTCGATCAGGATTCTCGACATCACGGTGACACACTTCATATGTCTTGTTCTGGCTAATTATAGACGATTTCATTCACAGACTCCCCCCCCCAGCCAGAACGAGGTCATCGTTGATCTCCCACCTCCCTCCTCCGTCGTCGTCCAGATTTTTTTCATTCTGTTCTGGCAAACGACAGAGATTCTATTCAGCAAGGGGGAAGATGCTTACAGCTTTAATGAGGAGGAAGAGAACATTAAAAAGTGGAGAAAATTGAAGGTGACAGTTCAAACTGGAGAAGGGAAGGAAGTGGGAAGAAGTACGAGAAAGGGTGATGGGGGAGGTAGGAGAGGGGGGAGAGGGAAGATAGGGGGAAATAAGTGTTGGGTCAGAAAAAGGAGAGGTGTCGGAGAAGGAAAGAACTTATGAAGAGTCTGAGACGAAAGGAAGATAAAACTCGGAGGAAAACGGAGTGTGGGGGTGGGGAGGAAGGGGAGGTGAACCATATGGGAAAATCAGTAGGGCAGAAAGGAAATGCTTGATCAGGTGGTGGGAGAGAGGGAAGGAGGGCGGGCGTGAGGTCGGTGTGGGAGTAGTTGTGGGAGGAGGTGGGAGTGAAAGTCTCACAAGAGTGTGATCACATAAGAG
>NC_134811.1:34844833-34859833 GCF_046742065.1 Oratosquilla oratoria | reverse complement strand
CCCATGCGTACGCGCGGTTCCTCTTCATAACCTCCTCCACATCACACCCGGTGCAACATGTGTTTCTCTTCCTTCTCCTCCTTCACCTTCTCTTTCCCATCCTTCTTCTCCACCCCTTTCTTCACCTGCTTCTCCTCCACTTTCTCCTGCTTCTTTATCTCCACCTATTCTTCATCTCATTCCCCTCCCTCATCTCCACCCTTTCTTCACTTCCTTCTCCTCCCTTCCCTTCTCCTTCTTCTGTTCTTCCTTATCCTTATCCTCCTTCCCATCCTTCACTTCCTCGACTTCCTCCTATACGCTTTCCTCTTCTCCTGCTCCTGATCATCATCATCATCATCATCATCATCATCATCATCATCATCATCATCATCATCATCATCATCATCATCATCATCATCATCATCATCATCATCATCATCATCATCATCATCATCATCATCATCATCACCACCATCACCACCACCATCATCACCATCACCATCATCATCATCATCCACCTCGTCTTCCACTTCTTCGTTTTTCAATCCTCTTACTTCCCCATTTCACCTCATCCAAACCCTCCTCCTCCTCCTCCTCTTCCTTATCATCATCGTCATCAACATCTTTATCCTTCTTCTCTTCCTCTACCTCATCCTCCGCATCCTCCTTATATTTCTCTTTCTCCTCGTCTTCCTCCTCCTCTTCCTCATACTTCGATGATTCCATTTCTTCATTTTCTGCTTCTCTTTTTTCTCCTTCACTTCCTCTTCCTCTTTCTCCTCCCATACTTCTATCTTCCTCCATTTCTTTCTCCTGTGCCGTTTCCTACTTCTCCTCCAGGCCTGGGTCCTTCCTTCCTTCATCTGAATAGAATTGCCTAGCGTCCGCGGCAAGTATGTAAGTCAACCCACAGAGCTGAGGGAGTTGAGCAAGTTAAGGAAACTCAAACTCTCCCCAGGAATGGCATGACCCTTCCCATCTCTCCATACCAGTCCCGTTCCTCACGGACCTCATTTCCTTCCCGACTCTTCACCACGCTGCTCCCTTCCACCCATTCAACCTACTCATCCACTCACCCGTCAACCCTCCTTTGGGGGATTCCCAGTGGTTGTTGCTTCCATACGAGTATCTCTTGGTTCTTGAAGACCGAGAAGTCAAGGAGGAGGACTAGGAAGACTTCTGAGGAGAGGATGCCAGGCAATGGAAGTTTTTTCTTTCGTCCCATGGGAAGGGTGAGTTGTCCTGAGGGACAACAATTTTAATGATAACTGTTGTCCGCTCCAGTTTCACCTCCTGGAAACCCGGAGCCCCACAGCAGCTGCCCACGGTCCTCAGGCTCCCCTATAGATCTCTATGGGAAGATACGTTGGACTGTTGACTGCGTTGTATTTGTGTGGGACTTTTTACATGTCATCAGATTGTAATAATAGTAACAGTAGGAGGAGGAGGAGTAGGAGAGGAGGAGGAGGAGAAGGAGATAAGCAGTTGACAGCCCTCCTTATGAGATATGTCAAAGAAATACAGTCGAAGTTGATAGAAGAAAATTTGGGCTCGCTCCAGGGACCGAGTGTCAGCCCCTCGAGGCTACACCTCAAGATGGAGGTGCAGGTATTGACAGGCTTTGAAGACTGGCAACAGTGAAATGATCCTCTTTGACGTTCGTCTCTCAGGTCTAATACTTACAGGTAACCATCGTTAGTCACTTAACCTAAGCACTTCCAAACATATTCACAAACTGCACAGCAATGGCAGTAGAAAGACACAATCATAACATGTATTGGATGGAAGACTTCATATCAGAACTTGACAACGCAATAGGTTTTCTCTGTAACACCAGTTTCGTAATTAAATGGCATGGAGCGACCCAGCAGCAACAACAATAACAACGCCCTCCAGACATCTTATGGAAAGGTTTCCAATGATTTATTGTCCGCCTGTGACTTAAAAAAGAAGAAGAAATAAAAACATGGCCGCTTTCTCTTTCCGAAAGTCTTTCCACGTGGTCGATGTCTCTTACTTCTCGTTTTCTGTGACCTCGACTGACCCATTTCCAATTGACTCCCAGGTACTCCGCCTTTGCCATGACTCTCTCTCACTCCCTTATCTTCCTCGGATAGTTTTCTTACTTCTTATTCTTACTCTTACATATCACCACGGTCGACAATCGTTAAGTTAAAATAAAGATATATTAAGAGAATGATGTGAAAGTCATCTGGTCAATTCAAAATGTTTTAAAGCAGAAATTAAACCATGGGTGTTAGCCAATCTTCTTCTTCTTTTTCTTCTTCTCCTTCTTCTTCTTCATCTTCTTCTTTTCCTTCCTCTGCCTTCTCTTCCCTTTCGTCTTCTTCTTCTTCTGCTTCCTCTGCCTTCTCTTCCCTTTCGTCTTCTTCTTCTTCTTTTTCTTCTTCTTCCTCTTCCTCTCTGCCCTAACCTGCTCTCTACTCTTTAAAATAAGCTAAAAAAGCAACAAATAAATGGTCATCTTTTCCCGGATCTTGTCCCCGTTATATCCTCCATTCGCCTTGTAGTCGGTCGGCCGGCACTCCGGCCTCTACCTGCCCATCTGTCTATGACCCTCAACTTGTCCATGTAGGGTTTAATCGCGCTACATTTTGTATTGGAGCCTTTATGGTTGGCGTAGTCGTGCATATATATATATATATATATATATATATATATATATATATATATATATATATATATATATACATATATATATACATACATATAAATATATATATATATATATATACACATACAATATGTATATGTATATATGTATATATATACATATATGTATATATATATGTATATATATACATATATATATATATATATATACATATATATATATATATCTATATATATACAGTATATGTAATATATATATATATATATATATATATATATTATATATATATATATATACATATATGTATATATATATATATATATATATATATATATATATATATATATATATGTATATATGTATTTGGAATAACAGTCCTTGAAATGTCTGTTGATGTTTTCCTTTTTTTTTTTTTTTGTATATACGTTTCACTTTATTATATTTATATATTTACTTATTTATTCAAGCATTTTTTTATTCATTCATTTGTAATCTTATTTATTTATTCATCTATTCATCTTACTTATCTGAATAATTATCAATTCATATGTTATCTTTTTCATCCATTAATCTATTCAACTATTTCTTTATTTCATTTGTCTATTTGTTTATTTTGTTTATTTTATTAATTCATCTATTCATTTATTTACTTAATTATCAATTATTTATTTATCTATTTATCTGTATGTCTGTTATTCACTTACCAATTACATAATCCTGTATTGTAGGTTATACTAATGTTGACAATGACAACCAGGTTATTTTGGTCAAAGTTAGATTGATTCCCCAGAGAGATTACTTCAGCTTTAAAAAGTCGTCGATCCATCCAGACTTCAGACGTGTTGGGGGGAATGGAGGGAAAGTTCCCATCCCCCTTCCCCCCTTTCCCCCCTTCCCCCCACCCCCCCTTCCCCCCTTCCCCGAGGGAAACGATCGGATCGCCCGACCTAAAGTACGTCACGGTAATAAAGGCCTAAAATCTACGACCAAAATAAATGTCACCGAAAAAAATCGTTATTAACTTCGAAACACTATTAAATTCGTAACACTGCCTGCGGCGAGAGTACACGATAAAGAAAATAAGTTATGCATCAAGAAATAGGTGATAAATAGCCAAAGAGGTGAATTATTATGTAGTCATGAATGGTAATGGGTTATAAAACACGAGGATGAGGTTATCATTCTTTCTGAGTCGGGATGGGGGTGAGGTGACGGGAGTGGAGGATTATCAGAGGGGAGGTATGGGGGGAGGACGCCATCGGCTAAATAAATTTCCCTGATGGAAGCAGCCAGAGAAAATATAAGAAAAGGTTTGTTATTCATCCAGTTGTTGATTTCGCTTCAACTCCGGCAGAGTAGTCGAAGGGTGATTCTAAGCAAAAAAGAAATAAATAAATAAATAAATAAGATAAAATAAAATGATAATTAATAATAATAATAATAATAATAATAATAATAATGATATAATGATAATAATAATAATAATAATAATAATAATAATAATAATTATAACAATAATAATAATTATAATAATAATAATGATAATAATAATAATAATAATAATGATAATAATAATAATAATAATAATAATATATAATAATAATAATAATGATAATAATAATGAGAATAATAATAATAATAATAGTAATAATAATAATTATCATAATAATAATATTAATAATAACAATAATAATAATAATAATGATAACAATACTACTAATAATAGTAATAATAATAATAATAATAATAATGATGATGATGATAATAATAATAATAATAATAATAATGATAATAATAATAATAATAATAATAATAATAATAATAATGATAATAATACTAATAATGATAATAATAATGATAATAATAATAATAATAATGATAATAATAATAATAATAATAATAATAATAATAATAATAATAATAATAATAATAATAATAATGATAATAATACATACATACATATACCAAGGCTTTTTCCCCCTTTCAAGGGAGGTAGCCAAAAAGGGAAAGGCATAAAAACACTCACACCTATTTCATCCCTAGATACACTCCACACCCCTCCCACCCTCCCTCTCATCTGAGCACCTCCTGGATGACGGGTCATCCCTGCACCCTGCCCACCGCCCCGGGTCAGAAGCAGTGTCGCAAGACACAGCACATCCACAGCAAGGCCGCTTCATTTAATCGGCGACCCCCCCTCTCTGTCCCCCCTTGCATATAAGGAGAGGACGGGGAGAAATCCCTTCGGGCTGCGTCAAAATTTACTCACACATACTACCTCCTCATGCAATCACAACATCATCCATATACAACTATTCTCCACTCACCTCTGTCTTCCGTCCTCTCCCTTCCATCCTCAACAGACACTCCCCTCTTCCCCAAAGCCCCCTTCACCCCATCCATCCACCTCATCCTAGGACGTCCCCTCATGTTCACTCCCTCCACATCTGCCTTCCATACCTCTTTTGTTAGTCTTTCTTCACTCATTCTTTCCATGTGTCCAAACCATCCTAATATTCTTTCATCAACCCTATCTCCCAAATCCTTTTTCACCCCTGTTCTCCTTCTCACCTCCTCATTTCTCACTCTACCCAGCCTAGTAACCCCCACCATACTTCTCAGACACCTCATCTCAAACACATTCAAACTCCTTCTCTCTTCTTCTCTCATGTTCCACGTTTCTGCCCCATACAGTGCTGTTGGCACAATCACTCCTTCATACAGTCTCCTCTTCGCATCCGCTCCCAAATGTCTATTCCTCATTACACTCTTTAATCCATCAAGGCATTTACTCGCTTCTCTCAATCTACATTCTACCTCCACCTTCACTCCACCTTTTCCTGCTACACGTGCACCCAATTATCTAAAACTATCCACTTCCTCCAGTCGCTCTCCCTTAATGTTCACTTCCAGTCTACTGCCACTTTCACCCCTTGTACATCTCATCACCTTACTTTTACCCACATTTATCTTTAGCTTTCTTCTATCACATACTCTCCCAAACTCTGCCACCAGCTTCCTCAATCCCTCCTCTGACCCTGCCACAAGCGCAGTGTCGTCCGCAAATAACAGCTGGCTCACCTCCCACTTTTCTCCATTTTCTTTAACCATCTCCAATCCCTGACCCACTACCCTAGCATTCACCTCTCGCACCACCCTATCCATGTATAAGTTGAACAGCCAGGGCGACATAACGCATCCTTGACGAAGTCCCACCTTTACTTCAAACCACTCACTCTCTCCATTTCTAATCCTGACACAAGCTCTACTACTCTCATAAAAACTCTTGACAGCTCCCAAAAGCTTTCCTCCTATCCCATAAATCTGCATAACCTCCCACAGTGCCTTTCTGTCCACCCTATCATAAGCCTTTTCCAGATCCATAAAAGCCCAAAAAACATCCTTCCCCTTTCCTATAGCTTTCTCACATATCTGTCTTACCACAAAGATCTGATCTACACAACCTCAACCTGTCCTAAATCCACACTGTTCCTCACCAATTACTCCTTCTGTTCCTCTCCTAATCCTCTCAATTAAGATCCTCCCATAAGCCTTCCCTACTACACTTAACAGGCTAATCCCTCTGAAACTACTACATTCACACTTGTCCCCTTTTCCCTTGTAAAGAGGAACTATACAGGCACTTCTCCAGTCCTCCGGTACTCTACCCTCTCTCCAGCAAACATTAAATAATCTCACCAACCAGTCCACCACCATGATAATAATAATAATAATAATAATAATAATAATAATAATAATAATAATAATAATAATAATAATAATAATAATAATAATAATAATGATAATAATAATGATAATAATAAGAATGATAATAATAATAATAATAATAATTATAATGATAATAATAATAATAATAATGATAATAATGATAATAATAATAACAATAATAACAATAATAATGATAATAATAATAATAATAATAGTAATAATAATAATAATAACGATGATAATAATAATAATAATAATAATAATAATAATAATAGTAATAATAATAATAATAATAATAATAATAATAATAATAATAATAATAATAATAGTATTAATAATAATAATGATAATGATAATGATAATAATCATAATGATAATAATAATAATAATAATAATAATGATAATAATAATAATAAAAACAATAATAATGATAATAATAATAATGATAATAATAATAATAATAATAATAATAATAATAATAATAATAATAATAATAATAATAATAATAATAATAATGATAATAATAATAATAATAATAATAATAATAATAATAATAATAATAATAATAATAGTTTGTAGAAGCACACATTTCCAGATCATTGAGACAATTTTAGCAAGCACAGTGAGAATTTGCCAGCTAATTTCCTGGTGTGCAGACTATGCAGTGTGACACAAAAATAATAGTAATAATAATAATAATGGTTGCTGCTGTGCTGGGGTAGTAGCTGCATGGTAACATACATTCACTACTTTAGTGACTATATTGGGTCACCCTAATTGACCAGAGCCACAAATTATTCATCATTGTTATACTACGACTGTCCCTCCGTTATGCTGTCCCCCAACCCCTTGCTGCTGTCCTGTACCATTTCTCTGAGTATTCATTTTCTGCTGTGGGGGAATTCCCTGTGGTAGGGGAAAAGAATACTGCCACCAAGTATTTCCACTTGGGTCGTATGAGGCGAGAAGAAAGGGACGGGGAGTGGGACTAGGCATCCTTCTCCTTGTAGCCCCACAGGGGACATTCCTAAACGAAAAAGTAAAGGCATAAGAGGGTCTGGGAGTTTTCGGAACAGCACCACAAGGTTTGGCTCTTTTAATGTGCGTGGATGTGGTACAGATGAGAGTAAAAGGTAAGAGATAGGTAGTATGTTTGTGAGAAGAAAAATGGATGTGTTGGCTTTGAGTGAAACTAAGTTGAAAGGGAAGGGTGAGTGTAAGTTTGGGAGTGTAAGAGGGAGGTTATCAGGAGTGAAGAGAGGGCGAGGGAGGGAAGGGGTGGCTATTCTAGTAAGTGAAGAGATGGGTGAACGTGTAGTGGAGTGGAAGGAGGTTTCCTCAAGGATAATGTGGATGAAGGTGAAACTGGGAAAGGAGATGTGGGTCTTTGTAAGTGCATATGGGCCTGGCAGTGAGAAGAGTGTAGAAGAAAGGGAGGCCTTTTGGATAGATTTAAATGAGTGTATAGAGGATTTAGGGAGAAATGTCAACGTAATAGTACTGGGAGACCTTAATGCTAGGGTAGGAAATGGTCCAATTGATGGAGTGGTTGGGAAATGTGGAGTTCCAGGAAAGAATCATAGTGGAGAGTTGATGGTGGAAATGTGTCTAGAAAGAGAGTTGATGATAGCAAATACAGTGTTTCGGAAGAAAGTCAAGTATAAGTACACATGGGAGAGGGTGGTGGATGGAAGGGTGGTAGATAGAGCGTTGATGGATTATGTAGTGGTAAATAGGACCATGATAGGAAGAGTTAAGGATGTACATGTGCTAAGGGGAGAGGTGGGGGAATAGCAGATCCTTTTTTGGTGGAAGGTAAGTTGAGAGTGGAGGATAGATGGAGAAAGAGGAAGGGGACAAAAGGTAGGGAGGTGCTTAGAGTGAACTCTTTAAATGAAAAGGAAAAGGAGAAGGAGTACAAGAAGAAGCTGAAGGAGGAGTGGGAGGGTGTGAAGGATAGAGTAGAGCTAGGTCTGGAGGAGGAATGGGGATGGTTCAAGGAGGGAGTCACAAAGTGTGCAAGGATGGTATGTGGAACAAGAAGGACAGGAGGAAATAGAAGGAAGGGTAGTGAATGGTGGGATGAGGAAACAAAGAAGGTTGTAGAAGAGAAGAAGCGAGCTTTCACAGATTGGTTACAAAATAGGACGAGGAGTCATATGAGAGGTACAAAGAAAAGAAAATAGAAGTAAAGCAAAAGGTAAAGGAGGCAAAGAGGAGAGCAGGTGTTAAGTGGGGTAAGAGTATGACAGAAAATTTTGAAAGTAATAAAAAGATGTTTTGGAAAGAAATTAAGAGAGGAAGAGGAGGCGAATCAAATAGAGAAGAAAAGGTAAAGGGTGCAGATGGAGAGATGATAATGGAAGAGAAGGCAGTAAGGGGAAGATGGGCAGAATATTTTAGGGAGTTGCTAAATGTGAAGGAGGATAGGGAGGGAAAGATAGTTGCAGTGGGAAATGCTAAGAAAATGAGAATGATGAGTGAGGAAAATGGAGAAGAAATAAGGAAGGATGAAGTGAAGGCAGTTGTTAAGATGATGAAAGCAGGTAAGGCACCTGGTCTGGATGGATGCCATGCAGAATGTCTAAAAAAAAGGAGGTACAGTGATGGTGGACTGGCTGGTGAGGTTATTTAATGTTTGCTGGAGAGAGGGTAGAGTGCCGTAGGACTGGAGGAGTGCCTGTATAGTTCCACTTTACAAGGGAAAGGGGGACAAGTGTGAATGTAGTAGTTTCAGAGGGATTAGCTTGTTAAGTGTAGTTGGGAAGGCTTATGGGAGGATCTTGATTGAGAGGATTAGGAGAGGAACAGAGAGAGTAATTGGTGAGGAACAGTGTGGATTTAGGACGGGTAGAGGTTGTGTAGATCAGATATTTTTTGGTAAGACAAATATGTGAGAAAGCTATAGGAAAAGGTAAGGATGTTTTTTTGGGCTTTTATGGATCTGGAAAAGGCTTACGATAGGGCAGAGAGAAAGGCACTGTGGGAGGTTATGCAGATATATGGGATAGGAGGAAAGCTTCTAGGAGCTGTCAAGAGTTTTTATGAGAGTAGTAGAGCTTGTGTCAGGATTAGAAATGGAGAGAGAGAGTGAGTGGTTCGAGGTAAAGGTGGGACTTCGTCAAGGATGCGTTATGTCGCCCTGGCTGTTCAACTTATACATGGATGGGGTAGTGCGAGAGGTAAATGCAAGGGTAGTGGGTCAGGGATTGGAGATGGTTAAAGTAAATGGAGAAAAGTGGGAGGTGAGCCAGCTGTTGTTTGCTGACGACACTGCGCTTGTGGCAGGATCGGAGGAGGGACTGAGGAAGTTGGTGACAGAGTTTGGGAGAGTATGTGCTAGAAGAAAGCTAAAGATAAATGTGGGTAAAAGTAAGGTGATGAGATGTACAAGGGGTGAAAGTGGCAGTAGACTGGAAGTGAACATTAAGGGAGAGCGACTGGAGTGTGGATAGTTTTAGATACTTGGGTGCAAATGTGGCAGGAAAAGGTGGAGTGAAGGTGGAGGTAGAATGTAGATTGAGAGAAGCGAGTAAATGCCTTGATGGATTAAAGAGTGTAATGAGGAATAGACATTTGGGAGTGGATGCTAAGAGGAGACTGTATGAAGGAGTGATTGTGCCAACAGCACTGTATGGGGCAGAAACATGGAACATAAGAGAGGAAGAGAGATGGAGTTTGAATGTGTTTGAGATGAGGTGTCTGAGAAGTATGATGGGGGTTACTAGGCTAGACAGAGTGAGAAATGAGGAGGTGAGGAGAAGAACGGGGGTGGAAAGGGAGTTGGGAGATAGGGTTGATGAAAGAGTATTAGGATGGTTTGGACACATGGAAAGAATGAGTGAAGAAAGACTAGCAAAAGAGGTATGGAAGGCAGATGTGGAGGAAGTGAACATGAGGGGACGTCCTAGGATGAGGTGGATGGATGGGGTAAAGGGGGCTTTGGGGAAGAGGGGAATGTCTGTTGAAGAAGGACGGGAGAGGATAGAAGACAGGGGTGAATGGAGAATGGTTGTATATGGATGATGTTGTGATGCATGAGGTGGAATGGATGGGGGGATGGGGGGTGAGGTAGTATGTGTGAGCAAAATTGACGCAGCCCGAAGGGATTTCTCCCCTTCTTCTACTTTTATGCATGGGGGGACGGAGAGGGGGGGTCGCCGATTTAATTAAGCGGCCTTGCTGTGGATGTGCTGTGTCTTGCGACACTGCTTCTGACCCAGGGCAGTGGACAAGGTGCAGGGATGACCCGTCATCCAGGAGGTGCTAAGATGAGAGGGAGGGTGGAGGGGTGTGGAGTGTATTCAGGGATGGAATGGGTGGGAATGATTTTATGCCTTTTCCTTTTTGACTACCTCCCTTGTAAGGGGGAAAAAGCCTTGGTATATGTATGTATGTAATGATAATAATAATATTAATGAATATATGGAAAAATAAATGGAGTAAAATAAGTAAATGAATAAATAATAATGATAGCGATAGTAATGATAACTAATCTATTAGTAGTTAAATAGATAACTTAAATAATAAATAAATTAATTAATATATATATATATACATATATCTATATATATATATATACATATATATATATATATATATATATATATATATATAAATACTCGTATATAACATAAAAATAAATAATTAAACAATTAATTAAATTATATTGAATTGATTTAGATTAAATAAGATAAACACAACAGAATAATAAATATCGGGATACATTTGGAACAAATATAGTTATCTCGATTTGTCCTGGATTATAGAACGATATACTGTAGATATTGATTCTACTTGATTTATGAAGGTATAGTTTGTATACATTCATAATGAATAGTGAATACCAGTGACAACTGAAGAGTTATCCACACATGTGACAGGAGACTCAACAAAAAAGAACAAATTAGAAAACGAACTAATTAATTGATAAAAAGAATGGAATATAAGAACAAATGTAAAAAATGAGATAGGATTATATGCATTTAGGAAGAACAAAACGTAATCAAGTAAAATAAAATAAAAGAAAACAAAATAGGATACAATAGAATAAAATGAAGTAAAATAAAGTAAGATAGAATACAAAAAAATAAAATAAATTAAAGTCTGAAAAAAAGAGAGGAGGCCTATTAGAAAATTTTAGGAAATACAAGATGCGTTCAAAGAAGTATGAAGGTTTATTTGATCTTGAATTATTTGAGAATATGGTTTCTAAATATATACCATGACTCATCGAAGGGGAACAAATAGTTTGCTGGTTACGAGGGGCTAAAGCACAGCTGAAGAAAGATTGATGGCGTCAGTTGGCAAAAAAGAAGTACCGCATGACATATGTATATATATATATATATGTATATATATACATATATATATATATATATATATATATATATATACATAAATACATATATATATATATATTTATATATATATACATATATATACATGTATACATATATATATATATATATCTATATATATATATATATATATATATATAAATATATATACCATTTGAAGGGCTTAAGATGCTATTCTCTTTTATTCCATTTCAAACTTCTAGTCTAATGTCTGTTTTCTTTTATCGTTTTTTTTTTCTTTCTTTCTTTTCCGTGCAGCAAAGTTCCTGTTTCTTTTATCATTACTATTATTAGTATTTATATTGTTATTATTATTATCCTTATTATTGCTAATTCCATTGTTTTGTTTTTGATGTTATTGTCATTGCTATAAATTTGGTTATTGTTGTTTTGTTGATATTGTTGTTGTATTTCTGCTTGTGCTGCTATTGTTGTATATCTACTTTTAATTTCTATTCATTTTTTCCAAACAATCCGTTTAAGCAAATAGGCACTGGCTCGTTGCTTGTTAGGTTACGTTAGGTTAGGTGTTGTTAATCTATCATCACCTCTTTTATTTTCATTTATACTTGTATATATGTATTTTTTCTGCTTTCTTTCAAATTTCTTTTTCAAACAATACATATAACCAAAAAAAAGCATTTTGCAAGGTCGCGAGGCACTGGCACTGCCTCGTGGTTTCTGGGCCAAGTCTCTCTCTCTCTGGCCGGGAAGGCGGCCGGCCTTGGTGCCTGCGGGAGTCGGGCGACGCTAGACTTGGTAACAGTAGTGTCTTGGCATAATCGCTTTCATTAAGCTTTGCACCCAAAACCAGTCTTTTGTTTAGTTCCTAGCGAGTGAAAGGAGGGGTGAGAAAGACAACTCAACAGGGTTATGCCTGTGGACGGAACTGAGTTTGGGTTTAAGGATACACACACGTACACACGCACACACACAGAAACACACACACACACACACATGCACACACACATATATACACGCACACACACACATACACATAGCATTACCCATAGATCGGACCTACGAGCTCTGAGCTCTCTTCCAGGAGGGAAATAGCTGTCGATCACGAGTCCAACACGTGATCCAAAGACCAAGTGAATACACACACACACACACACACACACACACACACACACACACACACACACACACACACAAACAAACACGCACATACAATGGAGATGAGGTGAAAGAAGAAAACAAAGGAAAACAAGTGCATTAGAAAGAGAAAAATGTGCCAATGAAAAGGATTGGCGAAAAGGAAGAACTGAAAGAGCAAACAAAGGAAAACAAGTTCACTGGAAGGAGAAAAATGTGCCAAAGAAAGAGATTTAGAAAAATGAAGAACTAAGAATTAATTTTGCTGCCAATTACAATGACTCGATATCCGCAGCCCCATAGCAGCTAGCAACGGTCAAGTCGTCTTATATATATATATATATATATATATATATATGTATATATATATATATACATATATGTATACATGCATACATACATATATATATATATATATGTATATATATGCATATATATATATACGTATATGTATACATACATACAATATGTATATACATATATATATATATATGTATATATATATATATACATACATATATGTATGTATATATGTGTACATATATGTATATATATATATATATATATATATATATATATATATATATATATATATATATAGACATTCTGACAGGTTGATCTAAGTGGAGTAGGAAACACAGGAGTCTTAGTCCTAGTTTATTCCTGACTAATTTCGCAGATATGCTTTTTTTTAAGTTTACCTGGGAAACTAGTAAGAAATAAGTTCGAACTAAGACTCCTGTGCTTCCTACTCCACTTACGTCATATATGTGTATATATATATATATATGCATATATAAATGTATATATATATATACATTATATATATATATATATATACATTATATATACAGTATATATATGAGAGAGAATGTGGGTGGGGAAGGGCAAACGAAGATGTGTTAGGAATAGAGTTTATTGCCCTAACGTTGCGACCAACTTGGTCTTCTTCAGAGGACTACAGCATTACAAACGGATCACAATTCTTATATTCGTAGTGAGAGGGAACCCGCCAAGGTATGAGCGTCATGTTTTCCCTTTGGCTAACGATTTAATTATTAGGACACTTGCTGCTTTCAAGAGGCATTTAAACCCGTCTCTGTCGTTGTTGTTCTTGTTGGCGGCGATATGTGCAGCTTCCACAGTTTTTCTCATTTTCTTCTCAAATCCCTCGTGTAGAATTTCTGCGTTGTTCCAATCAGGTAGATGTCCACATTTGTCCAGGTGACGAACCAGGGAGTTAGATGTTCTATGAGCCCTGAGATCGTTTTTGTGCTCATTCAAGCGTTTATTGAACCCTCGACCTGACTCACCGAAATAAGATGATGGACAACCGTTGCATGGAATACGGTAAATGACACTGAGATTATTACGCATATTATTATGTTTCTTAAATATTTTTCCTATTTTATTGGAAGATATTTTTGCTATATTTATTCCACCTTTTAACAAATATTCATCAATAGCTAGGGTGTTTATAGAATTAGGGACAGAAATAAAATGAGACTTATCCTTTCCCGGGGTTCGGACGTTTGAGCCATCGTAGATCTTCTTGGCTTTCCAGGACAACAAGGAAAGCCAAGAAGATCTACGATGGCTCAAACGTCCGAACCCCGGGAAAGGATAAGTCTCATTTTATTTCTGTCCCTAATTCTATAAACACCATAGCTATTGATGAATATTTGTTAAAAGGTGGAATAAATATAGCAAAAATATCTTCCAATAAAATAGGAAAAATATTTAAGAAACATAATAATATGCGTAATAATCTCAGTGTCATTTACCGTATTCCATGCAACGGTTGTCCATCATCTTATTTCGGTGAGTCAGGTCGAGGGTTCAATAAACGCTTGAATGAGCACAAAAACGATCTCAGGGCTCATAGAACATCTAACTCCCTGGTTCGTCACCTGGACAAATGTGGACATCTACCTGATTGGAACAACGCAGAAATTCTACACGAGGGATTTGAGAAGAAAATGAGAAAAACTGTGGAAGCTGCACATATCGCCGCCAACAAGAACAACAACGACAGAGACGGGTTTAAATGCCTCTTGAAAGCAGCAAGTGTCCTAATAATTAAATCGTTAGCCAAAGGGAAAACATGACGCTCATACCTTGGCGGGTTCCCTCTCACTACGAATATAAGAATTGTGATCCGTTTGTAATGCTGTAGTCCTCTGAAGAAGACCAAGT
>NC_134811.1:34839833-34842333 GCF_046742065.1 Oratosquilla oratoria | reverse complement strand
TGATTTACCCAGTGTTGAATAAGACCATCTGGGACGGTAACCAAAATGAAAATAAAAAATGGTGCCATGCAGGACCAAGTTAAGTCAAAACAGGGTTTAACCCTCTCAATAGTGAGTTAGGACCTTCGTCCGCCGGATGAGATTGCCTGGCTCTTGTCTGATTAAATATAAAAGATGACGCCAGTCCCAGAAGGGGTAAAGGAGGAAACTTTGTTGAAGTTTATATAAGGGAGACTATAATCAGCCTTGATGATGTGGAAGGAGGGAAGAAGGGAGAGGAGTGGAGGGAGAGGATGCGAGAGTGGGAGAAGGAGTTGGAATAGGAGGGAGAGTGAGAGGCTCGTTTAGTATATTGCCAGCGTTTCTATGCTTGGGGACAAGAGGGGAGGTGGGAGAGAATGAGAGACAAAAACCGAGATAGAAAGAGAGAGAGAGAGAGAGGGGGGGAGGGAGAATGAGAGAGAGAGAGAAAGAGAGAGAGAGAGGGGGGAGGGAGAATGAAAGAGAGAAAGAGACAGATAGAGATAGAGAGAGAGGGTGGGGGAGGGGGAATAAGAGAGAGAATGAGAATGAGAGAGAGAAACAGAGACAAACAGAGAGAGAGACAGAGAGAGAGAGAGAGAGAGAGAGACAGAGAGAGAGAGAGACAGAGAGAGAGGAAGACAGAGAGAATGAGAAAGAGGTGGTCAGCAAAGAAGAGCAGTGAAGGCGACAATGTTACAAATGGTGGCAGGTGCTATGGCTTCAGACCAGCAGGTATCCTTGGAATGTTGATTTTTTTTTCTTTTCTTTTTTAAAGAAGTAACCCAACATCTGAATTTGGCCACTTCATTTTCTCAGCATATGTTTCGAGTAACCTTCATTTCTTGGTTTCTTGGTGTCAGTTCACTTGGTTTTGAGTTAAGGGCAAAAGAGACTTCGTTTACATTCTTTTTGTGCACGAAAAGGTACAATCTAAGTGAGAAAATGTATTGTTTACATTGTACGCGAGCCTGTAGAACGGTCCATTATTCTCTCGTTTTTTACAATAGGGATTGTACGGAAGCTTTTATAACCACGAAGAATGCAAACATACTTTCAAACACACACACACACACACACACACACACACACACACACACACACACACACACACACACACACACACACACACACACACACACACACACACACACACGCACGCACGCACGCACACACACATACACACACATATATACACACACACATTGAGCGAAATTGGTCCTTGTACAAACGGATGTCATTCAATATTATTGAGACATATTGCATCTTCCGTCTGACACAGGAACCGTCTCTCTTCATGGTTTCAGGCCCAGGGTTCATATTATCAGGTTTGTTGGTGCAGGGCATGTATAGCTTGTTCTAATACTCTCTGTGTATGGTGCCATACATTCCATGGTAATGGTTTGGTACGTTCACATGATGTAGTATTGGATGCCCTTTTTATGGTGTTTGTTTACTGTTTATTTTCGTTTTTATTTGCTTGTTTGCCTGTTTATTCAATTCATCTACTTATTTATTTATCAATTCATATATTTATTTATTTATCTATGTCTTTGTTTGTTTTATCTTTTATATTCTACATCATTTGATTCATCTATCTATCCGACTTTCATTTTATTCTATTTCATCTTATTTAAGTTCATTTAATTATTTATTTATTTGTTTATTTATTTCAATACTCATTTATCTTTCTATTAATTTGTTTATTTATTCATCTATCATAATAAAACAATTTTTCTATTCCTAAGACTATTGGTCATAGCTCTAAATAAACTTCTTTTGATCTTTGTCGTAGACTTGAAGGATTATGCTCGGGGTACGCATCGTTTAAGGTAATCACTGAATGATTAAGGATCCTGGTTTCTGACTTTGTGAAGGATCCATCTGCTGTTCAATTAGCAATCAAGGAGAAGCCGTACTTCAATGGCTTTCCTTCTGATCATATTCAGAGTTGGGCCACAGTGGCTCTCAAGTCTGCTTTCATCACATTCAAAGAGGTTTTCACCGGAATTCTCTGAAATGTACTGAGATCTATCCGCGCAAAGCTCTTTCATGAGTCTCTGTATCTCTATATATCTAATGTCTTTCTGTCTCTCTCTCTCGCTCTCGCTCTCTCTCTCTCTCTCTCTCTCTCTCTCTCTCTCTCTCTCTCTCTCTCTCTCTCTCTCTCTCTCTCTCTCTCTCTCTCTCTCTCTCTCCTCTCTCTCTCTCTCTCTCACACACACACACACACACACACACACACACACACACACACACACACACACACACACACACACACACACACACACACACACACACACACACACACACACACACACACACACATAACAATAGAATATATCATATTACTAAATTTACTTATCTGTTTATCGTAACCATTGGTTCAAAAATATTAGTCAATATAATCTTAATCAATGTCTCATAAATCTAACATTATTTTACTACTCTTCCTCCTCCTTCTTTTCTATTATATTTT
>NC_134811.1:34824833-34827333 GCF_046742065.1 Oratosquilla oratoria | reverse complement strand
CCCATTGACCTCCCCCTCACCTTCCCCCTTCTCCTCCCTACCAGTTCCCCCTTTACCTCCCCATCCTTCCCACATTCCCATTTCTTTCCCCCATTCACCGTCCCTTTCCCTCCCCCACCAGTCCCTTTCCCTCCCTTTCCTCGTGTCTCCCCTATCCTCCCCTCTTCCCTCCCCTTCTTTCGACCTCCATTACTCTCCCTATCCTCTTTCCTCTATCCCACCTTCTCGTACCCCCCTACCCCCTCCACTTATTAATTTCCCTCCCTTTCCCTCTCCATATCCTTCCCCCTCTCACACCCCTTCCCCTCTACCTCCACCTCTCATCCTCTCTACCTCCCCTACCTTCCACATCCTCTTCCCCCAACCCTCCCTCTCCTACCCCCTTA
This sequence comes from Oratosquilla oratoria, assembly GCF_046742065.1. Classification (NCBI taxonomy): domain Eukaryota; kingdom Metazoa; phylum Arthropoda; class Malacostraca; order Stomatopoda; family Squillidae; genus Oratosquilla; species Oratosquilla oratoria. Next base: position 34,826,947 of record NC_134811.1, on the reverse strand, counting down.
CCACTCCCCTTATTACAAAGGATTACAAAGGATTACAAAGGTGGAGCATGCCGACAAGAGACCTTTTGGTCCATAACTAGGTCGAATGCGAAAAAATATATATAAATGTTAAAAAAATAGATAAAATGAAATATAATTTATAACAATATAAATAATAATAAATAAAATAAATAATACATGGGTATAGTTAAATGATAAACAAACTGGTAAATAGTAAATAATAATAAACTGACAAATAAATAATAATAAACGGAAATCAAGCAAATAATAAATAAACGGACAAATAATAACAAACAAATAATCAAATTATATAAAATAAATGGCAGTCATTACAGCATCTTGCTTAAATGTTTATCTAAACGAATCTTAAAGCTTCGAACAGAACTACATTGCACTGCCTCTGCAGGAAGTTTCTTCCATTCATTAACTACACGGTTGGCGAAGTTGTTTCTACCCACTTCCAAATTAAATCTATTTCCTGACACTTTGAGACCATTATTTCTTGTCGGATTCTCATTCAGTGTAAGAATTTTGTCACTTTTGATGTTGTCTAATCACTTTTGTCTTATCACTCTCTCCCTCTTCCTTTGCCCTTCCCCTACCCTCCCTTACCCATCTCCTACCCCTAATTCTCCCCTACCTATGTCCTTATCCATATCCCTCCCACTCCCCATATCCCTCTTCCACTCCTCCTCCCATCTCCTACCCCTATCCCTCTCCTTACCCATATCCCTATTCCCCTCTCTCACCCTAACCCTCTCCCTTCTCCTTATTCTCCTCCTTTTCGTCCCTTTTCCCTTTATTATCCCCTCTCCTTTCCCGTTTTTCCTCCTTCCATCTCCCACTTCTTCCCCTTCTTCACTCCCCTTTCATTCCTTGTCCTCCCCTTTCCCCATTCATCCTCATTTCCACTTCTCCATTCCTCCTCCTAAACGTCCCTTACCCACTCCACTTCCCTTACATTCTATGCATTCTTTTCATTGCAACTTTTCCCACCTCCTCCTCCCTCTACTCTCCTTTTCTCCTCCCCTCCTTCTCTTCCTCCCCCTCTCCTCCTCCTTCTTCTCCTGACGCATCCTTATTTTTGTAACCTGACAGCATCCTTGCCCTTATTGCTGCTCTTGTTTGCCACCCCCCCCCCCACACACACGAGGATTCGTCTCTCCTCCATTTCTTTAGCCTCATACACGTCGTCACGACTGTGTGTGTATGTGTGTGTGTGTGTGTGTGTGTGTGTGTGTGTGTGTGTGTGTGTGTGTGTGTGTGTGTGTGTGTGTGTGTGTGTGTGTGTGTGTGTGTGTGTGTGTGTGTGTGTGTGTGTGTGTGTGTGTGTGTGTGCGTGTATGTGTGTGTGTGTGTATGTGTGTGTGTGTGTGTGTGTGTGTGTGTGTGTGTGTGTGTGTGTGTGTGTGTGTGTGTGTGTTTACGTGTGTGTGTGTTTACGTGTGTGTATGATTGTCGTGCTCCCTTGGTAGCTGTGGCCAAGATGGTTAGATCAGGGAGACACGAACAATCTGATATAGTTTTAGTATCACATTTTTATCTCTCAAGATGGTGGTGTTAAATGAGACTAATTTCTCTTATCTATGACTTTTATTTGTTATGTTATTATTTGCTCTTTAATGACATGTGTAAATTGAGTGTGTGGGGTGAGGGAGGAAGGACTTGATAATTAATACCGACCTTCTTTATGATACTCTGGGCCAGTCTTGACTTCCGATACTCAAAACTTTGTAGACTTCTACAAGAGAGCTGCCTTGACTCTTTAACTGTTACTTAGACTGAAAAACTGAAAGAACTAAACTTGACTCTGCTGCTGGCCCACATGAAACCTCTGTAAGAGATAGGCTCCTCCTACAACCAATTATGGTTGGCTTGATTCTTTCTGTTTATCATATACTGGCCAATAGGACACATGTCTCTTCGTAAACACCCTTGCCTTCAGAGGTGTCATGTCAATTAAGAAAGCCTGACCTCAGCAAGAAAGAAATGGTGTTTATGACTCGAGAAGGTTTTTATGGCTCGAGAAGGGGCCCCCGCGCGCGATGCGATGATAAAAACTAGTATCACTAGTATCACACTTTCTAGTATCAACTAGTATCAACCAGTGATTA
>NC_134811.1:34807333-34817333 GCF_046742065.1 Oratosquilla oratoria | reverse complement strand
TGAGGATGTGCCCCCAAGAAGCTGAGGGTGACGCCATCTTGATTCCTTACGAAGTAGATTTCCCTCCTCCGGGCACACTGCCTACTTCACTGTAAGTGCCATTGATGTAATACGAAGTTTTGGTAAACATTACATGAACATTACATGAATGTATCCCCGAAACGATCGATATAGTTTACACAATATATTGACACAATACTATTTTGGAACATGCGATCCACTCAACAGGACTCTTGAACGCGATAGTTATATTCAGTTAAGTGCTATGGGTGCCCACTCAATACGGCTCTTTAAATGTCATCACTACACTCAGTAACGTTGTAAGATACGGATGATTTGGCAATGTCGATGTTATTGATCGCGTAGGGAACCCTGGGCCAATAACGTGGGACATGGCCGCTTTTAGATGAATAACATCTAGTCTGGTGTAGGTAAACCAAGTATGTTTAGATTCGGTCTAGGGTAACAAACTCCCCTTCCCTGACTCAGAAAGGTTTAAGAAGGAAATAGGCAACAAATAGCTTACCAACAGGGTGGTTAACGAATGGAATAGACTTAGTAAGTATGTAGTGAGCGCTGAAATAATTGGTTGTTTTAACCCATTAAACTCCGATGACAAGATGTCTTGTCATTTGGTCAAATAAAAAAAAAATCATAAAACACCAAAATGTTTGATCAAACATTTTGGTGTTTTATGATTTTTTTTTTTTTTATTTGACCAAATGACAAGACATCTTGTCATCGGAGTTTATTGGATTAAGAGATTAGATAACTTTATAGATAGGGATGACAGATGGTAAGGGACATGGAACTGCCTAGTGTAGAGAACTTTCTGCCGCCAGGTAGTCTCGAACCGCCTCCACTCCTGACCTTGCGCTCTAAATCACTCAGCCAGCGAGCATCCTAATATGTATTATACATTTGCTAAATCTATGTAAATGTTCTCATTCACTGAATGGATGGTGAAGGAAAGACAGAATACTGTATAGTCAAATATGTGATGAAAAATTAATCAAGAAAGAAAGTCGTTCAAGTAAAACGGTAAAGTATTTGCTATACATGTCTTGACGGGACTAAAGTAGAGATATATATGTACACATTTTCATCTTGAAACCTTATTTCCACAAGTATTAGGATAAAAAATCAACCCACAAAGGCCTTCGTATCTATAGATTCCCTACGTATTTCTAAAGGCCATCAGATCCTTCGCCTTTCAATATTAAACATAAATTCGAAAAAAGAAATTAAATAAATGGCAATCAAATATGGCAAAAGTACTTTCATTATCATCTACGTACCCTTTTGTATCCAACCTATCCACTGCGTTTTAATTTTCTTCGTACAGCGCACCCAAACACCATACTTCCCTCTTTCACAATGAACGATAATGGATTTCTTTGTTTTTTCCTGTTTTCCACTCATCTCCGTCTATTTCTTCCCCTTCGCTGCTTGTTCCTATTTTGTTTATTTCCTCCCTCACATTGCTCTGATCTGAACTAAGCGTTTTTTTCCTTCACCAGTACCATTTTATTTCTTTTATGTTCATGATCTTTCCAGTTTGTTTCGGTCTTCCTGACCATATCCTTCCATCCACTTTCGATGCTTAAACTCGTGCCATTCTCTCCATTTCCATTTATTTTACTTTCCGTTACTATCACAGCTAAATTGTATTCTTTCCTACTTTCACCATTGTAAATTTTTCCTTTTTTATGGGGCATGTTTGTCAGGAGTTAAGAGTGAAATGGTTCAGTTGATTAGTACGAATTTTTGGAATATATTCCTCCCCACATGGAAAATGTTGTCGTGTAAAAAAAAAATGCTGAAACGATGTGTGCACAAACTGGATACGGTTGACGACAATGGATTGACATTATTTTGGGGTCATAATCGGTGAAACTTTGCCGTAGACTGATTTTCGCAAAATCTTTGTATGTGACCTAATTCTTTTTTTCTTTCTTTCTTTTTATGAAGGAATCAACAGAAGCACAAAAGGCATGATAGAGACAAACTAACAAGTAGCATATGTATATTTTGCATACATAATTGTTTAATGTATATCAATGAACGTGTTATCAGATCCCCTTAAATATTGAAGACCTGTATCAAACTCCTGATTCTCCGATCTTTTTTTTTTTTTAAGAAAACAGGTTCGAAGTTGTTGTTTCTTTTATATTCATTATCAATTTTACAATTCACTGCGGGTCCCATCCCAATATGTCATTGTCTTTAATGAGGTCTGAGGACCATACAGAAACAGTAGACTCCATATGTGGCGTATAAATTACCTATTTGGCTGTTTGATGTTCATTGGACTCCTGTGTTCAAAAGATCACGTGATCAAATCTATTTTCTCTTTGTCAACATAAGCTCTGTCCTGTTACTCGAGTAGTTTTACTTGCTCTCTAAGTGACAGATACTATGTTTATGCTCTCGTAACAGGCAGAAAATTAATTCATTGTAGGAAAGAAGCCCATTATCTCTTTCAGCTTCAGCATCCATTGTCAGCTGACTCTGACCGAAAAGTAATGAAACAGATCGAAAATTATCCAGTCATCCGCAATTTTTCAATGTTCATTAGACAAGATTGGAGAGACTGTGACGTTGTTTCATAAAGAGATAGAAAGATAGAGAAAGAAAAAGAGGGAAATTGAGAGAAGGGACCCCGGATCAAGGGTACCCTCTGTCTTGACCAGGCTTCTTCCCCCCCAGTGTCCACATTTCCACCCCCCTTCCTCCCTCTCTCCTCCCTCCTTCCCTTCCCTTCCCTTCCCTTCCCTTCCGCTCACTTGTCAGTCTGAACACGGAGGCATCACAAGAAGTTGAACTCCCCTCACGTGCTGCCTCTGATGTTTCCGCTTCCGATGCGCCTTCCCACTCCCCCACTTAGTATGTGTGTGTGTGTGTGTGTGTGTGTGTGTGTGTGTGTGTGTGTGTGTGTGTGTGTGTGTGTGTGTGTGTGTGTGTGTGTGTGTGTGTGTGTGTGTGTGTGTGTGTGTGTGTGTGTGTGTGTGTGTGTGTGTGTGTGTGTGTGTGTGTGCATATAAAATCCTAACGTTCCATGGCTTAGGTTTGAATATCTGCAATAGTGCCAAAGAACGACAATAGTCAGAAGCTGTGCGGACGGACAGAGATGTGAGATCGAGAACAGGTACCAGAGGACGGAGGACCGTGCAAATGAGGCAGAAAGGAAAAGAATAGAAAAACAGAGTTCCGGAGGACAGTCAGGACGGAAATGGATTGACGGGTGAGAATACGAAAATCGTAGAGTAGGAGGTCCAGGAAAGGGAAAGAAGAAAGGAAGGAGGAAAGGAAGGATGGAAAGGAACAGCGAGGCAATAATAGTTGGGGAGATGAGTTATAGAGGTGAAGAAATGGATTATAAAAATGTGGGGAGAAGTTAGAAAAGTAGAGAGCTTGATGACAAAACTGGAGAGATGGTCTAGAAAGGTGAGGAGATGGATTAGAAAAGCGGTGAGCTAGGTTAAAAAGGTAGAGAGATCAAATAAAAAGGTGGAAAGATCAGTTAGAAAGCTAAAAAGCTGGGCTAGAAAGGGAAAAATATAAAGGTGTAGAAGAAGAATAGAAAGATGGAGATAAAAGCTAGAAAAAAGGGAATGGGGGTTAGATAAGTGGAGACCTGGAGTGGAAACGTGGAGACAATGAGTTAGACCAAATTGTCCAGAAGACTTGGCGGTGGGCGAAGAGAGATCGGTGAGAATGCGAAGAAGACCGGAAAATTGAACTTTGATTTGGCGGAAAGTGTTGTAGGTGGTACAATGCTGCGAAAAAGGTGGGGCAGGAGCAAATGAACGTGCGAGGGTTATACCAAAGCGGTTGTCCAACGTTTGTGCTATTTGTATGTATATATCTACGTTATGTACACTTGTGCGTATAACGTATGTGTGTGTGTATGTACGCATGTATGTATGTATGTATGTATGTATGTATGTATGTATGTATGTATGTATGCATGTATGTATATATGTATGTATGCATGTGTGCATGATACACGTGTGTATGTTTGTGCGTATGTACGTATGTATGTGTGTATGTAATATATATATATATATATATATATATATATATATATATATATGTATATATATATATATATATATATATATATGTGTGTGTGTGTGTGTGTGTGTGTGTGTGTGTGTGTGTGTGTCTGTGTGCGTGTGTGTGTGTGTATATATATATATATATATACATATATATATATATATATGTATATATATATGTATGTACTTATGTATGAATGTATGTATGTACAGACAGACACACACACATACACACACATACATACACACATATACACACATACGTACATACACACAGACACACACACACACACACACACACACACACATACATGCATACATACATACATACACACACATACACACACACACACACACACACACACACACACACATATATATATATATATGCATATATATATAGATAGATAGATAGATAGATATATTTACATGTACATATATATGTATATACAGTATATACACACACATATATATATATATATATATATATATATATATATATATGTATGTATGTATGTATGTATATATACATGTACATATATATATATATATATATATCTATACATATGTGTGTGTGTGTGTGTGTGTGTGTGTGTGTGTGTGTGTGTGTGTGTGTGTGTGTGTGTGTGTGTGTGTGTGTGTGTGTGTGTGTGTGTGTGTCAAGGACTACCATTACACATGACGTGAACACCCAGATTCCTGGCGCCGCTAGCGGAGGCCAGTCCAGTGTGCTACGAGCAGTGGAGATGTAAGGTTTTGTCGCTGCGTCTTTCGCGCGTGGCTGCATTTAGAAGTGGATAGTGTTTGTTTACATAGGTTCTTGCTGATTTTGTTTGTTTGGTTGGTTCTTCATAGGTTCTTTCTTGCTGGTTTTGTGTATTCAAAATGCCGAATAAGTGTGGTGTTGTGAACTGCAACGGTAATTATAACAAGGATAACAGGTGCCGAGTGTTTCGACTGCCAAAAGACCGTTATGAAAGACAGGAGTGGCTTGATGTGCTACCACCACGTAATAACTTTGTTGTTGATTCAGACAGATTTTTCATTTGTGAGTTTTCCATGAATGATTATTGTTTTGCTCCTGGATCATACCCCAAGTGTAGTTATGAACAGCTCAAAGACTTTTTGGTGCTGCCAAGCAAACGCAAACTGCAATACATCACTTCATCTATTGACAAGGATCAGGTGATGAGGGAAACATTTGCCAAAGTGAAGACACTCCAGCAGAAGAATGTATTTCTCTTGATAGATGAAGTATAGATTCGGCCAACTGTTGCATTCTTCTGGTGGGGTTCTGAGTGGCATGGCAGTGGCAAGGCCACTTCTATGCTATGTATTATGATGAAGTCGCTGCACAGAGGACCTAGTATTATGATTTTTGTGACACCCGTCCACAAGCTCACAGCAGCATACCAGCTTGAGCGTGTGAAGGAGGCGGCAGCTACTGTTGAGAGGGCAGGTGGGAGTGTCATCGGGTCTATCACAGACAACCACAAGGTAAACCAGCAGTACTGTAAGCTGTTTGATTTTCCGGGTGATTGCCGTGCCACAGCCAAGCATCCTCTTGACAAAGATCGTGTCTGGTTTCTCCTTTTTGACACAGTGCATCTTCTGAAGTGCATCCGCAACAACTGGATCAATGAGAAGTGCCAGAAGATCAGTCTTGACAATAAAGCAACAGCATAATTTGCTGACGTCAAGGAACTGTATGAGTCAGAGAAAGGCAGTATCCTGAAGACTACTCCCCTCAATAAATTTGCTGTCAACTCCTCACGATTTCAACTACAAAATGAAAAGGTTGTGGCTTCATTGAAGCTCAGAGGATGTCATGACACTGCTAAGTTCATCCAAATCATCCTCAACTGGTGGAATTTAGTGAATGTATCTGGGAAGGGGCAAGATCAGCGCATGAACGATCCATATCGAGCTGTTCAGGATCCCCAGTCAACCAGCCTGCAGACTTTCCTGTTGATTTTCCAAGAGGCTTCTTCAGGACATGGAGCAAATCGAATCAAGTGTTTCACCCATGACACCAAGAATGAACTAGTGCAGACTATGCAGGGACTGACTGCCGTTTGCCGCTACTTGTTCAGAAACGCTGACTTCCATTATGTCCTGCTGCGTGAGATCCAGAGTGACCGGCTTGAGGGGGAGTTCTCAGTCTACCGTCAATCAACTGGTGCAAACTCGACCAAGTTTCTTCCCAAAGACAAATTAAATTTAATTAATTATTACCCTAACAACATTAACAAAAAGGTGGTAAATGTCCACCAAAGGTTGAAAGAAGAGCATAGTCAGGGGGTATATTCGATTCCATGTAAAGGTTGTTGTTGGACAGACTGGAAGGGATTTGAACACTAGGATGATCGAACATAAACGTTCCATTAAATATGGACAAGAAAGCTCAGCTGTGTTCCAACATGTCAAGCAATTTAAACATTGTTTAGATTGGGACAAAGCTGAGCTTATTTATAAATCCAGATGTGAGTTCAGGAGAAAAATGGTAGAATCTACTTTAATTGAGTACCAGCCCAACATGAATATTTCAAAGGGGCAATGGTCCCCGGATATAATTTCAGGACTTTTTATCACCAGCTTATTAAAAACACATTTGCCTCCTGACTTCACATACGGAGTGAGCCGAGGGTAGAGACCTCTCCCAATGTTCCCCTTTCTCATGTCAAGGGTGCTACTTATGTAGCACTCACTATTCTTATTTGTATCTACTGAAGAGGATTGCAGTTTGCAATCGAAATATATAGATTCCCCGTATCCAGTCTTTTCTACTCCAACAGTGGTTTTAACGTGATTGACAAATGTGTGATTACATTTCTCACCTGTAATATATATATATATATATATATATATATATGTATATATATATATGTATATATATATATATATATATATATATATATATATATATGCGGGGAAAAAACATCAAGGAAAAAGAAAAACTGATGATCAAGCGCTTTCGTCTATTCAGACATCCTCAGTGGTAGCCCAAACGTCCGCTGCCGCGAACGGGTCAGGTCAACATTAGAGCCTCACAACCTTTCCCGGTTCCCTTCCTGACCTCATACTCTGTGTATATATTCTTGTGTCCTTTTTTTCTTTTCTATGTACCCTGAGGATGTCTGAATAGACGAAAGCGCTTGGTCATCAGTTTTTCTTTTTCCTTGGTGGTTTTTCCGCATATTCAGAATCAGCGAGTTTATGTGATTTCTCATGCATATATATATATATATATATATATATATATGTGTGTGTGTATGTATGTATGTATAACCACCCCTTCTCTCCCTCATCCTGTCTTCACTCCTGAGATCCTCCCAACTACAATCCTAAGTTCATACTCGCCCCTCCTTCTCAACTTAGTTTCACTCAACGCCAACACATCCATCTTTCTTCTCAAAAACATACTGCCTATCTCTTCCCTTTTACTCTTATCTGCACCACATTCACGCACATAAGACTCAAACCTGAGGGTACTGGTTGGAAAACTCCTGGACCCTCTTATGCCTTTACTTTTTTTTAGTAATGTCCCCTCTGGTGCTATAGGGAGAAGCATGCCTCGTCCTAATCTCCGTCCCGTTTTTGTCGCCTCTTACGACTCAAGTGGGAAGACTGGGTGGCAGTATTCTTTTCCCCCACCACAGGAGAAATATAAATAAACTTACACGCACATACACACACACACACACACACACACACACACACACACACATATATATATATGTGTATATATATATATATATACGTATATATTTATATATATATATATATATGTATTTATATGCATATGTGTGTGTATGTGTGTGGGTATGTATATTGTTGCATTGACAGACCCGATTTTTGACTGTCCATACACGCTTTGCTAATGTCAATTTCACGTGACCCCCGCGCGTCCATCCACTTTTACCTGTCCTTAGTCACGTGTCTGTCTATTCACAGAAGTCTCTTCCATTATCGTTCTTATTGGCGCTGTCATTTCTGTCCATATAAGTCTTCATTTGTCCATTCAGGCCGTGCTACTCTGGACTTGCTGTCATCCCCACATAGCTGACTGTCTTCATCGTCAACAAACTATTTGCGTGGAATGTGTGTTTGTATCCATTGAAGTTCGAAACGTTACCAAATTATCGGGACTTTGCATATACAACTCTCATGTGAGTGGCCCAGTAGTATGACATTCCGGGTTTGGGTCAGATTTTTTTTTTTTTTTTTTTTTTTGACTATTCGAACCTACTCTCTCTCTCTCTCTCTCTCTCTCTCTCTCTCTCTCTCTCTCTCTCTCTCTCTCTCTCTCTCTCTCTCTCTCTCTCTCCTTCTCTATCTATCTGTCTATCTTTCTGTCTCTCCTCTCATCTGCATATGCATATACATATACATATACATATACATATACATATACATATATATATATATAAATACATATATATATATATGTATATATATATATATATAGATTGATAGATAGATAGAGAGAAAGAGAAAGAGAAAGAGAGAGAGAGAGAGAGAGAGAGAGATGGAATAAGAGAAAAGGAAGAAGATAGAGAAAGAGAGAGATATATATATACATATATATATATGTGTATATATACATATATATATATATAAATACATATATATATATATGTATATATATATATATATAGATTGATAGATAGATAGAGAGAAAGAGAGAGAGAAAGAGAGAGAGAGAGAGAGAGAGAGATGGAATAAGAGAAAAGGAAGAAGATAGAGAAAGAGAGAGAGATTAACCCACAGCCGAGTAAATTTGTCCAACAACAGTGAGACAGTTATTGCTAAAAAAAAAAATAGTCAAATCGAGATATAATTGACCTTTTGAAGTAATGGTTCTGAACCAAGGGAGTAAGGTCATACCATGGAGGTTGAGAACTACAACGTAGGAGGTAACTATATCCCACATCAAAGTGTAATATCAATTCTCTAATATGTTTCACTTGATTGTCCAGATTTTATTTAAACGAGTGAAATGAAAAGTTATTTTGTGGAGAATTTTAGTATTGAAAATATTTTTACTTTTTGTTGCTCTTGTACCTTTGTGCCGAGGATGTAGTAAAAGAAAGGATTTTAGCGGGTTTGTACTTCGTTTTTTCCAAACAGCCTTTTACTTTCTTTTTTTTCGTCTTTTTTGCGGTTCCTTGAAATGTATAGAAAAATAACAAAAAGTTTAGAGAGTTGTTGTACTGACTGAATGAATTCGCCTACCGGCGCCAAAGTAAAAATCGGCAGACCCTTTCTGCTCTGCGAAGAGAGGGGGAGACATCCGAGATTTCCTCCTGCAATCCATTTCTGTGATGTTCCGACCACCCCTCCCCCCTCCTCCCCCACCCCCCCACCCCTCCTGCAGGCGGCCTCACCCTCCTCCCGCTATTAGTCATCCCACATTTCTCTTGTTCTCCGACATTCTCTCATTTCTCCTCCTCTCGTTCCCATCAGCCCCTCCATTCCATCATCGCCATCCACCATGCCCCATTTATCTGGTCCCACCTCTCTCTCTCCTCTCTCTCTCTCTCTCTCTCTCTCTCTCTCTCTCTCTCTCTCTCTCTCTCTCTCTCTCTCTCTCTCTCTCTCTCTCTCTCTCTCCCTCTCTTCTTTCTTCTTCTTTTTCTTCTTCTTCTTCTTTTTCTTCTTCTTCTTCTTCTTCTTCTTCTTCATCTTCCCTCAAGCACTCCTTCCCCCCCCTCATTCCCCGCTTACCAGTTCCCCCATCCTCACGTTTGTTTGTTTGTTTTATGTCTAACTCTTTTTAGCTTCACTATATTTAATACCTGTTGAGATTGCTGTGTCTTGCTGCATTGCTTATGGCCCGGGCAAGGATGACCCTTCATCCACGAGGAGCTAAAGTGAAAGGGAAACAAATGGGTGACATGAGGGGTGGCCGGGTCGGTGCATGACTTGGTTGGCTACCC
>NC_134811.1:34799833-34802333 GCF_046742065.1 Oratosquilla oratoria | reverse complement strand
TCATTCCATCTACAAGGTCTGCCCCCTTCTCTGTGTTTGTACACGGCCACCTTTGTTTTCATGATAATTACTTCTCACGACATCTCTCCCTATTTCTTTCTCTCTCCCTCCTTTTCCTCCCTTTCCCTCTTTGTCTCCTTCTTCATCTCTCTTCCCCGTTCTCTCTCTCTCTCTCTCTCTCTCTCTCTCTCTCTCTCTCTCTCTCTCTCTCTCTCTCTCTCCCTCTCTCTCCCCCTTTCCCTTTCTGTCTCCTTCTCCATCTCTCCCCCCACTCCCTTTTCCTCTCCCTCTCTGTCTCCCTCTCCCTCTTCTTCTTTCTCTCTGTCTCTCTCTTTCCTTTTTTCCTCTCCTTCTCCTTCCCTCTACCCTCCTTTCTCTGCCCTTCTCCGTCTCCTTCTCACTCTAACTATCCTTCTTCCTCTTCCTCTCCCCCTCCCATTTCCCCTCTTCCCCTCCGCCTCCCTTAGGTATCATAATGCAGGTGATTTATTTTTATCGACATTGCTGGAAGCATGTTTTTGAAAAGGCTTTAAGTCTCGAACAATGATAATAGAAAATGTGAAACAATAAAATAAACAAGAGACTAATTTAGTTTATTTGTGACGAGTTGACACATTCAAGATTCTTGTCAAATTTTGTGAGTTTGAAAAGCTGGAAGACGACTTCGTTTGCAGTATTCTAGACTTCCCTAAGGACGATTGACTAATGTTTCTAGCATTCGTATAGGTTTAAGTTCTCTTAGTTTGTTATGCAGCCTCTCGGTACATGACGCAAAGATTATTTGACATTTGGAAATTGTAACCCAAGTCGTTTCGACTCAAACGAACTCACTTGATTTACGTATATGTGACAGGACTTTTAGTAGATAGCATCAAGTGTCTACGAAATTATTTTACTCAATTGTGCTATTCCGGACACTCAAATTTGACCCAGCCATGATATATCCGAAATTTGTGGATCATGTATTTCGTTGTTGAGTATCTAATACATTGATTGATGGAATAATCGAAAGCTGGTCTCGCATTCGTTTAGTTGTGTGTTCGAGTCCCGCGCCCCTCTCGGATTACCCAAAACTCTAAACACATAACAGGGCAAAGGTGACGGCTTCGGCCGCAGTTACTCAACGCCTCCTGGCGTAAGCTCCTTACCACCTTTTTCTATCTAATACATTATTATATAAAATACCCTACTGCCCCTTTTTTCTGTTTTTATTTTTAATTTTCTACTATACCAACTCTATGACTTCATCTCTTCGGCGCAATGGTAGCCCTAAGGATAGAAGCGCTGGTCATTGCAACTGATGAAACATCATAGAAGGACATATTTGTATCAATTTGTATCAATTTGGGTCAGATTCGGGTGTCCTCAGTACTACGCCTGCCTGCACGGCGTCTCGTTCCATCAGACCCACTTCCGTGCCAAAATTGACGATAGCAGCTCGATATTGTCCATAAGGATAGAATCGCTGGAAAAATTACAATCTACAACAACAACACTTCTATGCCCATTGAATGCAGTCTTCAGGTGTTTGCTGTAAAAGGAAAAAGTAAACCTCGCCCTCTTTCAAGGTGGCCCTTCAGTACTCCAGCGTACTCCATGACCTCACCTCCCCCCCCTCCACCCTCCCATCATCATTCACCACGCCCACCACAGTCGTCTCGTTCCACAGACGACCTCCACCCTGCCGCAGTCGCCGTTTCTTTCGCGCCCTTGGCCTCTGTTCCTCCACGTGGATGTAGGTCGCCCTCCGAAGACAATCTTCTCAAGGCTTTATCGGTTTCCTTGTGGTAAAAAAGAAAAGAAAGGCAGATTAATTAGAAAAGTATAAAGGAATAAAGGAATGAATATGTAAATAGTTAAATAAATAGATTAATAACATTCCTCTGAAGAAGCGTAAAGTGAAACCGGTCAAAAATAAACTCGGAGTTCAGACCTAGAACCGTGACTTCTTCTCTCACTTTTCTCAAATAAATTAATAAAATCATTAATTAATAAATAAATGAATGAATAAATGAGTAAAAATGAATGAATGAATGAATGAATGAATGAATAGATAAATTGATTAGTAAATTAATATATATATATATATATATATATATATATATATAATATATAATATATAAACAAGGAAATAAATATATAAAGATATAAATAAATTGATAAATACATAAATGAATAAATAAATAAATAAATAAAAATAGAAAGAGCTTTCCATCCCATCCGACGACAAGCTACTCACTCCATAACCTTTGCCTACACTGCATTCTACCGTTATTGCTGCGTTGTTTCATGATTACCACACTGACACATCTCACCCCAATAACCTCCAGTATTCGATTCTTGAAGAAAAAGAAAAGACAGCACTCGCTTGGATAGTAAGATAATCCCTGCCTTCATATTGTGCAGGACAATGACCCCACCCCACCCCCACCATAGTAAAATAGGTGTGCATCATGTGCTGTGTAGTGCAAGTACACCCACACTAAAACATTACATTAAA
>NC_134811.1:34769833-34789833 GCF_046742065.1 Oratosquilla oratoria | reverse complement strand
GTGAGAACTATGTTCCAGTATACTTCGGGTCACATTTTATTTGTAATTTACGAGGTCGTGGGTACTCACCGTCACTAAATATAATGTGTCGGAAGTCAATTATAACAATTCCCTTTTTTGGGTCATTAGTGTCTGTACTTTCTTATATCCTTAGTGATGTCCCCTGTGGACGCCTATAGAAATCGTGCCATTTTGGTCCATCCTGTATAACAGCTTTGAAGTCACCAAACCATTAAACCATAAATGTCAAGAGATTTTTCTCTGTTATTCAGAAAATTAACTATGAGATGGGAATCGAGATAGGCTGATAGAGAAAAAGAATAGATAGATAAGATAGATTGAATCTGGGTGGTTGGTCCCCTTAAGTTAATAAAATAATTTCCCGGCAGCAAAAAATGTATGTAAGAGGACAACCTCATCAGCAATTTTCACCCCGTGATGCATGTAATGTTCTTCATATGCTGTGCAAATGTCAAGCATTTCTTTGTGTAAATGAGCGCATAATATATAACCACTAGTCCACTACTATAATCTATTACGCTCAGTCAGAATTGACACCATGGCTCTCACTGTTGGTATTCACCATAGTGATCATTATAATTCACTTCAGAACCATTGCCACCACGGTCACGACAAACACCTCTATCACCACCAACAATGTCATTAGTACGAGTAACACCGCTCCACCACCACCATTTTCTCCACCACCAATAACACCACAACCCCCAGTGACACCGCCGCAAGTAGCACAAACTCCACCATCACCACTACCAGTATCACTACAACCGACATCCCTACCATAATGACCACCAACATCACCATCAGTGCCAAAAACAGCAGCAACTCCACCAGTGTCACTACCACCAGCACTACCACCAACACCACAGCCATCACCACCAATATCTGGACCACCACCACAGACACTTCCATCACCACTAACTCCATCCTCCTCACTACCACTAACACCACAGCCAGTGGTCTCATACAACAACGTCACTCGACTTACAAAACGCTCCGTTTTCCGTGTCCTCCGCCTGCTCGCCGCTTATTCTTTCTGTCATGAGTTTTATCTCCCTTCCTTCTATTCATTTTATCGTTTTTTTGTTTTTTTTACTGTTACCCTTCCTTATTCTTACCCTTCCACCATTTTCATTGCTCCTTTCTTTCTTTGTTCCCTTTACTTTAATAGTACAAGTGTCTTCTTTTCCTCGTTCATTCTCTTTCTTTCTCCTCTTTTTCCTCAGTATTTCCTCCTCTTTTTAATTTCTTTCACCCTTCTCCTTTGCCTTGTTCATTTCCCTCCTCTTTTTCCCCATTTTAACCCCCCCAACCACTTTCTCTCAATCCTCTCCCTCATTCCTCCCCCTCATTTGCCCCCCCATAGTCTTTCTTCTCCATTAATTCTTTCGTTCTCCCTCCTCTTTCTCCTGAACATATTCCTTCATACCCCACTCATCTTTATTCCCCCTTTTCCTTCCTCATTTTCCTCGTTCCTCGTTTTCTTTTCTGAACGAAACTCCTCTTCCCGTTTTCTTCCTGTTTCCTATCGCCTTCCCTCGTCCTTCGTTTTATGTTGTATATATCATTTTTTTTTTATCCTTTATCTCCTCCTCACTATACCTTGTTGATATTATCCGCCTTCTTTATTACTGTTCTTGTCACATCTTCCTCCACAAACACTCCACTCTCCTCCACCGTCTGCCCTCATGCGTATTGAGCAATAGTCTACTCTTGTAGCACATAGTGTATTGCACTTTCCACCAACACTCGATGGATGTCAGATCCCAGTCAGACAAACGTCTTCTTCCCCATGTTTCTTGCTGTCCTTTCAGCTCTCTAGTACCTTCATCATCTTTAACGTTTACACATTCCCTCTACGCTCCTCTCTTCTTCTTTTTTTTCTCAACTCCTCATCCTCTTCTTTGTTCCCCCTCCTCTCCTCTTTTTCATATTATTTCGTTCATGTCACTTCCGCTTCAGACATGCCTTTCCTCTCTCTCAACGTCTCGATCACCCTTCTCCCATTTTCTGTATCCCCTTCCTTTCACTCCATTTTTGCCATTATTCCTCCTCTTTTTGGAGTGTTGGTTTCTGGCCTCTTTCCTGGTCGCCTCTCCGGTCCTGGGTTACCATCGCTGCGACCATTTTTACCACCTCCAACACTTCCACCACAATCACTATCACCACCACAACCACTATCACCACCACCAATGCTGCTGTTGTCGCTGTGGCTGATATTATAACTATTACTGCTAAATATAGAACTATACAGCACCTACAACAACTAGCACTAATACTAGAACTATCCAAGACTACTGCTACTACTACTATTACTACTACTACTGCCAATACTACTCTACTACTACTACTACTACTACTACTACTACTACTACTACTACTACTACTACTACTACTACTTCTACTACTACTACTACTACTACTACTACTACTACTACTACTACTACTACTACTACTACTACTACTGCTACTGCTACTACAACTACTACTATTACGACGACGACTACTACTACTACTACTACTACTACTACTACTACTTCTACTTTTTTCTTTCTTTTTTAACGACCTCCATCCTCGTGGAACTGTGTGGTGAAAGCAGTCAGGATCTGTCTCCCACACACACAGTTCATTGGCCCCTATCCCGCCAATGACTGTGGTCGACTACCCTTTTATATATGAGGTTTTGTACATGTGCTTATTTGGGCGGTGAGGACCTGGTACTTCTCAGGCATAGGAGGGATAATCTTAAAAGTGAGAATGTCTACATCTCATCCACGAAACAATCCTGCTTTTTGGTTGTTGTTTCTTTTATGTCATCACCTCTGCTAGACGAGCGTAGAATGCCTTTGACCTAGGACCCATCCCACCTGAAGTCGTGAACGTTATAGGAGTGAATAACCCTGGTCCACATTTTGTATACGCTCTTCATACATCCTGATTTTCTCATCCTCGTTCCGGGAGTGGGACGCCTCAATTGTTAGGTTACTGTAAAAGGGGGCAATCGAATCAAATATTCGCATGTCAAGGAAAGCCAACTGTCCTAATGTCCAGAAACCTCTTACGCTTACATCCACTCTTGCTTCATCTGAGGTGTTGGAAGTGCGGTGCCTGAAGTTCTGCCCTCCTAGTGGGAGTAATGTTGGTTCGATGGTCACATCTTTGCATACCTCCCGAAGCATTTGGGCAGTGAGATCCCTTACCTCGTCATGTCTCATGCAGATGGATCCACTTTGCTTGCATATCATCGCATGGTTTGGACTAAACTGTGCACCACAGGAACATCTGTTAGGCAGCCTTTCCATTGGCCATCCATACCTCAAGGCAATGGCATCCGTGAATTCTCTTTTGTTTAGGTTGAATCCCGTTGCCCTAATTGGTAGAGCTAATTAGACACCCCATCTTCCTGTGCCATTGTTATCTTTCTTTTCATACTATTCGATAGCCGATTTAAAAGAACGCGAAGCTTCTCCTACTGCCTCTCTTCCCTTCCCTTTTATATGTTTCTTCTGATTTCTCTGATTTCTTCCACGTTAGTCTCCTTTCGTTGTTCTTGTGACACGATGTTGTTTGTCAGGGAGGACGTGAGTTTCAGAGAGTTTTGGTGTTCTGTGTTGGCATGGTTTAGCGGGTTGGAGATGCCTAGCCCTCCCATTCTTGATGGAAGTTCAATAAGTTTTCTTTCATTTTCGTTCATTATCTATCCGTTGATGATGACCGGAATTACCTCTTTTCTGATGGTTTCTTCAAGGGGTCTTTGTATGTCAGTGATGCTTGATACCGTCCTTAATATGTAGTTCCACTTATGTTTAACACCATATATGAATGCGGCATATGCCGCCTGCGGTTCGGTCTTTGCAAAGTTGGCTAGACGCCTAACTTCCACCATCAATTCGTTAACTTTGTTTTCGATATATTGCTTTCTAAATTATTCAGAGACGATTACAGCCCCGAGATGTCCTTCCCCTCTTTTGTTACCTTTACTTTACTGTTTTAAAAGAGATTTTTGAAATTGTCACTATGACTATGAGGACAGACTTCTTTGTATTCGGGATATAACACAGGTTCGGGGCGTGTGCCAGCACCAGGTCCCACCACTTTTTTAAGACTACTACTTTTCCTGCCCCCATGAGATCATCTGCATATGCTACCTGTTTAACCCTGGTGTCCTCACGTTGTATCCTCTGCTGCAGGTGCATGAGACCAAACACGTACATTGCCATGGCCACCGGGTCTCCCTGAGTGATGCCTTCCGAAGATTTGTTGACCTCTACTTTCGTCTCTTTCTTCTTAACTCTGTTGGTGACAAACAGTTTTGCTGGTCCTCTGTATGTGTTCTCCACGTACTTGGCCAAAACTGGGCACTTGATTTTGATATTGTGTATAGTAGCCTCTCTATTTATGTTGTTGAAGGCGTTGGATGCATCGACTAATAAGACTGCTTCGCAGTCTGGTTCCTCAAATATCTTCCTCATGGCGTGAATTGCCGCCTCGCAACCTGCCTGTTGCCCCGCGCACACCTGCAGGTTGCCAGCCGCTTCTCGCACCTCGTCCTTCGCGACTTCCATGATGGCTTTTCCTATTATTATTCTCAACACCTCACCTATACCAATTGGACGACAGCCAGGCTTCTTATCCAGCGGGATAAGTCTGCACGCTGTGTATGCCTCAAGGTGCTGACAGTCCTCAGTCGCCAGTTTCCTCGCCAAACCAGCGATGGCCTCCTGCAGTTCCTCCGCTGCTGTCCCAATTAGGCTGCTGCTAAGGAGACATTTCTATCCACACGCATCTAAGCCAGATGGTTCCGCTGCTCCCTGGGTGTGTAGAGCAAGGTTCCAGATACTTTCTCTCGTGATGCTCTCAAAGACCACCTTGTGGGGTGGGAGTTAGTCACCACTGAATTTAATGTCCAGGTTTACTGGTTTTGCTGTTGGATGCTTTTCTTGCAGAATCTTCAGCGTTTCCTCTTTTAGGGGTAGAACTCCTGGGTCTTCATTCTCCCCTGCGAGTGACGTCATGGCAGCCGCAACCTTTCCCTGCATCATCTTGTTTGCAAAATTCCTGGTTCTGTCTTCTGGTCTTTTCTTTGTGTTGGTGCCTTTGTGGAGGCTATCTTAAATAACCTCTGCTTCTATCACCAGTTGCTCCACTTCTCCCTTCTTCCACTTTTCCATCCTCCGTTGCAATGACTGGATATTCTCCGAGTGCTTTGATTTTTTGTCAGTCCTCTGACATTCTATTACAACTACTACGACTACTACTATCACTACTATTACTATTACTATTACTATTACCACCACCGCTACTACTACTACTACTACTATTTTTCTAACGACCTCCATCCTCGTGTAACTGTGTGGTGGAAGCAATCTGTCTCTATCTCCTGCTTTTTGATGGTTTCTTTTCAGCCATCACCTCTGCTAGACGAGCGTAGAATGCCTTTGACCTAGGACCCATCCCACCTGAAGTTGTAAAGGTTATAGGAGTGAATAAGCCCTGGTTCACATTTCGTATACGCTCTTCATACATCCTGATTTTCTCATCCTCGTTCCGGGAGAGAGATGCCTCAATTGTTAGGTTATTGTAACAGGGGGCCATCGGATCAAATATTCGCATGTCAAAGAAAACCAATAGTCCTCGTGCCCAGAAACCTCTTGCGCTGACATCACTCTTGCTTCGTCTGAGGTGTTGGACGTGCGGTGCCTGAAGTTCTGCCCTCCTAGTGGGAGTAATGTTGGTTCGATGGTCTCATCCTTGCACACCTCCCGAAGCATTTGGGAAGTGAGACCCCTTACCTCATCATGTCTCATGCAGATGCAACTACTACTACAACTACTACTACTACTACTACTACTACTACTACTACTACTACTATTACTACTACTACTACTACTACTACTTCTACTATCACTACCACTAGTACTAATACTACTGCTATACTATTGTTACTACACCTTTATTGCTACTCCAACTAAATTTATTGTTAATAGCACTACTAATACAGCTGTTATGTATTAGTAATACTGCTACAATTATTTTTTTCTTTGATACTAATCATAATACATATATCTCTCTTCTTCCTCTTCCCTCGTCTCCTTTTCAGCCTCTCTTGTCTATCCTTCCTCTTCTTCCTCTTCCATCTCCTTTCCTCCTTCTCCTTCCCACTCCTGCCCCTCACCTTCTTGCCCCTCCTCCTCACCCTCCTTCTCCTCTTCCTCCCCTCTTCCTTTTCCTCCACCTCCTTTTATCTGCCTTTTCCTTCTTTTCTCCTTCCCCCTCCTCATCCTCACCCTCCTCCGCCTTTTCCTTTTCATCCTCCTCATCTTCCTTTTTCTCCTCTTCCTCTTCCTCAATCTCCTCCTCTTCCTCCTTCTCAGTTTTATCCTCCTCTTCCTCATCCTCTTAAGTCTTCCCCTCCTACCACACATGGCAAACTGGTTACTATGCAGAAGGTTCAAGGTCTTGCGGTATATTGTTCTTTGCTGGCGTCTCTCCCCGTGTCTCCCCTCTTTCTGCCCAACTCCTCTCCTTCATGGTGCTTCTGCACCCCTCATTCTCTCTCTCTCTTTCTCTCTCTCTCTCTCTCTCTCTCTCTCTCTCTCTCTCTCTCTCTCTCTCTCTCTCTCTCTCTCTCTCTCTCTCTCTCTCTCTCTCTCTCTCTCTCTCTCTCTCTCTCTCTCTCTTTCCCTCTCTTTCCCTTTCCTCCTCCTCCCTCACTCTCTCCAACTCACCACTTCTCTCCAACTCACCTATCCCCACCCAGCTTTCCCTTCCCTTTCCGTTTGGAAGGAAGTTCCAATCACCTTACTTTCTCCCGCCACCTTCCCTTTCCCTCTCCTTTCATTTCTTGCTGCCCCCCTCTCCCTGTCCAGTCCACTCTACCGAAGTTATGTCCAACTTGGTGTTAAAACTTCGAAATATGGTACATACAATCGACCTGGTAGGAGGTTTATTTTGTTCTTTGAATATGCGGTTAGTGATTTTCTTTCTTTTTTTTTGGGGGGGGGGCTAACCCCAAAGTTAAATCTACGCCCTGGCAGCTTTAGAACATCATTTCTTATTTTATGGACCTCTTTACATGACCTTTACTTTCTTTGAGAGTTCAAAAGAACGTCAGCAGAAGATCGATCCGGAAATGTTTTGTGATGCAGAGGTGTTGGCATAAGAATCTTTCAGAGATTTTTCGTTTTAAGAAATATTTCAGCAAACGTGAAAAACTTTGACATATATTGGCAGTGGGTCTTAGACGTTTTCGTTTTGATATCTTACAACAACAAAAAAAGATAACCATCTAGATGGTACAATTAAACCATATGCTAAAAGGTCTAAGAGACTATGACGAAGCACCAGAGCCCCTGGTTCAGCTTGAAGAAAACAGGGAATTGGATAACTTTATCAGAACAGTGCTGCAGTCAGTTGAAATGAAATAACACGGAATTCGGACCTTTGGAGTCAAAGCCAAGATTTTGGTCTTCCTTTACCGATTCATCTGAAGTAAAGAAGTCTTTTGACAAAACCTGTAGAATCATATATGTACATACATATGTATTTATGTATGTATGTATGTATGTATGTATGTATGCATGTAGGTGTGTGTTGCTTAATCCTTTTTATAAGTGGGTAACCAGAGTCAAAGCACTCCACACTAAAAGACTCACATGCGCGCGCACACATACACACACACACACACACACACACACACACACACACACACACACACACACACACACACACATAAACGCGCGCGCGCGCAAGCACGCACGCACACACAAACACATACACACACACACACACACACACACACACACACACACACACACACACACACACACACACACGTTGCGAGGCATATCTTATTACATTCTGGACTGATAATGCCATTTTACGGTTCATATCAAAACGTGATTCTTAGATGTTGCTCAAAAGAATTTCTGTATTCACAGCTACTAAACTTGTTCAAAGCGGATGAAGCTGAGGAAATATGGTACACAATATCAAATCCTGCAATATCCAAAGAACGTGCAAGTTCTTGCTCTTGTCCATTGTCTTGTTGTTGCTTTTGTTCTTGTTCTTGTTCTTTTTTCTTGTTGTTGTTGTTTTCTTCTTCTTCTACTTCTTCTTCTTCGTCTTCTTCTTCTTCTTCTTCTTCTTCTTCTTCTTCTTGTCCTTCTTCTTCATCTTCTTTTTCTACCTCTTCTTATTCTCCTTCTTCTTCTTTTTCTTCTTCTTCTTCTTCTTCTTCTTCTTGTCCTTCTTCTTCATCTTCTTTTTCTACCTCTTCTTATTCTCCTTCTTCTTCTTTTTCTTCTTCTTCTTCTTCTTCTTCTTCTTCTTCTTCTTCTTGTCCTTCTTCTTCATCTTCTTTTTCTACCTCTTCTTATTCTCCTTCTTCTTCTTTTTCTTCTTCTTCTTCTTCTTCTTCTTCTTCTTCTTCTTCTTCTTCTTCTTCTTCTTCTTCTTCTTCTTCTTCTTCTGCTTCTTGTCCTTGTTCTTGTTCTCGGCTGCCCTCCCTCTCTCCCTTCAGAGGTCCTCCACCTCATATATGTTGTGCTCGTCTCTGCTGCCATTGCTGTGCAATTTGTGAAGCGATCTTTTAAAGCGTGGTTCTGCTTTGACCAAGACTCCAGCGCTTTTTATCCTGGGCTGCTAGCACCCTCGCGAGATTCTTAGGGGATGCTGGGAAGTGATGTACTTCACTCCCCGTTATCATTTGTCTTTTTGTTTATCATTATTTGCTTGATTCTCATTAATTATTAGTTATATGTCAATTTATTATTATTTACTATTCACCTGTTTGTTTATTATTTAACTATACCTATGCATTTTTTATGTATTCCATTTGTTATTTATTTATTATAGTTTTTATTTATTCATTTATTTATTTGTTTATTTATTTATTTATCATTACAAGCCGCGGGCTTCGCCCTAACCGGCTTCGCCGGGGGCTTGGCTGCGCAAACAGCGGCCTACGGCCGCAGTGCTCCGCGCTCTAATCCCACGATAGGGATCCCGTGCTGGGGATCCCGTGCTGGGGTTCCGCCCCGAGGCCGAGGCCGAGGCCGAACCCAAGGGACATTTTTCCCTGGTCAGTTCAAGGGAACATGGCGACCACTGAGGGCTTGCGACCACTGAGGACTTGCGACCACTGAGGACTTGCGACCACTGAGGACTTGCGACCACTGAGGACTTGCGACCACTGAGGACTTGCGACCTTTGAAGACTTGCGACCCTTGAGGACTTGTTACCTTGGAGGACTTGTTACCTTGGAGGACTTGTTACCTTGGAGGGCTTGTTACCTTGGAGGGCTTGTTACCTTAGAGGACTTATTACCTTGGAGGACTTATTACCTTGGAGGACTTATTTCCTTGGAGGACTTATTACCTTGGAGGACTTATTACCTTGGAGGATTTATTACCTTGGAGGATTTACAACCTCGTAGGACTTGCGACTTCAGAGGACTTCCACCCTCGTAGGACTTACGACCTCGGAGGACTTGCAGCCTCGAAGGGCTTACAACTTCGGAGGACTTGCACCCTCGGAAGACTGGTACCCTCAGAGGACTTGCACTCTCGGAGGGCTTGCACCCTCGGAGGACTTGCACCCTCGGAGGATTTGCACCCTGGGAGGACTTGCACCCTCGGAGAACTTGCACCCTCGGAGAACTTACAGCCTCGAAAGGCTTACTGCCTCGGAGAACTTACGACCTTGGAGGACTTACAGACCGCCCCCCTCTCCAAGACATGTAACATTTTTAATGGTTTTAATGGTTTTAATGGTTTAATTTTTATTATTAGTAGATTATGATTTTTTTCGCATCCGACCTAGATATGGACCAAAAGGTCTCCTCTCGGCATGCTCCGCCTTTGTAATCCTTTGTAATAATCAGATATTACCAGAGTCAAGGAAGTGCTAGACTGCCTAGACCTGACTACAGGGGTGCTAAGGTCGGAAAAGATTAAGAAGCGCTGACCAAGATAGTACATTACATCCGTGGCTCGAACTCAATGGGATCGTCGATCAGGAATGTCAAAGAAGTATTTTGTTGGCAAAAACTAATGCTTCTGTCCTTGAAGATTCTAACCGTTGTAATTTGTCTATAATACCTACTAATATATATATCGTGGCAAATGGCGCACCACTACGGGTAGTGGTAACTCCCAGTGAAGACAGCGATGGACCACATGGGTTCGCAGCTTCAAGAGTGAAGAGTGAGAGAGTAAGTTGTACATCGCAACGATATAATGAAATCCAAGGTCTACGAATGTCTTAGTGCCAACTAAGATATCTATTCTAAAACTAAATATAACTGAATTAAGCATGTAGTCCCTCTGTGATGATTGGATTGATGACGAAACATTACCACACTGCACTGGCGATGATACTAGAAGAATGATACTAATTGATACTAGATACTAGCATCGCACGCTGGCATACACGCTTACTCAGGAGGAGTGAAGCCATAACATCAATAATTTCTTGTTGGAGTAATTCTTTTCACATCAAGTTTTAGATATGTAGCTTGACTCCGCTGACCCTCAGTGAACAAGGGCCTATTCAGTGAGGGCCAGGTGTCCCAAAGAGGGTGTGTCTGAGTCCTGATGCTATTGATCAGTATATGGTATACAGAAATGAACTTAGATGACGAGGTCCACAATGGAGGAGGAGTTTACCCCTTTCAGAGGTTTCATCTTAGCTATCAATTAGAGTGAAGTCAGTCTAAGTCTAGATCTGGGTTTGGAGTCTAAGTCAAAAACTAGTCTCTAAGAGTCCGAGTCCAGTGGACAAGTTATGCCTATAATAAGCTAAGACTGCGGCCTGGCAAACCACATATAAGATCTGTATCTAAATATCTAAGTCCAGCCTCCCACACCCCGCACACTAACACTACTCAAAATCATTGCCAATTAAAGTAAAAGTATATCTAATAATCATATAAAAAGAGAGATGGTCTCATTCAAAACCAACATTCTAGAGATATGCAAAAAGACTAATTTAGTACAAACTTGTTCGTAACGTCCCCTGCTCTGGCCACTCTACCACTCTACCACTATACCTTATAACATTAAAACAGGGGAGTGCGATACCTCACACTACAAGGAAACTAGTTTCGTCAACCCCAAGGGGAGTACTAGTCCCCCCCCCACCCCGATTTCCCAAGGGTGGGGGAAGAGTACCCTCGGAAAAGAAGCACTGATATATAGAGATAGATAGGAGCAGAGAGGTACCAAACGAATGTACGGAAACTTACACTACAAGGAAACTAGTTTCGTCACCCCCAAGGGAGGGCTAGTAACCCCCAACCCCCGTTTTCCAAGGATGGGGGGAGAGTACCCCAAAAAAGAACCATTGATATATATATATATATATATATATATATATAGAGATAGAGAGAGAGAGAGAGAGAGAGAGAGAGAGAGATAGGCGTAGAGAGAAATCAAATGAATGTACGGAAACTTCCTGACATCGAATTTTGAAGGCATCTCGGGTTCAGTGATTTTTTCTACTTGCCCAGCATTCCGTTTTTCGTCTTCGGTGCCCACACAGCGGAATCCAAAAGGGGAGAGGAAAGTTATGGCCCTGTGACCTTGAGGAAAGGTTTTAGTTCTTCCTGAATGTCTCCAGGAAATTTGTAAACTCAGGTCAAGCGGATCTAAAGTTTTTAAACGTTACAGTTACAGTAAGTTACAATGTTACAATGACAAAGCACGTCGATACCTTTCGGTCAATAGCAGATGCAAAGAATAGATAAATAAATAGATGAATAAAAATAAAATAAAAATTCGACCTGTGATACATTCAATTGCCTCAGCTGGAAACTTATTCCATTCATTGTCGAACGTGGTTGGCATAATTGTTTCCACTTACTTCTAGGTTCAATTTACGTCCTGACAGATTGGGGCCATTATTTCTCGTCCTGTTCGTTAAGTTCGTACGTTCATTGTAATATCAGACCAAATCCCATAACATAAACTACATGATTTGTTGTGTTTGATATAATGTATGCTTCAAGTAATACCGAGTAATATCTCTTTCATCTTTTTTTCTCCTTTCTCTCTCGTCTTTCTCCTCTCTTTCCTTCTCTCTTCTCCCTTTCCTTTCTTACCTTCAAAGGCTGGTGGCGTATCCGGAAGCGTGATGGTCTAGTATTCTCTTAGTTATGGGTTGAGTCCTGCACACCTTTATGATTCCCAGCAGTGAATGTTGCTTCTTTGTCCCAACAGTCCCCTAAAGGCGCATAATAGGGCAAAGGTGACACCTTCAGCTGCAGCTAAGCTCCTCCTGGAGTAGGGCTCAAAGGATTACAAAGGATTAAAAAGGCGGAGCATGCCGACAGGAGACCTTTTGGTCCATATCTAGGTCGAATGCGAAAAAAAATCATAATGATAATAAATGAATAGATAAAAACTATAATAATGTAAATAACAAATAAAATACATGAATAAATGCATAGGTATAGTTAAATAATAAACAAACAGATAAATAGTAAATAATAATAAATTGACATATAACTAATAATAAATGAAAATCAAACAGACAAATGATAACAAAACAAGAACAAATAATATAGAATAAATTATAATCATTACAGCATCTTGCTTAGGTGTTTATCTAAATGATTCTTAAAGCTTCGAACTGAACTACATTGCACTACCTGTGAAGGTAGTAGGGTATTCCATTCAGTAACTTCACGGCTGGCAAAGTTGTTTTAACCTACTTACAAACTATGAATTTTTCCGGATCAATGTGTGAAAATGTGGTTCTTGGACGGATTCGCACCTTACACCACACACACCAACCACACCACCCCACCCCCCACCCCCCCCCCCCCCCCCCCACAAACAACACACCCCCCCAAACCCCACACACCACCCCCACCACCATACCATCCCCCTCCACCCCCCCCCCCAACCCCTCCCCCCATATAAAAAATTATATTATAAAATATTTCTATTAAATCCCCCCCCCATTCACTAATAAATTACACAAACCCCCCATCCCCCCCCCCACACCCCCCAAATCACACACAACCCCACCCCCCAACACCAATCCTACCCCCCCTTACCCCCAACCACCACAACCCCCCACCACAACCACCCCCCCCCACCCACCCCCCACACACATCTCCCATCCCCTAAAACACCCCTATCCATAACACAAATCAAACAATCCAATACATCCTTCCCCCCATCCACCCTCACCCCAACCTTAATACCCACTCCCTTAATCCATCACTTCCATTCATTTACCTCCAATACCTTCCCCAAATCTCCTAATATAGATCATAAACAACCCATCTAACCTTAAAAACCCCCCAATCTTAAATCAAGCTATTCTCCTTAACCAAACCATCCCTTACCCTTCTTTAACCCACCCCCCTTTCCCCCTAAAAACAATCACAAAATATACAAACCACCAATCCCCCCTACTATTCCTCTTCCTTCTATTTTCCCCCCCCACCCTAACCCACAAAATTCTACTCAATCACAAATCCCCCCAACCCAACCCCCTACCAATAACCACATATCCCCTACCCACCCCATATACCCCCCCTCCCAATAAACCAATACCCAATTTCATCACTTCTTAAACCACCCAACCAAACCCCCATACATCTACCCAACCCCCCCATATATCCCAAACAAACACCCAACCCAAAAACTAAACAAACCAACCCCCACATAAATCACCCCCCTCCCCCAACCAAAACCTAACCAACCACAACTACAAACATCCCAAACATCCACATCTAAACACAAACCCCCCCTACCAAACTAACACCAAACCAATATAATAAAAATAATCAATCCTAACAAACCCACCTCACAACCCAACAATACCCATCATATACACAACCCAATACTCAAACATAATACCCCAACCCCACCCACAACCATAACCCTACCCATTAACCAATCATATACCATCCCCCCCAACACCCCAACAAACACCAACCCAAATACCAAACCCCCCAACCCAAACCACAATAACCCCCAAATCCACCATAATACCCCCCCCCCCCCCCACATCACCAAAACCCCCCAAAACCCCACAATCACTTCCTCCCACACCCCTCACCCTACCCCCCACCCCAACCCCACCTATACAACAACCCCCCCCACACACACAATCCTCACACCCATAACCCCCCACCATAACCACCATACT
This sequence comes from Oratosquilla oratoria, assembly GCF_046742065.1. Taxonomy (NCBI): domain Eukaryota; kingdom Metazoa; phylum Arthropoda; class Malacostraca; order Stomatopoda; family Squillidae; genus Oratosquilla; species Oratosquilla oratoria. The sequence goes on along the minus strand of NC_134811.1, from coordinate 34,775,652 downwards.
CCCCCCCCCCAAAACCCCCCAAAAACCCCACCCCCCAAACCCCACAAATCCCTCCCCCCCCCCCCAACCACAAAACCCACAAAACCCCCCACCCACCCACCCCCCCCAACACACCCCACCCCCACCAACCCACCCACCACCACAAAACACTAACCCACAACACACACACCCCAAACCCCCACAACACAACCCACCCCACCCCCCCCCAACCAAACACCCAAACCCCCCCCCCCCAAACCCCCACCCCATAACACCCCACACAACCCAACCCCCAACCCCCCCACAACCCACCCAACACAACACCCACCCACCCCCCCCCCCCCACCCCACCCCCCCCACAACCCCCACCACACCCCACACACACCCAAACCTCCTTACTACCACCACAATACCAATCCCCCCCTCCACCCCCAAATCCCCACCACCATCCCCAACCACCCCCCCATCTCCCCACCCCCCACCCCCCCCCCCCACCCCCCCCCCCACCCCCCCACCCCCCCATAAAATACCCCCAACAAACCCACCAAACCACCCCCCCCCAACCATACCCACCCCCACCCCCACCCCACCAATACACCCACCCCCATCACCAACCCAAACACCCCCAAAAAAAAATAACAAACCAACCACCCACACAAACCCATCCACCCCCACCCCCCACCCCCCACAACAACACCCCCCCCCCCAAACCCCAACCAACCCAAACCACCACAAACCCCCCACAACACCACCCCCCCTCCCCCCCACCCCACACCATCCACAAACACACAACCCCACCACACACCCCCAAAACAAAATAACACCATACCCCACCCCACCTACACCCACACCACCCCCCCCCAACACCCCCACACCCAAAAAATCCCCCTCCACACACCCCCCCCCCAAACCACCCCCCCCCCACCCCCAACCCAACCCCCCCCCCACCCCCCAACCCCAACAACCCCCCCCCCCCCCATTAATATAAACAACCCCCACCAAACCCCCCACCACCCCCCACAAACAACCCCCCCACCAAACAACCCCCCATACCCCCCCATAACCCACCCCACACCCCAAACCCCCAAACAACCCAAACAACCACAAACCCCACCAACAACCAACCATATACCCACCAAAAACACACAACAACCACACTCCAACCCACCCCCACCCACCCCCCACCCCCCATACTCAATCCCCCCCCAACAACCCCCCCAACAACCAACCCCCCAAAACCCACCCCCCAAACACCAAACAAACCCCCCTACCCTATAAACCAAAACCAAAAACACCACCCCCAACCCCCCCACAAAAAACCCACCCCCCACCACACCAACACACCACAAAACACACACAACACACCCCACACACCCCCCAACAACCCCCAAACAACACCAAACACCAACCCCACACAATCCCCAACCCCCCCACCCCACAAAAACAAACCCCCACCCACCCCCCCCGACCACACAACCCCCTACCCCCCACACCACACACCCCAAAAACCACAAAACACACACCAAACAAACCCACCAAAACCACACACAAAACCAATAAAAAACCACAAAACCACATAACCACAACCCCCACCCCAAAAACAAAAACCAATACACAAAAACCCTATAAAAAACCAAAAAAAACACCAAATAAAACCAAAAAACCAACAAATAAACTAAAAAAAAAAAAACCAACACCAACCCACACATACCAACCCCAAACAAAAAAAACCCCACAACAAACCACCAACAAAAACACCCCAATCAAAAAAAACACACCCCACAATAAAAAAACCAACAAATATCACCACACAACCCCAATAACATAACAACCAAACAAAAAATACAACCAAACACAACCCAAAACACCCAAACAACAAACACCCAAACAACCACAACACCCACAAAAATCCCCTCCAAAAACATCACAATAAAAAACACACCATAAAACACAAAAACTCAAAAAAAAAACAAACCCACAAACAAAACACCCATACCCCCAACCCCCACACCCACAACCACAACAACAACAAAAACAAACACAAATAACCCCCCCCAAACCAAAACCACCCCCCCAAACCAAAAACAACAACCAAAAACCCCCACATAACCCACCCACACCCACCCACACCCCACCAACAAAACCCCCCACCAAAACCAAACAAACAAAACCCCCCACCAACACCACACCAACCATCCCTACCCCCCACAAACCCAAACACACCCCCCCAAACCCACCCCCACACCCACAACCCCCCCCCCCAACAACACCCCACCAAAAACACCCACCCAACAAAAAAACACCACACCCCACCCACCCCACCCCCACACCCCCCCCCCCACCCCACCCACCCCCCCCCCCCCCCACACAACACCCCCCCCCCACACCCCCACCCCCACACCCACACCACACCCCACCCCCCCAACCCCACCCACACCCCCCCCCCCCCACCACACCCCCACCCCCCAACCCCCACCCACACCCCAACAACCCCAAACACCCCCCACCCCCCACCCCCCCACCCCCCACCCCAAAAACACCCACAACACACCCCCCCCCCCCCCAACCCCCCCCCCCCCCCCCCAACCCCACCCCCCAACACACCCCCCCCCCCCCCCCACCCAAACCCCCCCAACCCCCACCCAATCCACACCCCACCACCCCCCAAAACAACCCCCCCCCACCCCCACCAAAAACCCCACCCCACCACCCCCCCCCCCCACAAAAACCCCCACAAACCCCCAACCAACCACCCCCACCCCCCCCCAACACACCCCCCACCCAACCCAACCCACCACCCACCCCCACAACCACAAACAACACCCACAACACAACACAAAACCACACCAACCCCCCACACCACCAACAACACCAACCCCCCACAAACAATACAACACAAAACACCCCACACAACATAACAACCCCAAACAAAAAAAACCCCCCCCCAACAAACAACCCAACAACAACCAACCCCACAAAAACCCCCACCACCAAAAACACACCACAACCACAACACCACAAACAAACACCCAACCCCCCACCCCCAACCCCCCCCCCCCCACCCCCCCACCCCAACCACCCCCCAAAAACAACCCACATAATCACCAAAACCAACCCCACCCCCCAAACCCCCACCCCCACACAACACAAACAAACCCACCCACAAACCCCCCACCAAAAAACCAAAACACAAAAAAACCCCCAAACACAAACCAACAACCACAAACAACACAACACACAAACCAAACCACCCCCCAAAACACAAACCCCCTCCACAACCCCACACCACCCCCCCCACCCACCACACCCCACCCCCCACCCCCAACCCCACAAAAAAAAACCCCCACCACACACCCCCAACCCCCCCCCCCCCCCCCCCCCCCCCCCCCCCCCCCCCACAACCAAACACCCCCCCCCACCCCCCCCCCAACCCCCCCCCCCCAACCCAAACACCACCACAACCCCAACCCCCCCCCCCCCCCACCCCCCCCCCCACAACCCCCCCCCCCCCCACAACCCCAAACCCCCCACCCCCCCCACACCCACCAAACACCAACAAAACCCCACCAAAAACAACACACCACACCCACACCCCCCCACCCCCCCCCCCCAAACCCCCCCCACACCCCACACACCCCCACCCCAACACAACCACAACAACACCACCCCCCCCCCCCATCCCCCCCCCCACACCCCCCCCACACCCCCCACCCCCCAACCCCACCCACCAACAATCACAATCCAAACCAACCCCCCCAACCAACACCACCCCCAAACACCACAAACAAACAAAACCCCCCCCCACCCCCCCCCACCACACAACACCAAACCACACCCCCCAAACCCCCACCCCCTCAATATACACCCAAACAACCAACCCCCCCCCCCACCCCCCCTCCCAAAAATAATAACCCACACACAAAAACCCCCAAATAAACCACAACACACCAAAAATACAACACCCCACCCACACCACAACACCCACACAATATAACCCAACATCAATACATCTCATCTAAACACCACCCACATCAACAAACCCACCAATCCCCAAAACAACAAACCATCCAACCCACATCCTTATACCTCCCTAATCCCACTCTATCCCCCCCCCACTTCCCACCCAATCCCTACTTAATAAACTAACACAAATCACCCTTCTTCTCCAACACCCCTAATCAAATCCAAACCCCCAATCACCTCTCCCATAACCCCCAACCCCACCACAAAAATACAACACCACCCCAACAACACAAACCACAAACCAAAAACACCAAAAAAACAAAAACACACAAAAATAACACAACAACCACACACACAACCAACAAACCACACCCCCAAACAAACCCAAACAAAAAACAACACCCCCCCCCACCAAAACAACAACAAACCCACCCCCCCCCCCCCCCCCCCCCCCCCCACCCCCCCCCCCCCCCCACCCCCCCCCCCCCCCCCCACCCCCCCCCCACCCCCCCCCCCCCCCCCCCCCCACCACCCCCCCCCCAACCCCCCCCACCCCCCCCACACCCCCCCCCCCCCCAACCCCCCCCCCCCCCCACCCCCCCCACCCACCCCCCCCCCCCCAACCACCCACCCCCCCCCCCCCCACCCCCCCCCAACCCCCCCCCCAACACCCCCCCCACCCCCCCCCCCCCCCCCCCCCCCACCCCCCCACCCACCCACCCCCCCCCCACCCCACCCCCCCCCCACCCCCCCCCCCCCACACCCCCACCCCCCACACCCACCACCCCCAACACCCACCCAAACCCAACCCCACCACCAAAAACCACCCACACCCCACCCCCCCCTCCACCCCCCCCCACCACCACACAACACCAAACCACCCAACCACACCCCAACACCCCCACCACCAACCCCCAACACACCACCCCCCAAAACAACCCCAACAAACCCCCCACCCCCCCCCCACCCCCACCCACACAAACACCATAACACACCCAACACCCCCCCCCAACCCCCCCCCCCCCCCCCCCCCCCCCCAACACCCCCCACCCACAACCACAAACCCCCCAACCACACCAACCACACAACCACCCCCCCCCCAAAACCACCACAAAACAAAAAAACACAAACCCACCCTACACACAACAACCAAAAACACCCACATCAACACAACCACACACACCACCACAACCACCCACCACAAACAACAACCCAACAACCAACAACCACCCCCCCCCCCCCCACTCAACAACACCCCCCCCCCCCAAAACCACAAAAACCACAAAACCCAAAAACAACCCCCCAACCCCCCAACACCAACCACCACCACCCCACACCCACCCCCCCCCCACACACACAACAACAAATCAACCACCCCCAAACCCACAAACAAAACAACAACACACAAAACACAAAAAAAACAAAAAACCACCAAAACCCCCCCCACCCCCCACCCACAAACACCAACACAAACACCCAAAACACAACAACACCCCACACAACAACCAACCCCAACCCCAACCCAACCCCCCCCCACACCCCCCCCACCACCCACCAACCCCAAATACCCCCACCCCACACCACCCCACCCCCACCACCACACCAAAAACACCCCAAACCACCACCCCCCCCAACACCACCCCCAACCCCAACAAACCCCCCCCCCCCACCCCACCACCCCACCCCCACCCACCCCCCACCCCCCCCCCCCCCCCACACCAACACACCCCAAAACACCCCCCACAACACACCCCCCACACACAAAAACCCAACACACCACCCCAACCCCCACCAACCCAACCCCCACCCCCAAAAAAAAACACACACAAACACACCACACCCCACAACCCCCACCCCCACACAACCCAACACCCACA
>NC_134811.1:34620793-34769333 GCF_046742065.1 Oratosquilla oratoria | reverse complement strand
GCCAATTTTGTAATTGCTCTTTGTATTGTTTCAATTTTTTTTTTTATACATTTTTTTGTATTTGGTGACCATATCGTTGCTGCATATTCCAATCTTTGTCTTATCAGAGTGATTAGAATTTTCTTCACCATTTCTTCATCCAGGTATGTAAATGCAACTTTGATTGTTCTTATTAAGTTATAAGTTTCTCCAAAAATCTTATTTATATGTTTCTCAGGTGACATATTATTCATAACAATGACTCCCAGGTCCTTCTCATTTTCTACTTTTTTTATTCCTTCTTCTCCCAATTTATATGATCCTGTTATTCTGTTTTTGATTTTTCCGAATTCCATTATACTACACTTTTTAGTGTTGAACTCCATCTCCCACTTCCTACTCCATTCCTGTACTTTATTTAGATCACTCTGTAGTGAATCACAATCTTCTTCTGTGTTCACTTTTTTTTTTTTAACAGTTTTGCATCATCTGCAAAGAAGCTCATATAGCTTTCAATTCCGTCATCCATATCATTAATATATATAGCAAACATTATTGGGGCAAGAACTGTTCCTTGTGGAACACCGCTTATTACTTCATCCCATTTTGAGTGTTTGTCTCTTATCACTACCCTCATTTTTCTTTCTTGCAAAAAGTTTTCCATCCATTTAAGCAGTTTGCCCTGTATTCCTCCTTCAGTTTCTAATTTCTTAAGCAACTTCTTATGTGGTACTTTGTCAAAAGCTTTTTTTAGGTCTAGAAATGCACAATCAGCCCATCTCTTTCTTGTATTATATCTTGAATAGAAACATATTAAATTGGTGACGCATGATCGTCCTTGTCTGAATCCAAATTGCCTTGGATTTAACACGTTTTTTTCTAAATATTTTACCCATCTACTTTTGACAATTCTTTCACAAATTTTTGCTATTGTACTCGTTAGAGACTGGTCTGTAGTTGGTAGGGTCTTCCTTATTTCCCCCTTTATACATAGGTACTATATTTGCTTTTTTCCAATCTTCTGGGACTTTTCCTTCTTTCAAGGAACTGTTTATTATGCTATGTATTTTGTCTGCCAGTTCATTCCTGCATTCTTTTAGTATCCAGTTTGCTATTTCATCTGGTCCACGCGATTTTCTGACATCAAGATTACTCAAGTTTTTCAATATTTCATTCTTATTTACTTCTATTTCTTTCATGGGGGGGGGACTTTCTCTTTCCATTCGATCTCTTCAGGTTGTATGTTCTCCCTTGTAAACACTTTTTTAAAATGTTTGTTCATAATTTCCGCCATTTCAATTTCCTCTGTGTATTCAACTCCTCCTTGTCTTAATTTCTCCAAATCTTGTTTGTTTTTCAGTTTGCTGTTTACAAATATGTGGAATAGTTTTGGTTGTTCTTTACATTTTTCTATGACATCTTTTTCATATTTTCTCTTTTCCTTTCTGCACGCTTGTACATATTCATTTCTATAACAAGTATATATTTTCCATTTTTCAGATCTGTCTTTTTTCCATTTGGTCCAAGCTTTGTCTCTTTTGTCTTTTAACTCCCTACAACTTTTGTTGTACCAGCACTTTACATATTCCTTTTCTTGTTTTTGTCCTGGGACATACTTTTCCACTCATTTTTTATCAATTTTTGTCAAAATATTCCATATCCCTTCCACTGTTGTTTCTTCTTTGTATATTCCTTCCCAGTTTTCTTTTTGAAAGAACTCTTATTTTATCAAAGTTTGTTTTATCATACATCATTCTTCCTTTTCTATATTGTTCATTTCTTTTCATGTATTTTTCCACATTTAGTTCCAGTTCAATCAATATGTGGTCACTTTTACTTATTGGTGTTTTATATTCAATCTTTTCTACTATTCTAGGTTCAGATGTGATTATTAGGTCTATTCTCGATGGTTCTTCTTCATTTCTATACCTAGTGTTCTCCTGTATCCACTGTGTCACTGTGTGGTCAATAATCATCTCGAGTAGAACATTTCCCCATGAGCCGTCTCCACCCTTTACTGTCATCTCTTCCCAGCAGACTTCTTTGCAATTAAAGTCGCCCATCATAACTATTCTTCCTCCATCTTCCATTATCTTATTTAATGTTATCTTTGTGTCCTCTAACATATTTTTATGTTCACTCTCTTCCCACGATGCTGTTTTTGGAGGCACATAATTTATCACAAACTTTCTGTCTTCCACTTCGATCATAATCATCTCTACTGTATTCTTTCCATATGTGACACTCTTCACGTTTATATCCTTCTTAGTCAGGAACATAACTCCACCCCCTTGCTTTGTCTCTGTTTCTAATCCAATAATTATATGCGTCATGTCCTACACTGTTGGGTGATGGTGGACCTTTTAATTTTGTTTCTACAATTCCCATTATGTCCGGTTCTTTTTCCTTCAGATAATCATTCAGCTCAATCAATCCTGTTATTAATCCATCTATATTTGTGTAAGACACTCTTAGTTTTCTGCCACTTCCATTGTATTCTCCGTTTCCCTTTTATTTTTCTCTAGTATTTCGAATTTCCTTACTTTCATATTCACTACTCTCCAATAGAATCTCTCTTTTTCTGACTCTGTTCTGTTCTCGTTTTTTTCCTTAGCTTCATGTCTTTTCATTTTTTCCTCCTCTCTTTCCTCTTTATTCATTTCCCTTTTTATCCATACCTTTTTATATTGTTCACTTGCTGCTAGTTTCCCTGTTTTGTATAAGATATTCTCTGCCGTCTTTTGTGACCTGAATTTAATCTTAATTGGTCTGGTCTTATCTGTACTATACTTTCTGAGCCTAAACTTCTCTTCAATTTGTTTCATGATTTCAGGTTCATCTTCCTGAACTAATTCTAGTAATCTGCTTACTTTTTCATTTTCCTCATTGATTCTTGTGGTTCTATCTGGGTTGTGTTTCTCTTCCATTCCTAATATAATTATACATTTCTTTTTATCTGCTAAGTCTCTTACTATATTCTCCTTTTGTCTCATCACTTTAATAACTGAGTCTTCAGTTTGTTCTTTCATTTGCTGTTTAATTATATCAGTAAATGCAACTTTACTGTTTTCTTGGATTGTCTTCCAACCCTTAGCTTCTTTAGCTATGGCCTCTTTGTTTTCTTTATTATTCCTCTTTAATTCTTCATTCTCCTCTTTTACTTCTTTTAACTGTCTTTTTAGTTCTTCTATTTCCTTAGTTAAGTTTTTGTTCGCCTTCTCCAGTTCTTCCAATCTTTCAACCCTTTGCGCAATTTCTAACATTCTACCGAACCTACTCTCCCAATGTTCGGTCATTTGTTCAAGTTTTTGTTCTAGTCTTGTCAGTCGGGGGAGGTTGGTATCCGCCCCCCCCCTTATTAAATCCATGGAAATTATTATCCTCACCTTCTATTGTGCTGCTCATATCTATGTTTCTAATCTTTACATTTTTGTTAGACCCTTCATCGTCACTAAATTGATCTGGCCCGCGTTTGTTTACATGGCGTCTGCCTGCCTGGACCAAGTCCTCTCCTTCCTCATTTCCTTCCATTTCCCTCAGTAATCCCTCCCCTTCTCCTTTTTCCTCACTTTCCCACTACACCACGAGCAATCCCCTTCCCTGCAAATACAATAGGTACTTCCTTTGCGTTGAGATCCACGAAAATTTCACTTTTTCTTCAGGACGTCAATCCTCGCCGTCTGTCCGACGTAAGTGTGTGTGTATTTACCTAGTTGTACCTCGTTGTATTTTACGGGAAGGGGAGCTATGCTCGTGGTGTCCTGTCTTCATATCTCATTTTATCTAAACTATTTTTAAATTCATGTATTGTTTTTGCACACACCACTTTCTCATCTAATTTGTTCCAACTGTCTAGTACTTTGTGAGGAAAGCTGTTCTTTTACACATCTCTTCTATACCTGTCTTTCTTGATTTTCTTTCCGCATCCTCTTGTATTTCTATCATCCGATTTTATCAGATTCTCTCTATCAGTAATTTCTATGCCTTTCATGATTCTGTAAATAGCTATCAAATCTCCTCTCTCTCTTCTTTGCTCTAGTGTCTGTAGTTCAAGTTTTGCTAGTCTCTCTTCATATGATAGTTTTGAGAGTGTTGGTGCCAATTTTGTAATTGCTCTTTGTAATGTTTCAATTTTTTTTTATACATTTTTTGTACTTGGTGACCATATCGTTGCTGCATATTCCAGTCTTAGTCTTATCAGGGTGATTAGAATTTTCTTCACCATTTCTTCATCCAGGTATGTAAATGCAACTTTGATTGTTCTTATTAAATAATAAGTTTCTCCAAAAATCTTATTTATATGTTTCTCAGGTGACATATTATTCATAAAAATTTTCGGTGTGTTTGTGTGTGGTATTAGAGTGTTGTTGATGTAGAGATGAGGTATGTCTGTGTTACGATGTGTGGATGTAATTGTTATGTCGTCTGTGTAGGAAGAGATTTGTATTTCTGAGGTGTCTGGTGTGGGTAAGTCATGCATGTATAGATTAAAGAGCGTGGGGGATAGAACAGAGCCCTGTGGTGCTCCATTCTTAATGTTTCTGATGTGCGATGATTGGCCAGCCATCTTTTGGTGTTATTGTGCATGTCTGTGTTATATATTTTATTTGTTAGGTTGTGGCGGGGGATAGCATCAAAAGCTTTACTAATGTCTAATGTTATAAGAAGTGTTCTGTGGTGGGGCCTATCTGAATTGATGCCATCTAAAATTCTTTGTGTGAGGTTTGTCAGAAGAGTGTTTGTGGAGTGTAGTTGTATTGGGAGACCTTAATGCTAGGGTTGGAAATGAACCAATAAACGGAGTGATTGGGAAGTATGGAGTTCCAGGTAAATATCGTAGTGGAGAATTGATGATGGAGATGTATCTTGAAAGAGAGTTGATGATAGCAAATACAGTGTTCAGTAAGAAATTCAAGCATAAGTACACATGGGAGAGGGTGGTGGATGGAAGGGTGGTAGATAGAGCTTTAATGGACTATATAATGATGACCAGGGGTATGGTAGGAAGAGTTAAGGATGTACATGTCCTATGGGGAGAGAGTGGGGAATATCAGATATTTTTCTGGAAGGTAAATTGAGAGTGGAGAATAGGTGGAGAAAGAAGAAAAGGGCAGAAGGTAGGGAGATACTTAGAGTGAATTGCTTATATGGAAAAAAAAAAAAGGAGAATGAGTATAAGAAGCTGAGGAGTGGGAGGGAGTAAAGGATAGAGTAGAACTAGGAGTAGAGGAGGAATGGGGATGGTTCAAAGAGGGAGTCATAAAGTGTGCAAAGATGGTGTGTGGAACAAGGACGGTGGGAGGAAATGGAAGGGTAGTGAGTGGTGGGATGAGGAAACAAAGAAGGGTGTTGAAGAGCAGGCATTCATAGATTGGCTACAAATTAGGACGAGGGAATCGTATGAGATGTACAAAGAAAAGAGAAGGGAAGTTAAGCATAAGATAAAGGAAGCAAAGAGGAGAGCAGATGTGAAATGGGGTAAGAGTATGACAGAAAATTTTGAAAGTAATAAGATGTTTTGGAAAGAAATTAAGAGAGGAAGAGGCGAATCAAATAGAGAAGAAAAGATAAAAGGTGCAGATGGAGAGATGATAATGGAAGAGAAGGCAGTGAGAGGAAGGTGGGCAGAGTATCTTAGGGAGTTGCTAAACGTGAAGGATAGAGAGGTAGTTGCAGTGGAAAGCACAAAGAAAATGAGAGTGATGAGTGTGGAAAATGAAGGAGAAATAGGGAAGGATGAAGCGAAAGTAGCTGTTAAGATGATGAGAGCAGGTAAGGCACCTGGGTTGGATGCATGCCATGCAGAATGTCTGAAGAAAGGAGGTACAGTTATGGTGGACTGGCTGGTGAGGTTATTTAATGTTTGTTTAAGAGAGGGTAGAGTGCCAGAGGACTGGAGGAGTGCCTGTATAATTCTGCTTTACAAGGGAAAGGGGGACAAGTGTGAGTGTAGTAGTTTTAGAGGGATTAGCTTGTTTAGTGTAGTTGGGAAGGCTTATGGGAGGGTCTTGACTGAGAGGATTAGGAGAGGAACAGAGGGAGTAATTGGTGAGGAACAGTGTGGGCTTAGGACAGGTAGGGGATGTGTAGATCAGATTTTTGTGGTAAGACAGATATGTGAGAAAGCTATAGGAAAAGGTAAGGATGTTTTTGGGGCTTTTATGGAGGAAGGACGGGAGAGGACAGAAGATAGTTATGAATGGAGAGGGGTTGTGTATAGATGATGCTGTGATGTATGAGGGGGGAGTGGGTGGGGATGGGGGGTGAGGAGGTATGTATGGAGGGAAAAAAAAAAAAAAAAAAAAAAATAAAATAATAATAATAATAATAATAATAATAAATAAATAAATAAAACTGGTCCGGCCCTCTTTTGTTTACATGGCGTCTGCCTGCCTGGGCCAAGTCCTCTCCTTCCTCATTTCCTTCCATTTCCCTCAGTAAGCCCTCCCCTTCTCCTTATTCCTCACTTTCCCACTACACCACGAGCAATTCCCCCCCCTGTAAATACAATAGGTACTTCCTTTGCTTTGGGATCCACGAAAATTTCACTTTTTCTTCAGAACATCCTCTACATCGTCCGTTCGATGGTGTGTGTATTTACCTAGTTGTATATTACGGGAAGGGGAGCTATGCTCGTGGGGTCCCGTCTTCATTTCTCATTTTATCTAAACAATTTTTAAATTCATGTATTGTTTTTGCACACACCACTTTCTCATCTAACTTGTTCCAACTGTCTATTACTCTGTGTGGAAAGCTGTTCTTTTTCAAATCTCTTCTATAGCTGTCTTTTTTTATTTTCTTTCCGTGTCCTCTTGTATTTCTGTCATCCCATTTTATCAGATTCTCTCTATCAGTAATTTCTATGCCTTTCATGATTCTGTAAATAGCTATCAAATCTCCTCTCTCTCTTCTTTGCTCTAGTGTCTGTAGTCCAAGTTTTTGTAGTCTCTCTTCATATGATAGTTTTGAGAGTGTTGGTGCCAGTTTTGTAATTGCTCTTTGTATTCTTTCAAGTTTTTTTTATACATTTTTTTGTACTTGGTGACCATATTGTTGCTGCATATTCTAATCTTGGTCTTATCAGGGTGATTAGGATTTTCCTCACCATTTCTTCATCCAGGTATGTAAATGCCACTTTAATTGTTCTTATTAAATTATAAGTTTCTCCAAAAATCTTATTTATATGTTTTTCAGGTGACATATTATTCATAACAATGACTCCCAGGTCCTTTTCATTTTCTACTTTTTTTATTCCTTCTTTTCCCAAATTATATGATCCTGTTATTCTGTTTTTGCTTTTTCCAAATTCCATTATACTACACTTTTTTGTATTGAACTCCATCTCCCACTTCTTACTCCATTCCTGTACTTTATTTAGATCTCTCTGTAGTGATTCACAATCTTCTTCAGTTTTCACTCTTTTCAGTATTTTTGCATCGTCTGCAAAGAAGCTCATATAGCTTTCAATTCCTTCATCCATATCATTAATATATATAGCAAACATTATTGGGGCCAGGACTGTTCCCTGCGGGACACCGCTTATTACTTCATTCCATTTTGAGTGTTGATTTCTTATCACTACTCTCATTTTTCTTTCTTGCAAGAAGTCTTCCATCCAATTTAGTAATTTACCTTGTATTCCTCCTTCAGATTCTAGTTTCTTAAGCAACTTCTTATGTGGTACTTTGTCAAAAGCTTTTTTTAGGTCTAGAAATGCACAATCAGCCCATCCATCTCTTTCTTGTATTATATCTATTAGCCTTGAATAGAAGCATATTAAATTGGTGACGCATGATCGTCCTTGTCTGAATCCAAATTGCCTTGGATTTAGTACGTTGTTTTTTTCCAAGTATTTTACCCATCTATTTTTGATAATTCTTTCACAAATTTTTGCTATTGTACTTGTTAGAGAGACTGGTCTATAGTTGGTAGGTTCCTCTTTATTTCCTCCTTTATATATAGGTACTATATTTGCTTTTTTCCAATCTTCTGGAACTTTTCCTTCTTTCAAGGAACTGCTTATTATGCTATGTATTTTGTCTGCCAGTTCATTTCTGCATTCTTTCAGAATCCAGTTTGCTATTTCATCTGGTCCATGTGATTTTCTGACATCAAGATTACTCAATTGTATCAATATTTCATTCTTTGATACTTCTATTTTTTCTATAGGGGGGACTATCTCTTTCCATTCAATCTCTACAATTAGTATGTTCTCCCTTGTAAACACTGATTTAAAATGTTTGTTCATAATTTCTGCCATTTCCATTTCCTCAGTGTATTCAACTCCCCCTTGTCTTAATTTCTCCAAGTCCTGTTTGTTTTTCAGTTTATTGTTTACAAATCTGTAGAATAGTTTTGGTTGATCTTTACATTTTTCTATGACGTCTTTTTCATATTTTCTCTTTTCCTCTCTGCATGTTTGTACATATTCATTTCTATAACTGGTATATATTTTCCATTTTTCAGGTTTTCTGTCTTTTTTCCATCTGGTCCAGGCTTTGTCTCTTTTATCTTTTAACTCTCTACAACTTTTGTTGTACCAGCATTTTACATATTCTTTTTCTTGTTTTTGTCTTGGGACATACTTTTCCACTCCTTTTTTGTAAATTTTTGTCAAAATATTCCATTTCTTTTCCACTGGTGTTTCTTCTTTGTATATTTCTTCCCAGTTTTCTTGTTGAAAGAATTCTCTTATTTTATCAAAGTTTGTTTTTTCATACATCATTCTTCCTTTTCTATATTGTTCATTTCTTTTGATATATTTTTCTTCATTAAGTTCCAGTTCAATCAATATGTGGTCACTTTTACCTATTGGTGTTTTATATTCAATCTTGTCCACTATTCTAGGTTCAGATGTAATTAATAAGTCTAGTCTCGATGGTTCTTCTTCATTTCTATACCTAGTGTTCTCCTGTATCCATTGTGTCATTGTGTGGTCAATAATCATCTCAAGTAGAGCGTTTCCCCATGAGTCGTCTCCACCCTTTACTGTCATTTCTTCCCAGCAGATTTCATTGCAATTAAAGTCGCCCATCATAACTATTCTTCCTCCATCTTCCATTATTTTATTTAATGTTATCTTTGTGTCCTCTAACATACTTTTATGTTCACTCTCCTCCCATGAGGCTGTTTTTGGAGGCACATAATTTATCACAAATTTTCTGCTCTTCTTATCTCTGTCTTCCACTTCTATCATAATCATCTCTACTGTATTCTTTCCATATATGACACCTTTCACGTTTATATCCTTCTTAGGAACATAACTCCACCCCCTTGCTTTTTCTCTCTGTTTCTAATCCAATAATTGTATGCATCATGTCCTACACTGTTGGGTGGTAGTGGGCCTTTTAATTTTGTTTCTACAATTCCCATTATGTCTGGTTCTTTTTCTTTCAAATAATCATTCAGCTCATTCAATCCTGTTATTAATCCATCTATATTTGTGTAAGACACTCTTAGTTTTCTGCCACTTCCATTGTGTTCTCTGTTTCCCTTATGTTTTTCTTTTGTATGTCGAACTTCCTTAGTTTCATGTTCACTACTCTCCAATAGAATCTCTCTTTCTCTGACTCCGTTCTGTTCTCGTTTTTTGCCTTAGCTTCCAGTCTTTTCTGCTTTTCTTCCTCTCTTTCCTCTTTATTCATTTCCCTTTTTATCCATATCTTTTTGTATTGTTCACTTGTTGCTAGTTTCCCTGTTTTGGATAAGATATTCTCTGCCGTTGTTTGTGACTTGAATTTAATCTTAATTGGTCTGGTCTTGTCTGTGCTATACTTTCCGAGTCTAAATTTCTCTTCGATTTGTTTCATAATTCCTGGTTCATCTTCCTGAACTGATTCTAGTAATTGGCTTACTTTTTCATTTTCCTCTTTGATTCTTGTGGTTCTATCTGGGTTATGTTTCTCTTCCATTCCTAATATAATTATACATTTCTTTTTGTCTGCTAAGTCTCTTACTATATTCTCCTTCTGTCTCATCACTTTAATAACTGAGTTTTCAGTTTGTTCATTCATTTGCTGTCTGATTATGTCAGTGAATGCAACCTTGCTATTTTCTTGAATTTTTTTCCAACCCTCCTTGTTCTCCATATTATTCTCCTTTAAGACTTTATTCTCATCTTTTACTTCTTTTAACTGTTGTTTTAATTCTTCAATTTCCTTAGTTAAGTTTTTGTTCGCCCTCTCTAGTTCTTCCAATTTTTCAATTCTTCGAATTATACTGTCAACATTACCGAACCTACGCTCCAAGTCCTCGTTCATCTTATCGACCTTCTCTTCTAGTCTTGTCAGTCGGGGGGGGGTTGTGTCCCCCCCACCCTCTTTAAATCCCTTGAAAATATTCTCATCACTTTCTACTGTATTGCTCCTATCTATACCTCTAATCTTCACATTCCTATTAGACATGTCGTCATCATCCAGCTCGTCTTGCGGTCGCTTGTCCACCTTTCGGCGGCCCGTCAGGGCCAATTCCTCCACCTCCTCATTACCTTCCATTTCCCCAGCAATCCCTCCCCCTCTCCTCTTTCCTTACTTTCCCACTACCCCACGAGCAATTTCCCCCCACCCTGCAAATACAAAAAGGCACTTCTCTTTGCGTTGGGATCCACAATCTGCACTTTTCTTCAGAACGTTCTTCAAGCCGTCCGTTCGTTGAAAGTGTGTGTGTGTGTGTGTGTGTACCATATGCATGCTTCCACTTTGTCTGATTCTACAAACTTTTTCAATATATTTTGAATTCAGAAGAGGACAGAAGATTGGGGTGAATGGAGAGGGGTTGTGTATAGATGATGCTGTGATGCATGAGGGGGAGTGGGTGGGGGATGGGGGGTGAGGAAGTATGTATGAGAAAAAAATTTTGACACAGCCCAAAGGGATTTCTCCCCGTCTTCTTTTTTGCATGAGGGGACAGAGAGGGGGGGGTCACCGAATTTATGAAGCGGCCTTGCTGTGGATGTGCTGTGTCTTGCAACACTGCTTCTGACCCAGGGCAGTGGACAGGATGCAGGGATGACCTGTCATCCAGGAGGTGCCAAGATAAGAGGGAGGGAGGAGGGTGGAGGGGAGTGGAATATATAGGAAATGGAATGTGTGGGAGTGGTTTCTATGCCTTTTTCTTTTTGGTTACCCTCATGTAGGGGGAAAAAGCCTTTGGTATATGTGTGTATGTTGAATTCAGAATGAAACACAAGACTTTTCTGGAGTATTCCCATATTTCTATGATGTATACATGTATTAAATATATAACAAAGTCACAGATGCTTGCTGTCATACATCTACAAAAAATACTTCTTAACACAGAAGAATTTCATATTTTCTGGACATTAGCATAGAGTATGAGTGTAAGGGAGGTTAATAGAATGCATCTTCACCTATGCACAATTTCAATGATGTGGCAATATTAAAATAAATATCCTTCCATTGATCAAATTGCAGCTGTGGTTATTTCTTACAAAAGATCTGTAATCTTCATGTGAAGGTCAGCAAGGATACCAAAAAATCGCTCAAATAAACCTTATACTATCATGGATGTTGGGCAGATACAATGTTATGTTCAGCACTTTCTAAGTGCTAACAGCATCTACAACAAATAGCAAGTTTCCAGGCCAATTTTGCTGGTACTGTTTTACTCCTGGGTGGTGACCAGAACATAAATAGAAGATAAGCAAAGAGGGAAGAAAAGGGGAGAGGAATGAGGTGAGAGGATGTTATATCAACCTACTACCCCAGATCTGTCTTCTGAAACCAGGAAAGACAGGTGAGAAGTGATATTAAAAGATTATCTAGGTAACCATGAAAGGATTGTATAGAAAACAAATATAACTGCACTTACCTTTGCTGAACAAATTTAAGGGTTATTAGCAACAGTATTTACCTGGAGAGAGAGAAAAAAAAAATGAAATTAGCTTACGACACCATGTAATGGCAAAAGTGGTCAGGTGGAATAATAAAAAAAAGAGAGAAAGAGAGAGAGAGAGAGAGATAGAGGAGAGGGAAAAGTGAGGGGAAAGAGGGGAGAGAAGGGAGAAAGAGGGGAGAGAGCAGGGAGAGAAAGGAGAGAGAGGAGAGGGGGAGAAAGAAAGAGAGAGAGGGAGAGGGAGAGGAGAGGGGGAGAGAGAAAGAAAGAGAGAGAGAGAGGGAGAGGGAGAGAAAGAAAGAGAGAGAGAGAGGGAGAGGGAGAGAGAAGAGACGGGAGAGAGATGAGAGGGGAGAAAGATGGGGAGAGAGACAGAGAGGGGGAGACATGGGGAAAAAGGGGAGGAGAGAGATGGTGAGAGAGGGGAGGAAAGAGATGGGGAGAAGGGAGAGGAGGGAGGAGAGAAAGGGAGGGAGAGGAGAGGGGGAAGAGAGAGGGGGAAGAGAGAGGGGAGAGAGGGGAAGAGGTGGGGAGAGGGTAAAGAGAGAGAGGGGAAGAGTGAGGTGGGGAGAGGGTAAAGAGAGAGATGGGAGAGAGATGCAGAGATGGGGAGATAGAGGGGGGAAAGAGAGGGAGAAGAGAGTGAGGGGGAACAAAAAAGGGGAGAGATGGGGGAGAGGAGAGATGGGGAGAGGAGACAGGGGAGAGAGGGGAGAGAGGAGAGAGGGGGAAGAGAGCAAGGGGGGACGAGAAAGGGGAGAGAGGAGAGAAGAGAGGGGAGAGAGAAGAGAAGAGAGGGGAGAGAGTGAGGAGAGAGGAAAAGACAGGGTAAGAGAGAGGGGAAAAAAAGAGGAAAGTGAGTGGGAAGAGTGGGAAGACAGTGGCAAAAGAGAGGGGAGAGAGAAGAGAGAGAGAGAGAGAGAGAGAGAGAGAGAGAGAGAGAGAGGAGAGAGAGAGGGTGATGGGGGCGAAAGAGAGGGATGTGAGAGAGAGGGAGGAGAGATGGGGAGAGAGAAGAGAGAGATGCTAGAGATGCTAGAGAGGGGAGAGAGGGGAGAGAGAGGAAAGAGAGAAAGAAGGCTGAGAGAGAGAGACAGAGAGAGAGAGAGAGAGAGAGAGAGAGAGAGAGAGAGAGGAGAGAGAGAGAGGAGAGAGAGAGAGGAGAGAGAGGGTGGAGAAGGGAGAGAGAGAAGGGAGAGAGAGGAGAAGGGAGAGAGAGGAGAAGGGAGAGAGGAGAAGGGAGAGAGGAGAAGGGAGAGAGGAGAGGGGACAGAGGAGGGAGTAGAGATGGGAAAGATGGGGGAGGGAGAGTGAGAGGGGAGAGAGACAGACATGAGAGAGAAGAGGGGAGATGGAGAGGGAGAGAAAGAGAGGGGGATTTTTGTTTATATAAATTTATTATGCTCAAGAGCAACAAACCTATTATAGTAGGTACTTTTTATCTATACATATGTGTGATGTGCAGGTCACATTACTAGCACTATGTACAGTGAAGCTGTACAACAATAATAAGTACATAAGAAGGAGACTGCAAGAGACCAAATGGCCCACACTAGGCAGTTCCACTGCTTCCTGTAAGGGGAAATATATTGGTAAACAAAGTGAGGTAAGCTTTAGCATCCTCCAAAGTGTGGGTGTCAAATTAGCACAGTGTCTAGATTATTGTCAGTTAAGAGAATGTGACACACATGTATCAAGTCCTGGCTTTGGGGCAATAGGACTCTTACTGAGGAACCAGTACTGGTTAAGACTGTTGGTGTTGGGATGGTTGCACAGCTTACAGGTGCAGTAATGTGGTATGTCTCCCTTCTCAGAGACTTGCCACAGCAGTCTGTAACCCAGGCTAAGCCGGGCAGTCATGATATTGTGTCTGTGAATGAGGAGTCCATGTTTGCAATACCTTGGAAGAGGGACAGAAGTGGTTGTAGTGTTGTACTGATATGCTTAGTGTGTGCTCTGCATTCATGCAGTAGAGACTGATTGATTTATGAAATTTTTGGCTTGAAGGCCAAGCGCCAGAGCCGGTAGGCCATTCAGCGCATATCTATCATATACAAAATAAATAAATAAAATAAAACAATAAAAGCAATAAGCACTCACTCACAAAAACACATCAAAACAAGATTCATACACAAGCAATCATACATATAATTTTACATACATATACCAAGGCTTTTTCCCCCTTACAAGGGGGGTAGCCAAAAAGAAAAAGGCATAAAATCATTCCCACCCATTCCATCCCTGAATACACTCCACACCCCTCCACCCTCCCTCTTATCTTAGCACCTCCTGAATGACGGGTCATTCCTGCACCTTGTCCACTGCCCTGGGTCAGAAGCAGTGTCGCAAGACACAGCACATCCATAGCAAGGCCGCTTCATTAAATCGGCGACCCCCCCTCTCCGTCCCCCCATTGCATAAAATGAGAGGATGGGGAGAAATTCCTTTGGGCTGCGTCAAATTTTGCTCATACATACTACCTCACCCCCCATCCATTCCACCTCATGCAATCACATCATCCATATACAACCATTCTCCATTCACCCGTCTTCTGTCCTCTCCCATCCTTCCTCAACAGACATTCCCCTCTTCCCAAAAGCCCCCTTCACCCCATCCATCCATCTCATCCTAGGACGTCCCCTTCATGTTCACTCCCTCCACATCTGCCGTCCACACCTCTTTTACTAGTCTTTCTTCACTCATTCTTTCCATGTGTCCAAACCATCCTAATATTCGTTCACCAACCCTATCTCCCAGCTCCTTTTCCACCCCTGTTCTCCTCCTCACCTCCTCATTTCTCACTCTATCTAACCTAGTAACCCCCATCATACTTCTCAGACACCTCATCTCAAACACATTCAAACTCCTTCTCTCTTATGTTCCATGTTTCTGCCCCATACAGTGCTGTTGGCACAATCACTCCTTCATACAGTCTCCTCTTAGCATCCATTCACAAATGTCTATTCCTCATTACACTCTTTAATCCACCAAGGTATTTACTCGCTTCTCTCAATCTACATTCTACCTTCACTTTCACTCCACCTTTCCCTGCCACATTTGCACCCAAGTATCTAAAACTATCCATTTCCTCCAGTCGCTCTCCCTTAATGCTCACTTCCAGTCTACTGCCACTTTCACCCTTTGTACATCTCATCACCTTACTTTTACCCACATTTATCTTTAGCTTTCTTCTATCACATACTCTCCCAAACTCTGCCACCAACTTCCTCAATCCCTCCTCCAATCCTGCCACAAGCGCAGTGTCGTCCGCAAACAACAGCTGGCTCACCTCCCACTTTTCTCCATTTTCTTTAACCATCTCCAATCCCTTGCCCACTACCCTTGCATTTACCTTTCGCACCACCCCATCCATGTATAAGTT
Organism: Oratosquilla oratoria; assembly: GCF_046742065.1. Taxonomy (NCBI): domain Eukaryota; kingdom Metazoa; phylum Arthropoda; class Malacostraca; order Stomatopoda; family Squillidae; genus Oratosquilla; species Oratosquilla oratoria. Next base: position 34,754,119 of record NC_134811.1, on the reverse strand, counting down.
GAACAGCCAGGGCGACATAACGCATCCTTGACGAAGTCCCACCTTTACCTCGAACCACTCACTCAATTTTAAATTTCATAAAACATATTTATGTCTTTTAAAATCCTTAAAACATTTTCCACATGAGCACCCTCCCCTAAAACTTCAAGAGATAAATTTATTGAAAAGTTTGCCCTGCACTTATAGTATGCAGGGCACTGAATTAAAATGTGTTTTATTGTAAAAACAACTTGGCAAGTGTGGCATTGGGGGGCCAGCCGTTCTGCTCCTTTTGCCATAAAAAAAATTATGGGTAATGTAGGAATGGCCAATTCTTAACCTTGTTAAAACAATACTTGATCTCCTGTCCAAAGAATGAGACTTCTAAGGACTCACTCAGGGGTGAATCTCTTTTAACTTGTAACTACCATCCAGCCTTGTCCACTGTTCCTGCCACTTCTCCATTGCATAACAATGAATTACTTGCTTGAAGTCTGTATGTGGGATTTTAGTGTCTGATATGTGACTGAAACTAGTAGCAGCTTTGGCTGCAACATTGGCCTGCTCATTTCCAGTGACACCCACATGGGATGGCACCCACCAAAAGTTTACTTTTATTTTCTTCCGACTGTTAATAAGAATCAACCAGTCCTGTCCTGTATTTCTTGGACTAAATAGTGAAGAGGCAATAATTTACTAGAGGATAGAATGCTCATAGAGTCTATAAAAATAACAATGCTCATATTAGATGAAACAGAATTAAAAACAAATTTCAGGGCATTATGCACTGCCAGCATTTCAGCAGTAAAAACCGAGCTAAAAGTAGGCAACTTCCTCTTTAAAAATGTGCCATCAGACACAACAGCACAACCAACACCATCTTGGGATTTTGACCCATCAGTATAAATAAAAACTTAATCAGCATGTACCAATTAAGTGTTCTAAAAATTCATTCCATAGTTCTACAGCAGTTCTATTTTTCTTGTTTTAAATGGGCAAATTACAATGGGAGATCGGCTCCAAGGAGGGAATTCAGGAGAACCTTAGCAACTGTAACAGGAACAAGTCCTACTTCCTCTGCCCCAACTTCACATCTCGTTTCTAAAGGTTTCAGGGGAGTACCTTTTCTTGGAGCTCTGTCTACAGCTGCTTTACATATTTAAAATTTGGATTTTGTTTTGATGATAACACACAAGATATATATCTAAGGCTTAATTCCTCCCTGCAAATATAAAGGGGAGGAATTCATGTGTCCACATACAAGCTATCCACTGGAGGTGTTCTATAAGCTCCTGAACGAATCCGCAAAGCCATATTGTGGACTACAAGCTTTTTTAATAAAATTTTACATGCCAATCCATACATTTGACATCCATAATTGATTTTGCTAAGACACAATGCCTGGTAAAGCCATATTGGAGATATACGATCTGCTCCCCAGTTGAAGCGAGACACTACCTTTAGTATATTAAGTCACTGTTTAACATTGCATATGACCTCATTTATGTGATGAGTGAATGTCAACCTTTTGTCCAAAAACAGACCCAAGTATTTAGCTTGGTCTTCATACGGTAATATAACACTCTCTAAGAATAATGTTGGTATCTCTTTCCTGTGTCTCAGTCAGGAGAACCTGATGGATTTTGTTTTTTCAGTAGAGAATCAGAAGCCCCTACAATTAGCCCATGCTGTTATTAAGTTAATAACCTCTTCAATCTTTTGGCCTGTTTCTAATGTTGTTGATCTGCTGCACACAATAGCGAAGTCATCAGCATAAGCCAATACATGAACTCCAACAGGAACTTGTTTTAACAAATTATTAAGAGAGATTTGCCAGCGATATTTCGAAAAATTCTGGTACATGACTGAATTTTAGGTAAGCATTTCATAACAATCTCTATGATGGTGGCAACACTCATACAAAGTTATACAGCTGTATTTAGTTTCTATTTTTTTTATACATACACATACATATACCAAGGCTTTTTCCCCCTTACAAGGTAAAGGAGGCAAAGAGGAGAGCAGATGTAAAATGGGGTAAGAGTATGACAGAAAATTTTGAAAGTAATAAAAAGATGTTTTGGAAAGAAATTAAGAGAGGAAGAGGAGGCGAATCAAGTAGAGAAGAAAAGGTAAAAGGTGCAGATGGAGAGATGATAATGGAGGAGAAGGCAGTAAGGGGAAGATGGGCAGAATATTTTAGGGAGTTGCTAAATGTGAAGGAGGATAGGAAGGGAAAGATAGCTGCAGTGGGAAATGCTAAGAAAATGAGTGTGATGAGTGAGGAAAATGGAGGAGAAATAAGGAAGGATGAAGTGAAGGCAGCAGTTAAGATGATGAAAGCAGGTAAGGCACCTGGTCTGGATGGATGCCATGCAGAATGTCTTAAAAAAGGAGGTACAGTGATGGTGGCCTGGTTGGTGAGGTTATTTAATGTTTGCTGGAGAGAGGGTAGAGTGCCGGAGGACTGGAGGAGTGCTTGTATAGTTCCACTTTACAAGGGAAAGGGGAACAAGTGTGAGTGTAGTAGTTTCAGAGGGATTAGCTTGTTAAGTGTAGTTGGGAAGGCTTATGGGAGGATCTTGATCGAGAGGATTAGGAGAGGAACAGAGGGAGTAATTGGTGAGGAACAGTGTGGATTTAGGACAGGTAGAGGTTGTGTAGATCAAATTTTTGTGGTAAGACAGATATGTGAGAAAGCTATAGGAAAGTGGAAGGATATTTTTTGGGTCTTTATGGATCTGGAAAAGGCTTAAGACAGGGTAGACAGAAAGGCACTGTGGGAGGTTATGCGGTTATACGGGATAGGAGGAAAGCTTCTCGGAGCTGTCAAGAGTTTTTATGAGAGTAGTAGAGCTTGTGTCAGGATTGGAAATGGAGAGAGCGAGTGGTTTGAGGTAAAGGTGGGACTTCGTCAAGGATGTGTTATGTCACCCTGGCTGTTCAACTTATACAAGGATGGGGTAGTGCAAGAGGTAAATGCAAGAGTAGTGGGTCAGGGATTGGAGATGATTAAAGAAAATGGAGAAAAGTTGGAGGTGAGCCAGCTGTTGTTTGCGGACGACACTGCGCTTGTGGCAGGATTGGAGGAGGGATTGAGGAAGTTGGTGACAGAGTTTGGGAGAGTGTGTGATAGAAGAAAGCTGAAGATAAATGTGGGTAAAGTAAGGTGATGAGATGTACAAGGGGTGAAAGTGGCAGTAATCTGGAAGTGAGCATTAAGGGAGAGCAACTGGAGGAAGTGGATAGTTTTAGATAATTGGGTGCAAATGTGGCAGGAAAAGGTGGAGAAAAGGTGGAGTAAAGGTGGAGGTAGAATGTAGATTGAGAGAAGCGAGTAAATGCCTTGGTGGATTACAAAGTGTAATGAGGAATAGACATTTGGGAATGGATGATAAGAGGAGACTGTATGAAGGAGTGATTGTGCCAACAGCACTGTATGGAGCAGAAACATGGAACATAAGAGAGGAAGAGAAAAGGAGCTTGAATGTGTTTGAGATGAAGTGTCTGAGAAGTATGATGGGGGTTACTAGGCTAGATAGAGTGAGAAATGAGGAGGTGAGGAGGAGAACAGGGGTGGAAAGGGAGTTGGGAGATAGGGTTGATGAAAGAGTATTAGGATGGTTTGGACACATGGAAAGAATGAGTGAAGAAAGACTAGTAAAGGAGGTATGGAAGGCAGATGTGGAGGGAGTGAACATGAGGGGACGTCCTAGGATGAGATGGATGGATGTGGTGAAGGGGGGTTTGGGGAAGAGGGGAATGTCTGTTGAGGAAGGACGGGAGAGGACAGAAGACAGGGGTGAATGGAGAATGGTTGTATATGTAAGATGTTGTGTTGCATGAGGTGGAATGGACGGTGGGATGGGGGGGTGAGGTAGTGTGTGTGAGCAAAATTTTGACGCAGCCCAAAGGGATTTCTCCCCGTCCTCTCCTTTATATGGGGGGACGGAGGGGGGGGGGTCGCCGATTTAATGAAGCGGCCTTGCTGTGGATATGCTGTGTCCTGCGACACTGCTTCTGACCCAGGGCAGTGGACAGGGTGCAGGGATGACCCGTCATCTAGGAGGTACTAAGATGGGAGGGAGGGTGGAGGGGTGTGGAGTGTTTTCAGGGATGGAATGGGTGGGAATGATTTATGCCTTTTCCTTTTTGGCTACCTCCCTAGTAAGGGGGAAAAAGCCTTGGTATATGTATGTATGTATTGGATTTGCGAGAGCGACATTGGAACTTTCCCGAGTGAAATCACTCGTCGCTCCTGTGTATTTTTTCCACTGATTTATACCTATATTCATTAAACACATATTTGAAAAAAAAATTCGCCTACTCTCTAAAGTGATGCAAGACTCCCTTAAAGGCTATGCTGAATAGTGTAGGACTCAGAACACTTCCTTGGGGAACTCCTTCCTCTTGAAGATATGCAGAAGAGAAAGAAGAGCCCACTCTGACTTTTAAATAACGATCAGACAAGAAATCCTTTAAACAATTGAACATATTACCCCCGATACCCCACTATGCAAGTTGCTTCAGAATGCCTCCCCACCAGGTAGTATCGTAGGCTTTTTCCAAGTCAAAAAACACAGTAATGCTCGGATTCTGAATTGCAAAGGCATTCTGAATCTCACGAGTGATAAAAAGTAAGGGATTCAGAGTGCTCTTATTTCTTCTAAATCCAAACTGAAAGATAAAAGATTTTTAGACTCCAAAAACCAAACTAAACACATATTAACTATTCTTTCATAGATCTTTCAAACGCAGCTAGTGAGAGCAATAGGTCTGTAGCTTTGTGGGAGATTAGAATCTTTTCCAGCCTTTAAAATTGCTACTTTAACTGAAGTCTTCCAAGATTTAGAAGACCCAGAAAACCAAAATTTATTTAGCACATTTAAAAGGAATTTCTTCGAAAGATATGAATAAATGAGCAACCATGGAATAAGGAATGTCATCCTCTCTAGGTGAGGTTGGGGTGGATAACAATAAAGCATGATCCAATTCTTCCAAAGTAAAAAGAGGATTACAGGTAGTTGTCGACTTACGACCGAGTTCGGTTCCGACAGACAGGTCGTAAGTCGATCTGGACGCAAGTCGGTCTATATATACAGTATATATTACCCTTTATATAATATATATATATATATTGTATATTTAGCATACTGAAATAATCTTAGCATCTTTGAACTATGTAGTATAGTATTTTTAACCTTTATATAATTTCATCTGATTTTCTTTGGGAAACGTAGCCTAGGCCTAAGCATATTGAATAAAATCCTATCATCTTTGACCTATAATGTTTAATACTGTATTTGTTAACCTTTGTATTATTTTACCATCAGACTTTCTTTAGGGAACGTATGCATACCGAATTAAATCTTATTATCTTTGAGCTACGTTGTTTAATATTCATTAACTTTTTATCATTTTCGTTAGGAAACATAGCCTAGGCCGCATACTGAATAAAGTCCTGTCATCTTTGACCTACAAATCCTTTTTTGTTGGTTACATTAAAATCATTGTAAAGCAAAATTAGGAAAAAATATTTCAAAACACATTCTTTTCGTTTACGTACTGTACCGAAAATATTGTTATCGACAACAGACTAGGCATAAACAAATTTTACTGTTACATTTTATTAATCGCAAAACATTAAAAATACAAAATGCTGTGCCGAACATTTTGTCATCGACAACAGACTAGGCATAAAAAAATACTGTTACATTTTATTAATTGCAAAACATAAAAATACAAAATGTAAGACAAAATTAGGATTTTTTTTATTTCAACAAAACACATTCTTTTCGTTTAAGTACTGTACCGAACATATTGTTATCGACAACAAACTAGCCTAGGCATAAAAAGTTTATATTTTATTAATTGCAAAACATACAAAAATACAAAATGCAATGTAAAATTAGGAAACATTTTACTTCAAACAAACAAAATGAAAGAATATTTAGCTGGCTGGGATGCTGATGCTGCCGGCAGCCTGCGAAAACTATCGTACTAGCGTCTCGCAGCGTGCGGAGTAATGTTCTGCACTGCCAGGCATAACATTGCAATTTTACTACTCTATTAAATGTTAGATATTATTGCACCATCTCGTGGTCGTAAAGTCGATCAGTCGTAAGTCACATAGGTCGTAAGTCGACGACTACCTGTATAGCCTTTGAGTTTGTATTGGTAGAAGAAACAATCATGGTCTTGTCTCTAATTCTTCTGAAGTCAGGTGAATAATGAAGTGGACTTGAAATATCAGCATATTGTCTTCCAAAAGCCTCTGCTACCTCTCTTGTATCTGATATAATAGTCATTAACCTTGAGAATAGGCAAAGGAGATGGAGTAAACTTTCCCTGTAACTTTCGAATCCTATTCCATAATAATGTAGGGGGAGAATCATATTTCAACTTGCTAATAAATTTAGTGAAGGATTCCCTCCTTGCTTTCTTATAGATTTTCTTCTGTTTTGGTTGAGTTCAGGTGACAAGATACATGGGGAATTTACGCTGAGCAGGTTAGGGCGTCGTTACTTTTGGCGAAGGTCAAGGGGATGGCGGTTCGAATCCTGCCACCAGCAAAGTTGAACCAAGGGCATGGTTCATTAAATTCCACGCTACAAAGCTCTCTGTGAGGGGCACCGTCCTAGCCTTCAGATAGAGGGGAGTTTGTGACGTTAAACCATATCATCATCATCATCAATCGAGTCCTGAACTTCAAGGATAAGAAATTACCCTTCATGGCACTCTCAATTATCTTTGTATGTATACATGAAATATACACATACTGAGAGGGGATGGCAGACATTTTCACCTCAGCTAACTCTGGACTGAGGCTGAATGACTTGGTAATTTCAGTAAGCCGGCAAAGTTTCGTATCCAGGGTCAAGTTCTCATGGAAGATGAGTTCAACATAAGCAGTTCTGGGGATGAAAGCAGGGGAGGTATTGGCAACTAGAGGAAGTGATAAGCTGAAAGAGGGAATTATTGGAAGCCATAGGTTGGGAGTTCTTGTCATGCCTGAATGACTTAAAAGCTGGATAATAGGATTTGCTTGTGTTTGAAGTCTAGTCCGCAGATCATTTGGTGGTGGAGGCAACTGTGATGGGGGCTGGAGTGGCAGTGGTGGCAGTAGTGGTGGTGGGCTGGGTGGCAGGGAGCAGTGGCTGCCATGGTGCAGTACCAACACATTCATGCACTGGCAACGAAGGCCAAATGTCCAGTGATGTCCTCGTTGTCACTGAGAGCGAGGTTGGCACCTATATTGACAAGGGTGGCTGGTCCTGAATATGCCATGTTACCTCTGTAATTTTTTTTCTTTCTTTTAGGAATTTCCCCTGTGGGGCTACAAGGAGAAGGATGCCTAGTCCCAATCCCTGTCCCTTTCTTCTCGCCTCTTACGATCCAAGTGGGAATACTTGGTGGCAGTATTCTTTTCCCCCACCACAGAAAAGGAATACTCAGAGAAATGGTACAGGACAGCAACAAGGGGTTGGAGGACAGCATAACGGAGGGACAGTTGTAGTATAAAAGTGAAATCATTTCTCTATGAACAGAGTTTTCCTCTATCATAGACAAAATGATGTGTGGCTCTGGTCCGTAGGGGCGCCCCATATAGACCCTAAAGTATCAACTGCATGCTACTTTGCCACAATAACAAGCAGCCAATACCCCAGACGGGTATAAGAAGGCATAAGAGGGGCTGGAAATCCTCGGACCAGCACCCTAAGGTTTGGGTCTTTTAACCCCTTCCATACGGTGCCGCACACGTAGGCGTCATGGGGAGCGAGTGTATTCGCGAGGCTGCCATATCGGTGTCTTGATTATATTTATTGTAGTCGCCCCTCCATAATGACATTCTTTCTAATTCTTTTGTAATCGCATTTTCTATGATTATCAAAATTCACGGGTGAAGAGAGAACGATCGATATAAGCGGTGACTATATTTTATGATGCGAGTATTATTACGACACGTCGTACGGCTGGCATTGGCTGCTGCCACCGAGATCTAAGTCCATGACGCCTACGTGTGCGGCACCGTATGGAAGGGGTTAATGTGCGTGGATGTGGTACAGATGAGAGTAAAAGGGAAGAGATAGGTAGTATGTTTGTGAGAAGAAAGATGGATGTGTTGGCTTTGAGTGAAACTAAGTTGAAAGGGAAGGGTGAGTGTAAGTTTGGGAGTGTAAGTGGGAGGTTATCAGGAGGGAAGAGAGGGTGAGGGAGGGAAGGGGTGGCTATTCTAGTAAGTGAAGAGATAGGTAAACAGGTAGTGGAGTGGAAGGAGGTTTCCTCAAGGATAATGTGGATGAAGGTGAAACTGGGGAAGGAGATGTGGGTCTTTGTAAGTGCATATGGGCCTGGCAGTGAGAAGAGTGTAGAAGAAAGGGAGGCCGTTTGGATAGATCTAAATGAGTGCATAGAGGATTTGGGAAGAAATGTCAATATGATAGTACTGGGAGACCTTAATGCTACGGTGGGAAATGGTCCAATCGATGGAGTGGTTGGGAAATGTGGAGTTCCTGGAAAGAATCGTAGTGGAGAGTTGATGGTGGAAATGTGTCTAGAAAGAGAGTTGATGATAGCAAATACAGTGTTTCGGAAGAAAGTCAAGCATAAGTACACATGGGAGAGGGTGGTGGAGGGAAGGGTGGAAGATAGAGCACTAATGGATTATGTAGTGGTAAATAGGATTATAATAGGAAGAGTTAAGGATGTACATGTGCTAAGGGGAGAGGGTGGGGGAATATCAGATCATTTTTTGGTGGAAGGTAAGTTGAAAGTGGAGGATAGATGGAGGAAGAGGAAAGGGACAAAAGGTAGGGAGGTTCTTAGAGTGAACTCTTTGAATGAGAAGGAAAAGGAGAAGGAGTACGGAAAGAAGCTGAAGGAGGAGTGGGAGGGAGTAAAGGGTAGAGCTGGGTGTGGAGGAGGAATGGGGATGGTTCAAGGAGGAAGTCATAAAGTATGCAAGGATGGTGTGTGGAACAAGAAGGACAGGGGGAAATAGAAGAAAGGGTAGTGAATGGTGGGATGAGGAAACAAAGAAGGTTGTAGAAGAGAAGAAGTGAGCTTTCACAGATTGGTTACAAAATAGGACGAGGGAATCATATGAGAGGTACAAAGAAAAGAAAAGAGAAGTAAAGCAAAAGGTAAAGGTTGCAAAGAGGAGAGCAGATGTGAAATGGGGTAAGAGTTTGACAGAAAATTTTGAAAGTAATAAAAAGATGTTTTGGAAAGAAATTAAGAGAGGAAGAGGAGGCAAATCAAGTAGAGAAGAAAAGGTAAAAGGTGCAGATGGAGAGATGATAATGAAAGAGAAGGCAGTAAGGGGAAGATGGGCAGAATATTTTAGGGAGTTGCTAAATGTGGAGGATAGGGAAGGAAAGATTGCTGCAGTGGGAAGTGCGAAGAAAATGAGTGATGAATGAGGAGAATGGAGGAGAAATAAGGAAGGATGAGGTGAAGGCAGTTAAGATGATGAAAGCAGGTAAGGCACCTGGTCTGGATGGATGCCATGCGGAATGTCTGAAAAAGGGAGGTACAGTGATGGTGGACTGGTTGGTGAGGTTATTTAATGTTTGTTGGAGAGAGGGTAGAGTGCCGGAGGACTGGAGGAGTGCCTGTATAGTTCCTCTTTACAAGGGAAAAGGGGGCAAGTGTGAATGTAGTAGTTTCAGAGGGATTAGCTTGTTGAGTGTAGTTGGGAAGGCTTATGGGAGGATCTTGATTGAGAGGATTAGGAGAGGAACAGAAGGAGTAATTGGCGAGGAACAGTGTGGATTTAGGACAGGTAGAGGTTGTGTAGATCAGATCTTTGTGGCAAGACAGATATGTGAGAAAGCTATAGGAAAGGGGAAGGATGTGTTTTTGGTTTTTATGGATCTGGAAAAGGCTTATGATAGGGTAGACAGGAAGGCACTGTGGGAGGTTATGCAGATATACGGGATAGGAGGAAAGCTTCTCGGAGCTGTCAAGAGTTTTTATGAGAGTAGTAGAGCTTGTGTCAGGATTGGAAATGGAGAGTGTGAGTGGTTTGAGGTAAAGGTGGGACTTCATCAAGGATGAGTTATGTCGCCCTGGCTGTTCAACTTATACATGGATGGGGTGGTGCGAGAGGTAAATGCAAGGGTAGTGGGCAAGGGATTGGAGATGATTAAAAAAAATGGAGAAAAGTGGGAGGTGAGCCAGCTGTTGCTTGCGGACGACACTGCGCTTGTGGCAGGATCAGAGGAGGGATTGAAGAAGTTGGTGGCAGAGTTTGGGAGAGTATGTGATAGAAGAAAGCTAAAGATAAATGTGGGTAAATGTTAGGTGATGAGATGTACAAGGGGTGAAAGTGGCAGTAGACTGGCAGTGAGCATTAAGGGAGAGCGACTGGAGGAAGTGGATAGTTTTAGATACTTGGGTGCAAATGTGGCAGGGAAAGGTGGAGTGAAAGTGGAGGTAGAATGTAGATTGAGAGAAGCGAGTAAATGCCTTGGTGGATTAAAAGTGTAATGAGGAATAGACATTTGGGAATGGATGCTAAGAGGAGACTGTATGAAGGAGTGATTGTGCCAACAGCACTGTATGGGGCAGAAACATGGAACATAAGAGAAGAAGAGAGAAGGAGTTTGAATGTGTTTGAGATGAGGTGTCTGAGAAGTGAGATGAGGTGTCTGAGAAGTATGATGGGGGTTACTAGGCTAGATAGAGTGAGAAATGAGGAGGTGAGGAAGAGAACAGGGGTGGAAAAGGAGCTGGGAGATAGGGTTGATGAAAGAATATTAGGATGGTTTGGACACATGGAAAGAATGAGTGAAGAAAGACTAGTAAAAGAGGTGTGGATGGCAGATGTGGAGGGAGTGAACATGAGGGGGTGTCCTAGGATGAGGTGGATGGATGGGGTGAAGGGGGCTTTGGGGAAGAGGGGAATGTCTGTTGAGGAAGGACAGGAGAGGACAGAAGACAGGGGTGAATGGAGAATGGTTGTATATGGATGATGTTGTGATTGCATGAGGTGGAATGGGCGGGTGGATGGGGGGTGAGGTAGTATGTGTGAGCAAAATTTGACGCAGCACAAAGGGATTTCTCCCCGTCCTCTCATTTTATGCAATGGGGGGACGGAGAGGGGGGGGGGTCGCCGATTTAATGAAGCGGCCTTGCTGTGGATGTGCTGTGTCTTGTGACACTGCTTCTGACCCAGGGCAGTGGACAAGGTGCAGGGATGACCTGTCATTCAGGAGGTGCTAAGATGGGAGGGAGGGTGGAGGGGTGTGGAGTGTATTCAAGGATGGAATGGGTGGGAATGATTTTATGCCTTTTTCTTTTTGGCTACCCCCCTTGTAAGGGGGAAGAAGCCTTGGTATATGTATGTACCTCTGTAATATGGCAGAATGTAGGCAATTGGTGCTAGCAGGGGTGCAGTGACATGGGTGTGACATTAAGACATGTCATACTTCTTGTACAGCGCATGCAGACACAGGTGGACCACTGGATAGGGGTTTTAGGCCAAGGATAGGATTTTCTTATGACAAATACTGACCAAGTCTTATATCCCTCAAAACTACTTATATCACAAGACTGGCATCTGGTGTTTACTGTTGTGCTCAGCTAAGTCTGGAAGACAGTAGCTCGCTGGATCTTTTATGATTTCTTTGAAATAGTAGGAGGTCAATTGAGGAGTCGCGTGCTGTAGGGGCTCAAGCGCCAATTTAGGAATTCCGAGTAATTAAGCGTTAAAGTATGGGTACATATTACGGACATTATTTACGCGTAAAAATCAAACTGTAAAATATAATTTGAAAGCTTTCGAACAGATCTTTTTTGCTGTGTTTTTCATTATTTTTTGTTGCATATTATTATTGAAATATGCAAATTTATGCACCCCTATGTACGATTCCCAATATGTGTGGCATGTAAATAAACATTCAAAATGGAAGGTAAATACATGTATAAAATATGTAATATAGTATGAATTTCATTATCCATTGTAATTATTATTTTTTTTTTTTTTAAATTATGTTTTTTTTTTTTTTTTTTTTTTTTACCAGAGACGAATCGCAATAAATACATGAAATTCACACAATATTAGTCACACTCACCATTCCAGGGAAGATGTTGTGCCCACGTAACTTGAATAAGGGGGGGGGGGGGGATTAGTAATCGAGGAGGTCGTCCGGCCCCTTCCTGGGACTCGAAGAGGTCGTTTCAGTATGCAACTCTAACCCCTCGATACAGTGGGAATAAGGTAGAGAATCCTATCCCAGTCTATTGCCCCATGATCTAGAAGAGAAGGAGCACCCAGAACATGCACAAACCTGAAATTGCTGGAACTAGCGCTTGAGCCCCTACAGCACGCGGCTCCTCAATTGTTGGTGTGTTTACTTTCAGTCAGCAATGGCTAATCAGGAGGGAGGGAAGGAGAGAGGAGAGAGAGAGAGAAAGAAGGGTGGGGGGGAGAGAGAGAGGGAGGGGAGGGAGAGAGAGGGAGGGGAGGGAGAGAGAGGAAGGGGAGAGAGAGGAAGGGGAGGGAGAGAGGGAGGGAGGGAGGGAGGGAGAGAGGGAGGGAGAGAGGGAGGGGAGGGAGGGGAGGGAGAGAGAGGGGGAAAGGGAGAGAGAGGGGGAAAGGGAGAGAGAGAAGAGGGAAAGATGGAGGGGGAGAGAAAGAGAAGGGAAAGAGAGAAAGAAAAGGGAAAGAGAGAGGAGGGAGAGAGGGGGGAGAGGGGAAAGAGAGAGGAGGGAGAGGGGGGAGAGAGGAGAGAGAGAGAGGAGAGAGACAGAAGGAGTGGGGGAGAAAGAGAGAGAGGGAGAGAAAGAGAGAGGGGAGAGGGAGAGAGTGGGGAGAGGAAGGGAGGGAGAGAAGGAGGGAGAGAGGGAGGGAGGGAGGAAGGCAGAAGGGGAGGGAGAAAGAGAAATAAAAAGTGGGAGACAGTTGACAGAGAGGGACACAAAGGGAGAGAGGGAGATGAGAGAGAGAGAGAGAGAGAGAGAGAGAAAATGATAGAAAGAGAGCATACACATCACAGAGGGAGTGAAAGAAGAAAGAGACAGATGAGAGGAAGATAGAGACAGAAGGGAGGGAGAGAGATAGGGATTAAGAGGGGAGAGGAAGGGGGGGACAGAGAGAGAGAGAGAGAGAGAGAGAGAGAGAGAGAGAGAGAGAGAGAGAGAGGGAGGGGGGGGGGGAGCATGCATGCCAGAGACAGGGAGAGAAGAGAAACAGAAAGACGAAGAGAAAGAGAGACAAAGCAAATAAGAGCAATAGAGAGGGGGAGAGAGAGCAAGATGGGTAGGGTGAGGGAGAGAATATGTATCACATGGTGTTCACTAGAACAAAATGAGTGCCTCTAAGTATGGAAGATGTTAATGTGGAAGAACAAACCTTAACTAATCTCTGCAGCCTTTGGTTCAGCATTTCTGCATCTTCAAGCACAAACTTGAGTTGAGGAGCAATACCAGCATTCTGTAAATGAATATACATAAATAAATAATTACAAAATAAATATATAATATGCTTGAAAAAATATATAGCTAAATTTGGGTAAAAGTAAGGTGATGAGATATACGAGGGGTGAAAGTGGCAGTAGACTGGAAGTGAGCATTAAGGGAGAGCAACTGGAGGAAGTGGATAGTTTTAGATACTTGGGTGCAAATGTGGCAGGGAAAGGTGGAGTGAGAGTGGAGGTAGAATGTAGATTGAGAGAAGCGAGTAAATGCCTTGGTGGATTAAAAAGTGTAATGAGGAATAGACATTTGGGAATGGATGCTAAGAGGAGACTGTATGAAGGAGTGATTGTGCCAACAGCACTGTATGGGGTAGAAACATGGAACATAAGAGAAGAAGAGAGAAGGAGTTTGAATGTGTGAGATGAGGTGTCTGAGAAGTATGATGGGGGTTACTAGGCTAGATAGAGTGAGAAATGAGGAGGTGAGGAAGAGAACAGGGGTGGAAAAGGAGCTGGGAGATAGGGTTGATGAAAGAATATTAGGATGGTTTGGACACATGGAAAGAATGAGTGAAGAAAGACTAGTAAAAGAGGTGTGGAAGGCAGATGTGGAGGGAGTGAACATGAGGGGACGTCCTAGGATGAGATGGATGGATGGGGTGAAGAGGGCTTTGGGGAAGAGGGGAATGTCTGTTGAGGAAGGATGGGAGAGGACAGAAGACAGGGGTGAATGGAGAATGGTTGTATATGGATGATGTGATTGCATGAGGTGGAATGGGCGGGTGGATGGGGGGTGAGGTAGTATGTGTGAGCAAAATTTGACACAGCCCGAAGGGATTTCTCCCCGTCCTCTCATTTTATGCAATGGGGGGACGGAGAGGGGGGGTCGCCGATTTAATGAAGCGGCCTTGCTATGGATGTGCTGTGTCTTGCGACACTGCTTCTGACCCAGGGCAGTGGACAAGGTGCAGGGATGACCCGTCATTCAGGAGGTGCTAAGATAAGAGGGAGGGTGGAGGGGTGTGGAGTGTATTCAGGGATGGAATGGGTGGGAATGATTTTATGCCTTTTTCTTTTTGGTTACCTCCCTTGTAAGGGGGAAAAAGCCTTGGTATATGTATGTATGTACTCTATATCACTGTCAACAACTGAACGGTCTTTCTGTCCTTGAAGATATGCATACATACTCCAAAGGGTCTTTTCTCACTTGTAAAGGGATGGCCATCCAAGCATAATGATGATGAAAACTCACAAATGCTTCTTTTATACTTTTGTAATCATTTTACTTCCTTTTGAGTAAATAGTTGATAGTCTTCTTTTCCTACCTCCAATATTTTGCATTTTTTGACATTTAAAGTTAGTTTTTCACACCTGGCTCTTGCCATATATTCTGTCTACATCTTTTAATAACAATTTTTGACTAATGTATTTCCTCCACTTCACAATGGGAGAGCTGACAAATTGCCACATCACCCCTCCTACTTTAAATCAGTGACATGGAAACAGCCCCACAATATTTCACCAAAACAGTCCACACTTCTTCCCAGGGAGATCTACAGGACGGCCTGGAAGCCACCATCAGCCACTATGGGACAGTGGGATTCTAATCAATAAAAGTAAAAAAATCATAATAATTAAGAAAATAAATGTGCAAATTTCTCTCATATCATACATACCATCTACAGAATCATGAAAGGCATAGAAGTCCTTCATAGAGAGGACTTACTAAATTGGGACAAGAGAAATACAAGAGGAAGAAAAGGGAAGAAACTCAAAAAGGACAGCTACAGAAGAGACCTGGAAAAAAAAAGTGGTGGAGGATTTCTGGAACGAACTGGATGAAACAACAGTGTGTGCAAAAACTGTACCCAAATTTAAGAGCAGACTAGACACTGCAAGATACAAAGACAGGACACGACAAGCATAGCTCTCTTCCCGTAAGATACAACTAGGTACAAATAGGTAAATACATGCATGTTCGCATTTCTATTATTTATCTATTCTTTTTTTCTATAAATCATATGCTCCTACTTACCATTTCTTCTAAAGTCATGACCTGATGTTTCTTGTGCTGTCCAAAGACACAACATTCAGTGCAAACAAACTGCGAGGAGAAGAAAAAAGAAAAACAATTTAATTAATTAATTTCAAGGTTAACCTAACAGCAACACTACATTACAGATTTAGTGGTGAATAAACAAATTTTGTGCAAGATGTTTGGAACTCAACACCCCTATGGATTGGGCATGCAGTTTTCTTTCATACTTAAAATTACTTACCACTTAAAACTTAAATACTTATCATACTTAAAATCAAAATACTTATCACTTAAATCCTAACCCTCCATTCTGCCAATCCCTTTGAATCTATTTTGCTGGCTCTATGATGCTAAGTCTTAATCATGATACTGTCCCCAACGTGCACTAATAATGAAATACATACATACATATACCAAGGTTTTTTCCTCTTTCAAGGGAGGTAGCCAAAAAGAAAAAGGCATAAAATCATTCCCACCCATTCCATCCATAATTACACTCCACTCCCCTCCACCCTCCCTCTCATCTTAGCACCTCCTGGATGACGGGTCATCCCTGCACCCTGTCCACTGCCCTGGGTCAGAGGCAGACGGGTCATCCCTGCACCTTGTCCACTGCCCTGGGTCAGAGGCAGTGTCGCAAGTCACAGCACATCCACAGCAAGGCTGCTTCATTAAGTCGGCGACCTCCCATGCATAAAAGGAGAAGACAGGGAGAAACCCCTTCGGGCTGCGTCAAATTTTGCTCACACATACTACCTCACCCCCATCATCATGCCCATTCCACCTCATGCATCACAGCATCATCCATATACAACCATTCTCCATTCACCCCTGTCTTCTGTCCTCTCCCATCCTTCCTCAACAGACATTCCCCTCTTCCCAAAAGCCCCCTTCACCCCATCTATCCACCTCATCCTAGGACGTCCCCTCATGTTCACTCCCTCCACATCTGCCTTCCATACCTTTTTTACTAGTCTTTCTTCACTCATTCTTTCCATATGTCCAAACCATCCTAATACTCTTTCATCAACCCTATCTTCCAGCTCCCTTTCCAACCCTGTTCTCCTCCTCACCTCCTCATTTCTCACTCTATCTAGCCTAGTAACCCCCATCATACTTCTCAGACACCTCATCTCAAACACATTCAAACTCCTTCTCTCTTCTTCTCTTATGTTCCATGTTTCTACCCCATACAGTGCTGTTGGCACAATCACTCCTTCATACAGTCTCCTCTTAGCATCCATTCCCAAATGTCTATTCCTCATTATACTTTTTAATCCACCAAGGCATTTACTCGCTTCTCTCAATCTACATTCTACCTCCACCTCCACTCCACCTTTTCCTGCCACATTTGCACCCAAGCATCTAAAACTATCCACTTCCTCGAGTCGTTCTCCCTTAACCTCTTCACTATGGGGCACACCGCACGTCTGGCAGCATTAGCTGCCCGATGTGCGATGTTGCGTCATAATCGCATTATAAAAAATAAAGTCAGTGCTCAATCGTTCAATCTCTTTCACCCGTGTATTTTGATAACCATAGAAAACTGATGAAGCCAGTTTAGAATGAAAATTACGTAGGTACGACTACAATAAATATAATCAAGATGGCGACGTTGCCGACATCGAGTACCCACTTGCTCCTCATGCCGCCTATGTAGGCGCCACCTTATGGAAGTGGTTAACCCCTTCGATACAATGACGCCTACGTAGGCATCATGAGGAGCAAGTGGGTATGCGAGGATGCCGATGTCGACGTCTTAATTATATTTATTGTAGTTGTACCTGCGTGACCCCCATACTCTGTAAACTGGCTTAATCATATTTTCTATGGTTATCAAAATTCACAGGTGAAAGAGAGACCAAGCAATACAATGGTGACTTTATTTCTTATAATGCAAGTATTATGACGCAACATCGCACATCTGGCAGCTAAAGCTGCCTGCGAGATTTTGGCCCGGAGTGAAGGGGTTAATGCTCACTTCCAGTCTGCTGCCACTTTCACCCCTTGGACATCTCATCACCTTACTTTTACCCACATTTATCTTCAACTTTCTTCTTTCACACACTCTCCCAAACTCTGTCACTAACTTTCACAATCCCTCCTCCGATCCTGCCACAACCGCAGTGTAGCCTGCAAACAACAGCTGCCTCACCTCCCACTTTTCTCCATTTCCTTTAACCATCTTCAATCCCTGACCCACCACCCTTGCATTTACCTCTCGCACCACCCCATCCATGTACAAGTTGAACAGCCAGGGCGACATAACGCATCCTTGACGAAGTCCCACATTTACCTCGAACCACTCACTCTCTCCATTTCTAATCCTGACACATGCTCTACTACTCTCGTAAAAACTCTTGACAGCTCCTAGAAGCTTTCCTCCTATCCCGTATATCCGCAAAACCTCCCACAGTGCCTTCCTGTCTACCCTGTCGTAAGCCTTTTCTGGATCCATAAAAGCCCAAAAAACATCATTCCCCTTTCCTATAGCTTTCTCACATGTCAGTCTTACCACAAAAATCTGATCTACACAACCTCTACCTGTCCTAAATCCACACTGTTCCTCACCAATTACTCCTTCTGTTCCTCTCCTAATCCTCTCAATCAAGATCCTCCCATAAGCCTTCCCAACTACACTTAACAAGCTAATCCCTCTGAAACTACTACACTCACACTTGTCCCCCGTTTCCTTGTAAAGACGAACTATACAGGCACTCCTCCAGTCCTCCAGCACTCTACCCTCTCTCCAGCAAACATTAAATAACCTCACCAGCCAGTCCACCATCACTGTACCTCCTTTTTTTACACATTCTGCATGGCATCCATCCAGACCAGATGCCTTACCTGCTTTCATCATCTTAACAACTGCCTTCACTTCACCCTTCCTTATTTCTCCTCATTTTCCTCACTCACCATGGTCGTTTTCTTAGCATTTCCCACTGCAGCTATCTTTCCCTCCTTATCCTCCTTCACATTTAGCAACTCCCTAAAATATTCTGCCCATCTTCCCCTTACTGCCTTCTCTTCCATTACCATCTCTCCATCTGCACCTTTTATCTTTTCTTCTCTACTTGATTCGCCTCCTATTCCACTCTTCTTTCCAAAACATTTTTTTATTACTTTCAAAATTTTCTGTCATACTCTTACCCCATTTCATATATGCTCTCCTCTTTGCCTCCTTTACCTTGTGCTTTACTTCTTTTCTTTTCTTTTCTTTGTACCTCTCATATGACTCCTTCGTCCTATTTTGTAACCAATCTGTGAAAGCTCGCTTCTTCTCTCCTACAACCTTCTTTGTTTTCTCATCCCACCATTCACTACCCTTCCTTCTATTTCCTCCTGTCCTTCTTGTTCCACACACCATCTTTGCACACTTTGTGACTCCCTCCTTGAACCATCCCCATTCCTCCTCCCCTCCTAGCTTTACTCTATCCTTCACTCCCTCCCACTCCTCTCTCAGCTTCTTCTTGTACTCCTTTTCCTTTTCATTTAAAGAGTTCACTCTAAGCACCTCCCTACCTTTTGTCCTTTTCCTCTTTCTCCATCTATCCTCCACTCTCATCTTACCTTCCACCAAAAAATGGTCTGATATTCCCCCACTCTCTCCCCTTAGAACATGTACATCCTTAACTCTTCCTATTATACTCCTATCTACCACTACATACATACACACGCTCATCGAAGCAACACCGCTCGTCGTCGCTCGTCGTCGCGCGACCAAGAAGGAGAGGATTTACGACGAAAAAGGAAAACCTGGTTTGTACTGTAGGGGTGGGGAGTGAACGTGAGTGCCCGAAATGGTATCTATGCAGTGCTAGTTAATTGTGTTAACTCGAAATTAGCAAAAATGAATGAAAACGACTCGAAAGCCAGTTGCGAATCAGAGCCATCTGGAGGCAATCCACTGAACCGCGATGTAAACAATAAACAAAGCGCCGCGTGTTACGACAATGATTTCTTAGGGTTTGGTAAGTACGAAAGAAAGAACTTAAGTAGATTATTAGAGATAGAGAGAGAGATGAGCAAAAATAGGACTCGGTGGGAAAATGAAATCATGGACTTAAGAAAAGAGGTCATTGGTTTAATTGATTGTTTATCTAAGACTAACCACGAAATTTCTGACCTGAAAAAAGCTAACTTGGATCTTACAAACGAAATTAAAGAAATGAAAAGAGACATAAATGAACTGAAGAATGAAAATGAAAAGAAGAAAACTAATGATAATAGTAGCGAAAATCTAAAGCAAGAAGTGAACAACAAATTCCAAGAATTGACACAAAAGATCGAAGAAAACTTAGGTGGGGACAGTATCCAGGAAATTAAAAAGTGGAAAGAAAATATTGAAAATAAAGAAATTGCTTTCAAAGAAATAGTCAAGCAGCAAATGCAAGAAAATGCAAAAGACACAATCATTCAAGTGATTAACGAAAAAGCAAATTGGGTCAGGGACACAGTAGATAGGAAGAAATGTATTGTGGTTTATGGGCTTAAAGAAAAACAAGGATTGGCGAGGTACATGAGAGAAAAAGAAGAAAAAGAGACAGCAGTAGAAATCCTTAATGAAATTCAGGGGGGAGATAGTGATTCAGGCACAGACTTAGAAGAGACTTACAGAATTGGTCGCTATACTAAGGATAGGAATCGACCTCTAAAGATAAAACTAAGGTCACAAGTGGTAGTAGAAGACATATTTGAAAAAGTAGGTAACTTGGCAAAGAGTGAAAAATACAATAAGATATGGATAAAAAGAGAAATGAGTACTGAGGAATTAGAAAAAGAAAGGGCGCTAAGAGAAGAAGCAAAGGAAAAAAACTTGAAAAGATCGGAGACAGAATGCAAAGAATTCCAGTGGAGAGTAATAGACTTGAGATTAAGACAATGGCGCTTCAAAACGAACAAAACAAGGGAAGAAGAAACCAGGGAGAAGGAAGAAAATTAAAAGTGGCCTATACCAACATTGACGGACTAATTTCGGGACTGAACGAACTCAATGATTATCTGTTAGAAGCAAAACCAGACATAATGGGAATTGTAGAGACTAAACTAAGAGGTGAAATACCATCCACTGTTATCGGACAAGGTTTATACAACTACTGGATAAAAAACAGGGACAAGAAACAGGGAGGGGGAATCATGTTCTTGGCCAAGAAAGACCTAAAGGTGACAAAAATTGCAGAGGGCAAAGGTAATGCTGAATTGATCATGATAAAAGTCGAAGGCAAGAATATGAAAAGTAGAAAGTTTGTGGTGACTTATGTGCCTCCAAAAACAAGCGCTTGGAAAGAAATTGAACATAAAAAAATGCTAGATGACACAAGAAAATCACTCAATGAGATACTAATGGGTAAGGGTAATCTGGTAGTTATGGGGGACTTCAATTGCAAAGAAATTTGTTGGGACAGCATGACAGTGCAAGGAGGAGATGACTCGTGGGGCAATGTACTGCTAGATATGACCATGGAGTACACAATGACCCAATGGGTCCATGAAAACACAAGGTACAGAAATAATGAAGAGCCATCGAAACTAGATCTAATATTTACAACAGAGCCTGAAATAGTGCATAAAGTCCAGTATGAGACACCAATTGGAAAGAGTGACCATGTACTCATCGAAACTATACTAAAGGAAGAAATAGACATAGAGAGGAACGAAAAGCATAGGAAAGGAAGACTGAGGTACAACAAAACAGACTTTACAAAACTAAAGACATTCTTCCGGAATGCAAACTGGGAAATATTTTACAGGGAAGAAACAGCAGTGGAAGAGAAATGGAATATATTGATGGAAAACTACAATGAAGGGGTAAACAGGCATGTACCAAGACAAAAGCGAGAGAGAGAGTACATTAAATGTTGGTTCAACAAAAGATGCAGTGAGGCAAAAGACAGAAGGGACAAAGCTTGGAAAAAGTGGAGAAAAGACAAAAAACAAAGCAAATGGCAAATTTATGTTAACTATAGAAATGAGTATGTTAATGTGAGAAGAGAGGAGAAAAGGAACCATGAGAAGGATATTATAGACAAATGCAAAGAGCAACCCAAACTATTCTATCGGTATGTGAATGGTAAACTTAAAAACAAACAGGAATTGGTGAAACTATGCCAAGGAAACATAGAATACACAGAAGATTTAGAGATGGCCGAAGTCATGAACAATCACTTTAAATCTGTTTTCACCAGAGAGAAAATACCGAATTGTGACATAGACAAAAACAAGAAATCTCCCCTCATGAATGAGTTTACAGCATCACTAAAGGAAATATCAGAACATTTATCAAGGCTGGATGTCAGAAAATCACATGGCCCGGACGGTATTGCAAATTGGATTCTAAAGGAGTGCAAAGAAGAACTAACAGACAAAATACACATCTTAATAAACAGCTCACTCAAAGAAGGAAAGATACCCGAGGACTGGAAAAACGCTAACATTGTACCAATACACAAAGGAGGAAACAAAGAAGAACCCACCAACTATAGGCCAGTATCACTAACAAGCACCATTGCCAAAATTTGTGAGAAAATAATCAAGAATAGATGGGTAAAACATCTGGAAGACAATGACATATTAAACCCAAGACAATTCGGATTCAGACAAGGAAGATCATGCTCCACAAACTTAATATGCTTTTACTCAAGACTAATAGACATAGTGCAAGAAAGAAATGGATGGGCTGATTGTGCATTCCTAGACTTGCAAAAAGCCTTTGACAAAGTACCACACAGAAAACTACTAAAAAAACTGGAACACATAGGAGGAATACAGGGAAACCTACTAAAATGGATAGAGGACTTTCTGACTGGTAGAAAGATGAGAGTAGTGCTCAGAGAAAAATATTCAGACTGGAAAGAGGTGATCAGTGGAGTACCGCAAGGATCTGTGCTGGCACCAATAATGTTTGCTATCTATATGAATGACATGGATGAGGACGTGAACTGCTACATGAGCTTCTTTGCCGATGACGCCAAACTGCTAAGGAAAATAGAAACTGATGAGGACTGTGAAGCACTGCAAGAAGACCTAAATAGGGTATGGAACTGGAGTCAGAAATGGGAAGTGGACTTTAATACTAAGAAGTGTAGCATAATGGAGTTTGGAAAAAGCAAAAACAGAATATCAGGAAAATATACAATTGGAACCAAAGAAGTAAAGAAAGTAGGATCCGAAAAAGATTTGGGAGTAATTATCACGAACGACTTGTCCTATGATATACAGATTAACAAAATTGTCGGGGAGACTTACAATTTGCTAAGATCAATAAAAGTGGCGTTTACATACTTGGACGAAGACATGATGAAAAAAATATTGGTTACATTGATAAGGCCTAGATTAGAGTATGCAGCGACATTGTGGTCCCCCAGTACCAAAAAGAATATAAAGAAAATAGAAAGAATCCAAAGAGCAGCTACAAAAATGGCACCTGCACTTGCAAACCTATCATACGAAGAGAGATTGGCTAAACTGGAGTTACCGACACTGGAGCAAAGAAGAGAGAGAGGTGACCTATTGACCATCTACAGAATCATGAAAGGCACAGAGGTACTCGATAGTGAGAACTTACTTAACTGGGACAAAAGAAACACAAGAGGACATGGAAAGAAAATAAAAAAACATAGCTATAGAAGAGAACTGAAGAAAAACAGTTTTCCTCATAGAGTTTTGGACACTTGGAACAAACTGGACAATGAAATAGTATGCGCAAAAACCATTCATGAGTTTAAAAACAAACTAGACACTGCAAGATACAAAGGCGGGACACCACAAGCATAGCTCCCTTTCCCGCAAAATACAACTAGGTAAATAGTCCATTAATGCTCCATCTACCACCCTCTCCCATGTGTACTTATGCTTGAATTTCTTCCTAAACACTCGATTTGCTATCATCAACTCTCTAGACACATCTCCACCATCAAGTCTCCACTACGATTCTTTCCTGGAACTCCACATTTCCCAACCACTCCGTCAATTGGTTCATTTCCTAACCTAGCATTAAGGTCTCCCAGTACTATTACATTGACATTTCTCCCTAATCCCTCTATGCACTCATTTAAATCTATCCAAAAAGCCTCCCTATCCAAAAATCTATCCATTTAAATCTATCCCAAAAGCCTCCCTATAATGAAATACATACATATATATACAGCACGTATTTTCGGAGCGCTGGCTTACGAGCGAAAATATAAACAAGAAATTGGAAGCGAACAGCGTCGGCCTTGTTGTTTATATACGGTGTGGCAGGGGCTGTGTATTCGTGGTGAAATGATGTAGGTCGTAATTGTATCTCCGCTTAACTTTTTTGTTGTTGTTCTTTTCTTGTGTTGTTTTTCAAAATGGAAACCCCTAAAGCTAAAGACTCGACTAAAAGAAGCCTGGATGAAACAAGAATCGAAACACCATTAGGGGTAGTAAGAAAAAAATCATGCTTCGCATCAACACCTAGAGAATACCAAAGGTTAGACGTAAGTAGATTTTCCGGTTTTGAAAGAGAAGGCAGTGGATTACTTAGAGTAGAGATGGATAGAGAACCCAGATACAGGAATATAATGAGGAATAGAGATTTAAACGACATAGTTGATGAACTATTAGAGCTTAAAAGCAAATACAAGACAATGTACCAGGAAGTATCAAACTTAAGAAAAGCTAACGAAGAGAACAATAGTGGAGATAGACGAGTTGAAAAGGGAATTAAAACAGCTTGAGGGTGATAATGAGAGGCTGAAAAGTGAGGATAATAGTAGGAACGAGGCTCTGAAACGAGAAATTAAAAGTCAAATGAAGGAAGTGACTGAAAAGGTGGAAGAAAAAATCAAGGAGAATGACCTACAGGAAAACAAAAAACAGTGGAAAATTGAAAAGGAAAGTCAAGAAATATCCCCAAAGAAAATAATGGAACAACAGGTAAAAGATAATACCAAAGAAACTGTAATTCAGATTATTAAAGAGAAAAGTAACCTAGTTAGGGACACAGTGGATAGAAAAAGGTTTATTGTAAGTCTATGGCATTAAAGAAAAGCACAATGTACCAAGATATCAGAGGGAAAAGGAAGAAAGAGAGATTGCCAAAGAAATACTAAGAGTTACAAACAGATGAGTTAGGCTGGGACCGAGAAATCGAGGAAACCCATAGAATGGGCAGGTACTCTAAAGATAAACAGTAGACCACAAAAAGTTAAACTTAGATCGCAATCAAGCGCAGAAGAAATATTATCTAGAACAACAAGATTAGCAAACAGCGAACAGTACAAAAATATTTGGATAAAAAAAGAAATGAGTGAGGAAGAAAAAGAGAAAAAAAACTTAGGAATGAGAATAGAACTGAAAGGGAAAGGGAGGAGTTTTTTTGGAGAGTGATAGACATGAGGCTGAGAAAAAGATATATAGGGAAAATAGAAACAAAGAAGACAGAAGGGGAGGAGGAGAAAAGAAACTAAAAATAGCTTATACAAATATAGATGGAATAATCTCAGGAATAAACGAACTAAATGATTATCTAGTCTCAGAAGAACCAGACATAGTGGGAATTGTAGAAACCAAATTAAAGTACACCCTAACACCCCACACTGTGGGACAAGGTGTATACAACTGTTGGACAAAGAATAGGAAGAACAAACAGGGCGGAGTAGTTCTAATATTGACTAAGAAAGATTTGAGTGTAACAAAAATAACTGAAGGAAAAAAAAACAATGTAGAATCAATTATAGTACAAGTCAAAAGTAAACAAATGAAGAAAAGAAAATTTGCAGTGGTATATGTACCTCCCAAAACACAAGCCTGGACAGAAAGGGATCATTCCGAGTTACTAGAAGATACAAAAGATGAATTAATTGAAACACTGAAAGATGGAGGAAATACAGTAATTATGGGTGACTTTAATTCAAAAGAAATATGCTGGGAAGAAATGACAGTGAAGGGGGGAGAGAAACACTGGGGCAATGTACTCCTCGACTTGACCATTGAATACACAATGACCCAGTGGATTAAAGAAAATACTAGATACAGAGGAAATGAAAAACCCTCAAAATTGGACTTAATACTTACAACAGAACCTGAGATTATTGAAAAAATTGATTATAAAACTCTGATAGGAAAAAGTGACCACGTACTAATTGAAATGGAATTGAAAGAACAAATGGACCAAAGCAAAAATAGGAAGACCTGTGTATAACAAAACAAACTTTGAGAAACTTAAAACATTCTTTCGCAATGCAAACTGGGAAAAATTCCAAAACGAAGATACAGGGATAGAAGAAAAATGGAATATATTAAAAGAAATTTATAATGAAGGAGTGAACAAATATGTACCACAACAAAAAATGGAAAAGGCATACATAAAGAACTGGTACAACAAAAGATGTAGTGAAGCAAGGAAAAAAGAGACAAAGCTTGGAAAAAGTGGAAAAGAGATAAGAAACAAAGCAAATGGCAAACGTACATCAAACTAAGAAACGAATATGTGAAAATACGCAGAGATGAAAAGAGGAATTATGAAAAAAGGATAATAGACAAATGTAAGGAAGAACCCAAACTATTTTACAAATATGTAAACAGAAAACTGAAAAACAAACAAGAAATAGAAATACTGTGCCAAGATAAAAAGGAATATACAGAAGAAATGGCTGAAATTATGAACCACTTCAGATCAGTATTCACTATAGAAAACTCCCCTAACAGTGTAGATAGAGAGAATTATCCCCAGCAATGAAAGAAATAAATGTAACACAAAAAGAAATCAGTGATCAAATTAAAACCCTTGATGTCAGAAAATCACATGGCCCAGACGGGATTGCAAACTGGATACTGAAGGAATGTATGGAAGAATTAACTGACAAAATATATAATATAATTAAATCCTCACTTAAAGAAGGAAAAGTACCATTGGACTGGAAAAAGGCAAACATTGTACCAATTTATAAGGGAGGTGATAAAGAAGATCCATCCAACTACAGACCGGTCTCACTAACAAGCACAATAGCAAAAATTTGTGAAAGTTGTCAAAAACAGATGGGTTAAATACCTGGAAGAAAAATCTATACTGAACCCAAATCAATTTGGATTCAGACAAGGGAGATCATGTACAACAAATCTGATCTGCTTTTACTCAAGATTAGTAGACATAATACAAGAAAGAGATGGATGGGTGGCCTGTGCTTTTCTGGACCTGCAAAAGGCATTCGATAAGGTACCTCTTAACCACTTCACTACGGGACTTAAATCTCGCGGGCAGCAGCCAATCCCAGCCATACGATGTGTCGTAATAATACTCGCATCATAAAATATAGTCACGGTTTATATCGATCGTTCTCTCTTTCACCCGTGAATTTTGAAAACCACAGACAATGGGATTAAGAGCAGATTAGGGAGAATGTAAAAACACAGGGGCGACTACAATAAATATAATCAAGACGCCGATATGGCAGCGTCGCGAATCCACTTGCTCCTCATGACGCCTACGTGTGCGGCACCGTATGGAAGGGGTTAAGAAATTAATAAGATAGAATCAAAGGGTGGAATCAGAGGAAAATTATTGGAATGGATGGAAGACTTCCTGATTGGGAGGAAAATGAGAGTTGTAATTAAGAGAAAAATTCTCCAACTAGGAAGAAGTAAAAAGCGGTGTCCCGCAAGGATCGGTACTGGCCCCGATCATGTTCACCGTATACATTAATGACATGAATGAAGGCGTGGAGTGCTATATGAATTTTTTTGCAGATGATGCAAAATTACTTAAAAAGGTAAAAATGGAAGAGGACTGCAACTCATTGCAACAAGATCTGGACACGATATGGAATTGGACTCAAAAGTGGGAAGTGAAATTTAATATAAAGAAATGCAGTATAATGGAATTTGGAAAGAGTAAAAACAGAATATCAAAAGAATACAGAATTGGAGAAAAAAAAAAAAAAAAAAAAAAAGCAAACTCTGAAAAATATCTTGGAGTGATGATTGGAAAGGACATGAAACCTGATAAGCATATAAATAAAATATTCGGAGAAACCTACAACTTATTGAGGTCAATCAAAGTGGCATTTACTTATGTGGATGAAGAAATGATAAAGAAAATACTAACTACACTAATAAGACCAAAACTTGAGTACGCAGCATCACTTTGGACACCCAGCACCAAAAAGAATATTAAGAAACTAGAAAGATTACAAAGAGCGACAACCAAACTAGCACCGACTCTCGCCGAACTGACATATGAGCAAAGACTATCCAAACTGAACCTACCAACACTGGAACAAAGAAGAGAAAGAGGAGATTTGCTGACTATCTATAGAATAATGAAAGGAATGGAAGTTTTAGACAGGAACGACCTGTTAGTGTGGGAAAACGGTAAAACGAGAGGACACGGGAAAAAAACTGAAAAAAGATAGCTATAGAAAAAACTTGAAAAGGAACAGTTTCCCACACAGAGCGATTAATACATGGAACAAATTAGACAACAAAACAATATGTGCAAACACTACAAGATTTTAAGACAAAACTTGATGCGGAGAGATACAAAGACAGGTCACCATGAGCATAGCTCCCCTCCCGTATATTACAACTAGGTAAATACAACTAGGTAAAGTAAGTCCTCATTATACGGTACATATACGTTCCTGAAAACCTTACCGCAAATTTAAATTACCATATACCGAACCCATTATAACATGTAATAATAGGATATGGCAGACATACCTTCTCCCTGCTCTTTCCTCTTCAAAATATCTAGTGGATACTGTATCTGTGAATTTTTCTTACCATAAATAGAATTGAGGGTAGTAATTACCAAATACCGTAACTGTGAATTTACCAGGTAAAGAATTACTGTATAAGGAGGACTCAGTGTATAGCATGTATATAAACTTCACTGAGAAACTTTAAGAATATATCCCACTTTGAAAAACAAATCCCCTTTATAGCAACACCACCAATTATGATGGATGACAATCAGAGCACACACCAACACAGTACAAAAATTAAACTTGTTCTTCCACCCCTCCCATCTCAGCACTTAGGGTTAAAGGCTATCCCTATTCCTCATTACAGTGCTTAGATCAATGTCAATGCAGCAGGTTCCGACTGCTTCATTGTATGGCAATCCCCTGCTTATTCACTCAAAACAAAGTAATAAAGGATGAGGTAGACCTTAAAAAATTCTGACAGTACAAGGCATTTGTTAAAAAACAAATAGATTAATTAATAATTTTTCTATATGCAGAGGACTTTCTCCCCTTTATAAGGGAGGGCAAGTCAAAAGGCATACACCCACTCCTATCCACCACCTTTCCTTCATCTCATCCCTGTATCCTGCCCACTGCACTGGGTCAGAAGCAATGCAAGACAGCACATCCACAGCAAGGCCACTTCATTTAATTGGCGACCCCCACTCTCTGTACCCTCAGGCAGAAAAAGAGAAGATGGGAAGAAATCCCTTTGGGATGCATCAAAACATCATTCATGCATAACCATTCCTACCCTCCCAAACCCCCCCTTCTTTGTATCACAGTATCATCTACTGTATACACAGCCATCCTCTACTTACCCCTATCTTCTGCCTTCTCCCTTCCTTCCTCAACAAACATTCCCCTTTCACCCCATCCACCTCATCTTTGGTCATCACCTCAAGTTCACTCCCTCTCCCTCTACCTTCCATATCTCTCATCTTTCTTCACTCATTCTTTCCATGTATCCCAACCATCCCAATACTCTTTCATCAGCCCGATCTGCCATCTCCTTTTCCACCCAAGCTTTCCTCACCTCCTCATTTCTCACTCTATCCAACTTTGTAACCCTACCAGACTTCTCAGACACCTCTCTAAACATTTAATTTTCTTCTTTGCTCTCTTAAATTCCATATTTCTGTCCCATCCAGTGCCAGTGGCACAATCACCCCTTTAGTCTCCTCTTTCCATCCATTCTCAAATGCCTATTTCTCTTGACACTTTTTAATCCCCTAAGGCATTTACTTCTCAGTCTACAATTTACCTCCACCTCCACTCCATTTCCTGCCACATGCAACCCCAAATACCTACATCTATCCACTTCCTCCAACCTTTCTCCTTTCAGACTTCCAACTTAATGCCATCCTCCTTGTACATCTTCTCACCCACATTTATCTTCAACTTTCTCCTATTGCACACTCTCCCAAACTCTGTCACTAACTCCTTTAACCACTTCCATACGGTGACGCCTACGTAGGCGGCATGAGGAGCAAGTGGGTACTCGATGATGCCGATGTCAGCATCTTTATTATATTTATTGTAGTCGTACCTACGTAATTTCCATTCTCTCTAAACTGGCTTCATCAATTTTCTATGGTTATCAAAATACACGGGTGAAAGAGAACGAACGGTTGAGCACTGACTTTATTTTTTATAATGCTATTATTATGACGCAACATCGCAAGTCGGGCAGCTAATGCTGCCAGACGTGCGATGTGCCCCGGAGTGAAGAGGTTAATCCCTCCTCTGACCCAACCACAGGCACAATGTCATCAGCAAACAACTGACTCTCCTTTCACTTTTCTACATTTTTTTTAACCATTGTCCCTTGCCTATTACCGTTGCATTTACCCTCCCACACCACCCCATCCATATACACATTGAAAAGCCATGGCAACAAGACACATCCCTATTGCAGTCTCACCTTTACTTCAAACCACTTGCTCTCTCAGTTTCCAATTCTAACACAGGCTCTACTGCTTTCATAAAAACTCATGACTACCCTTAACAGATTTTCCCCAATCTCATATACTTGCAACCTCCCACAGTGCATTTCTGTCTACACTGTCATAAGACTACTTAAATTATTTCTTATTGACATTTATGGATTTGGAAAAGGCTTATGACAGGGTAGACAGGAGGGCACTGTGGAAGGTTTTGCTGATATACAGGATAGGAGGAAAGCTTTTAGGAGCTGTCAAGAGTTTTTATGAGGGTAGTGGAGCATGTGTCAGGATTAGAAATGGAGAGAGTGGTTTGAGGTAAAGGTGGGATTTCATCAGGGATGTGATGTCACCCTGGCTGTTCAACTTATACATGGATGGGGTGGTGCAAGAGGTAAATGCAATCATGGTGGGTCAGGGATTGGAGATGGTTAAAGAAAGTGGAGAAAATTGGGTGATAAGCCAGCTGTTGTTTGTGGACGACACTACGCTTGTGGTGATTGGTTTGATGACACCACCAACACCATCACCACTAGTTGCTACTAGAGGTTGATACTAGTACAGTGATACTAGTCGATGCTAGTTTCGTCATCGCATCGCGCACTGGGCATGACGCATCGCACGCTGGGCCCTTCTCAAGCCATAAAAACACTATTGAACCATATGCTATTCTGCTGAAGTTTGCAGTTCTGAGATGGCACGTGATGGGATGTTTACGAAAAGGGCTTGTGTTCCCATTGGTCATTTTATGATATACAGAGAGAATCTTAACCAATCATAATTAGTAGTAGGAGGAGCTTATATCATTAACCCCTTCCATACGGTGCCGCACACGTAGGCGTCATGAGGAGCAAGTGGATTCGCGACGCTGCCATATCGGCGTCTTGATTATATTTATTGTAGTCACCCCTGTGTTTTTACATTCTCCCTTATCTGCTCTTAATCCCATTCTCTGTGGTTTTCAAAATTCACGGGTGAAAGAGAGAACGATCGATATAAGCCGTGACTATATTTTATGATGCGAGTATTATTACGACACGTCGTACGGCTGGGATTGGCTGCTGCCCGCGAGATTTAAGTCCTGTAGTGAAGTGGTTAAGAGCTTTCTTCCTAGCCAGCATAAAAGTAAAGTGCAGTCTGCTCGGAGACCCAGAGTCTTCAGTCTTCTCTCTTAAGAAATCAACCCAGTGTCAGTTCAGTCTTATCTGGAATTTCAATTTATTCATAGTAACGTTAAATAGTCTATTCGTGACTCGAGTGACATCATGAACCTTGAAGCATCCTCGCAAACCAGAGAAAGGTCTGTACCAATTAAGTCATTGTCCAGCCTCCCACAACCACACACTCGTACACATCACAATGATTCACTATATAATTTGAATATAAATTAATATCACATAATAATAAAAGTCATATACTTAGGAAACATTTAGTCTCATTCACCACCAAATGTGAAGTGATAAATTCTTGTATATACGTTTGATCATGTTCCTTGTTATTCCGGTTTTCTTGGCCACAGCTACCACTTACATATACCTATTCATATTTATTCGTAAACAAGGAGCACGACACGCTTGTAGCAAAATCAGAGGAGGGATTGAGGAGTTAGTGACTGGGTTTGGGAAAGTGTGTGAAAGAAGGAAGTTGAAGATAAATGTGGGTAAAAGTAAGGTGATGAGATGTACAAGGGGTGAAAGTGGCAGCAGACTAGAAGTGAGTATTAAGGGAGAGAGACTGGAGGAAGTGGATAGTTTTAGATACTTGGGTGTGAATGTGGCAGGAAAGGGAGGAGTGGAGGTGGAGGTAGAATGTAGATTGAGAGAAGCAAGTAAATACCTTGGTGGATTAACCACTTCAATACGGGACTTAAATCTCGCGGGCAGCAGCCAATGCCAGCCGTACGATGTAACGAAATAATATTCGCATCATAAAATATAGTCGCCGCTTATATCGATCGTTCTCTCTTTCACCCGCGAATTTTGAAAACCACAGAGAATGGGATTAAGGGCGCATTTGGGAGAATGTAAAAACACAGGGGCGACTACAATAAATATAATCAAGACGCCGATATGGCAACCTTGCGTATCCACTTGCTCCTCATGCCGCCTACGTATGCGGCACCGTATGGAAGGGGTTAAAAAGTGTTATGAGGAATAGACATTTGGGAATGGATGCTAAGAGGAGATTGTATGAAGGAGTGATTGTGCCAACAGCACTGTATGGGGCAGAAACATGGATCATAAGAGAGGAAGAGAGAAGGAGTTTGGATGTGTTTGAGATGAGGTGTCTGAGAGGTATGATGGGGGTTACTAGGCTGGACAGTGAGAAATGAGGAGGTGAGGAGGAGAACAGGGGTGGAAAGGGAGTTGGGAGATATGGTGGGATGAAAGAGTATTGGTATGGTTTGGACAGATGGTAAGAATGAGTGAAGAAAGACTAGTAAAAGAGGTGTGGAAGGCAGATGTGAAAGGAGTGAACATGAGGGGGCAATCTAGGATGAGATGGATGGATGGGGTAAAAGGGGCTTTGGGGAAGAGGGGAATGTCTGTTGAGGAAGGATGGGAGAGGACAGAAGATAGGGGTGAATGGAGAATGGTTGTATATAGATGATGTGATCCATGAGTTGGAATGGATGGGGATAGGGGGGTGAGGGAGTATGTGTGAAAAAATTTGACGCAGCCCGAAGGGATTTCTCCCTGTCTTCTCCTTTTCTGCATGAGGGGACGGAGAGGGGGGGGGGGGGGTTGCCAATTTAATGAAGCAGCCTTGCTGTGAAAGTGCTGTGTCTTGCAACACTTCTTCTGACCCAGGTCAGTGGACAAGATACAGGGATGACCCATCATCCAGGAGGTGCCAAGATAAGAGGGAGGGAAGAGGGTGGAGGGGAGTGGAGTGTGATAGGGATGGAATGGGTGGGTATAGTTTTTATGCCTTTGTTTTTTGGCTACCTCCCTTATAAGGTGGAGAGAGAGAGAGAAAGGGAGAGAGAAAAAAATGGTATATGTATGTATTGACATTCAAGTTTCAACAAACTATAGTACTTACCACACCAGCGTCAACACTTTGCGAACATGTAAGGCACACATGATCACAAACAACATCATGACTTGAGCAAACATCCATAGCAAACTTGAAAGAATACAGTGGTTCAGCCTTATGTTTACTTAGGGTTCGTGCACTGTGAATCTGTTCAATAAAAGTTTAAGTGTTAATACATGTGCAGGAAACCAATGAATCCTATCTATCTAGTTATATACCAACACCCCATCCATGTACATATTGAACAGCCATAGCAACAGGACACATCCCTGGTGAAGTCCCACCTTTACCTCAAACCACTTGTTCTCTGTTTCCAATTCTAACACAGGCTCTACTATCATAAAATATCTAGACTGATCTTAACAGCTTTCCCCTAATCCCATATATCTGCAAAACCTCCCACAAATACTTTTCTGTCAACCCTGTCATAAACCTTTTCCAACTCCATAAAGGCCCAAAAACATCCTTACCTTTTGCTAAAGCTTTCTCACATATCTGCCTTACCACAAAAATCTGATCCACGCAACCCCTACCTTTCCTAAACCTACATTACTCTTCACCAATTACTCCCTGTATTCTCCTAATCCTCTAAATTTAAACCCTTCCATATACCTTCCCAACTACATTCAACAAACTGATCCCTCTGAAAATACTGCACTCACATCTGTCCCCTTTTCCATTGTAAAGTGGAACTATACAGGCACTCCTCCAGTCCTCCGGCACTCTACCCTCCCTAATACACATTAAACAACTTCACTAGACAGTCCATTATTACTGTACCTCCCTTCTTCAGACACTCCACATGACACCCATCTAACCCAGATGCATTACCTGCTCTCATAATTTTCAAAACCACTTGCACCTCATCTTTTCTTATTACTACTCCATTTTCCTTTCCCATCACCATCATTTTCTTAGCACTTCCCACTGCTACCACCAATCCCTCCCTATCCTGCTCCACATTCAACAGCTCTCTAAAATACTCTGCCAATCTTCCCCTTAACACCTCTTCTGTTAACTTTTGTCCATCTGTGCCTTTTACCTTTTCTTCTCTAATTGACTCACCTCCCCTTCCTCTCTCAACTTCCTTCCAAAACACCTTTTTTATCACAAATCCTAACATGAGAGAGAAAGAGTTTGAGATGAAATGCCTGAGAAGTATGGTTGGGGTTACTAGGCCGGATGGAGTGAGAAACAAGGTGAGGAGGAGAAGAGTGGGGGTGGATAGGGAGTTGGGTGATTGGGTGGATGGAAGAGTATTGGGATGGTTTGGACTCATTGAAAGAGTGAGTGGAGAAAGATTAGTAAAAGAGGTGTGGAGGGAGAGGTGGAGGGATTGAACACGAGGGGGCAAATAAGGATGAGATGTTTGGAGTAAAAGAAGCATTGAGAAAGAGGGATGTCTGTTGAGGAAGGAAAGGGAGAAGACACAAGATAGGGGTGAGTGGAGAATGGTCATGTATAGATGATGCTGTGATGCATGGGAGTTGGGGGGAGGGGGCATGTGTGAATGATATTTTGATGCAGCCTGAAGGGATTTCTCCCCGTCTTCTCTTTTTCTGCGTGAGGGGACAGAGAGGGGGTTGCTGATTAAATGAAGTGGCTTTGCTGTGGATGTGATGCATTACTTCTGACCCAGAGCAGTGGGCGAGATGCAGTGATGACCCGTCATACAGGAGCAGCCAAGAAAAGAGGGAGGGATGGTGAATGGGAGTGGAGTATGTGGGGATGAAATGGGTGGGAGTGGATTTATGCCTTTGACTTTGGCTACCTCCTTTGTAAGGGGGGGGGAGCACTTGGTATAGGTATGTACTAATATACTTTACAAAACTTCATTTGGTATCTCTAACAGTTTAATAAAGGACAAACAATGGGAAAAAAAAAAAATCTCATATCGCCCTATGAAAATTTGATATTTGCACTCTATTCCCCAATAATTCCCTCTATTCTCCTCTTATCCCTCTCAATACATTCCCATACCCAACTGACCACTGATCCCTCTAAAACTACTTTCATAGTTTCTTCCCTTCACATACCAGGTCTCCTCTTTGGTGTAATTCTAACAAAACAACCATGTTTCCTTCCCTTAGACACACATTGAACTTTATCAGCTGGTACACTATTACTATTCAATCTTCTGTCAGACATTCCACATGACACCCAACCGATTCAGGTACCTTCTGAGTTTTCATTTCTTTCAGTGCTACTTGTACCTCTTCTTTGGCAATAGCCTCATCATTCTTCTCATCTATCAGTCACTTTCCTTGCATCTCCCACTGCCACAACCAAAGCCTCCTTTTTTGCTACATTCAGCAACTCCTAATACTTTGTCCATTTCCTTCAACAGTTGTCCATCTACTCCCTTTACACTCTCCTCTCAGCAACATTCAACTGTGCACTGAAAGAGTGTATAGATGAACTGACAGATAAACTATACAAGATAATTGACTTCTCACTCAGAGGGAAATGTGCCGCAAGATTGGAAAGATGCATAGTACCAATATATAAAGGAGGAAATAGGGAAGATCCTACAAACTTCAGACTGTTATCCCTTACAAGCACAGTAGCAAAACATATGCGAAAAGGTCATCAGAAACAAATGGACCAAACACTTGGAAGAAAATAAAATAATAAACCCTAAACAATTTGGCTTTAAAAGTGGCAGATCATGCACCACAAACCTAATCTGCTTTTACTCGAGATTAAATGAGATTATACAAGAAAGAGATGGCTGGGCAGATTGCGCCTTCTTGGATTTGCAGATGGCATTCGACAAAGTACCACATAAAAGATTAATAAGAAAAATTGAAATAATAGGAGCAATACAAGGTAAACTGCTGGAATGGATGAAGGATTTCTTAACTGGGAGAAAAATGAGAGTGGTACTTAGAGACAAAAATTTGAACTGGGAAGATGTGAAAAGCGGTGTCCCACAAGGCTCTGTATTGGCTCCTTTAATGTTTGCCATATATATAAATGATATGGATGAGGGAGTAAATTGTTACATGAACTTCTTTGCTGACGATGCCAAATTACTCAAGAGAATAAGAACACAAGAAGATTGCAGATTGCTGCAAGATAACCTAGACAAAATATGGGAATAGAATTGGAGATGTGAGATGAACTTCAACATTAGAAAATGTAGCATAATGGAATTTGGAAAAAGTAAAAACAGAGTATCAGGACAGTACAAAATTGGAAACAAAGAAGTAAAAAAAGTTGATTTAGGAAGGGACCTTGGAGTAATCATCTCATAACTTATTGAGATCAATGAAAGTGGCCTTCAACTACATAGATGAGGAGATGGTTGAAGAAATAGTTGTTACACTGATAAGACCTAAACTAGAATATGCTGCAACACTATGGGCACCTAGCACAAAGAAGAACATAAGAAAATTAGGAAGAATCCAAAGATCAGCAACAAAAATGGCACCTACACTGTCAAATCTGACATATGAACAAAGATTGGAGAAATTACATCTGTCAACACTGGAACAGAGAAGAGAAAGAGGCGATTTGTTGACCATTTTAAGAATTATGAAAGACATGGAAATTCTCGATAGAGACGACTTATTAAAGTGGGACAGAAGAGAAACAAGAGGACATGAAAAGAAACTAAAGAAGGACAGTTACAGAAGAGACCTGAACGGAGAAACAGTAAATGCCAAAACTATACACGATTTTAAGAATAAACTGGATGTGGAGAGATACGAAAACAGGTCACTACGAGCATAGCTCGTCCCATAAAATACAACTAGGTACTTCCTTCAGATTTTTATTTCCTTCAAAATTCTCAAATACCTACCATCCACTTTATTCTTGGTCTCTTTCATTCTATACTTTGCATCCATCCTCTTCACTCGTACACCTTTCATGTCCTTTGATTCTTCTTTGCATCCATTCCTTACAAGCAAGTCTCTTCCACCACTCCCATCAGTGTAACTCCCATCAAAATAACAAGTAAGATGCTGTAATGATTATAATTTATGTTATATTATTTGTTTTTGTTTTGTTATAATTTGTCTGTCTGATTTTCATTTATTATTAGTTATATGTCAATTTATAATCATTTACTATTTACCTGTTTGTTTATTATTTAACTATACCTATGCATTTATTTATGTATTTTATTTGTTATTTTTACATTATTATAGTTTTAATTTATTATTATGATTTTCTTTTTTTTTTTTTTTTTTGCATCCGACCTAGATATGGATCAAAAGGTCTCCTGTCGGCATGCTCCGCCTTTGTAATCCTTTGTAGGATATTCTCAACAGCTCTGTATCTGAATTGAGGTTCATTTCCTGTTCACCCTTTTCACTATTAATGATGTACATTTATTCTGATTGTCACCAAGTAGTTTTATTCAGCCAAGACTAATACCCTATTCAGCAAAAAAGATTAACAATTCAAACCATGTAGCAAAATCTATACCATGGGCCACGGTACTTGAAGCTTTAATTTTAAGTTTCACTTTTCAATCCCAATTTATTCTTACTTTTTCACTACATTACACAATTTTATTTATTTTCTTCTGGATAATTGGATAATTCCAGGTGACTACTCAAATGACTGAAGACTATTCTGAATG
The DNA here is from genome assembly GCF_046742065.1 of Oratosquilla oratoria. Classification (NCBI taxonomy): domain Eukaryota; kingdom Metazoa; phylum Arthropoda; class Malacostraca; order Stomatopoda; family Squillidae; genus Oratosquilla; species Oratosquilla oratoria. The sequence goes on along the minus strand of NC_134811.1, from coordinate 34,716,398 downwards.
CTTTAACCCAGTGATTCTTAACCAGGGGGGCGTGGATCATTTCCAGGGGGGCGCGAGCTTTCGGGTGAAAAGTATAAGTTTTTCCAGTTAGTGATTACTTTTACAACAGCATGGGCCAGTACTATAAGCATAAGCATATGAATTATTACAGAATTCTTTCTTACTAATGAACCGTTAGAGTGAGACCCGTTTAGGCAGAGCGTTTCTTCCGAGGTTGTCTTCGTCGGTTGAATCGTACGATGACGTCATGATAAGATGGAAGCTGATTGGCTAGTAAATTCTCGCGCGATGCTATCAATGTGTGGGACGGTGTGACTGAGACAATTGCATTTCACCAGTCGTTGTGTGATTATTGCTTATTGTTGTGTTGGCCTCATTTGAGTGCTAAGAAACGGAAGTACATCGAAGATTACATTCAATTTGGATTTGTGTCTCTCCAAAGGGGTGACACCGAGGTTCCACAGTGTGTGTTATGTTACAAGACTCTGAGCAATGATGGAATGCGGCCTTCACACCTGGAACGCCACTTGAGGACATCACATCCTGCTTTAGTTGACAAGCCGAAGGCATTCTTTGAAACTAAAAAAGACACCTTGAAGCGAGCTAAACTGGACGACAGTGGGTAATTTCGGCAGCAATCTTCAAAGGTTGTTGAGGCTTCCTATGAGATCGTTATGTTGATTGCAAAGAGCAAGAGGAGTCATAACATTAGAGAGTCTCTCATAAAACCAAGTATATTATGTGCAGCAGAACTCGTTTTGGGGAAAGATAGTGCAAATAAGCTTTCCCAGATTTCTCTGTCAAATGATACAGTCAAGAAAAGGATAGATGAATTATCTCAAGATATCAAAGTTCAGACTCTCGACCAAGTAAGAGCCTCCCCTGTTTTTGCCATCCAGTGTGATGAAACGACTGATGTCACTCAATGTTCTCAGCTTCTGATGTATGCTCGTTTTGTATCAGGCAATAATATAAAAAAGAAAATTATGTTCTGTCACCCGATGGAAAGTTTCACAACAGCAGAAGCTATTTTTGATGTTATATCAGATTTTTTCCAGGAAAATCAGCTTTCTTGGGAGTCGCTGGTAGGAGTGTGTACTGATGGAGCACCAGCCATGCGTGGTTTACGGTCTGGGTTTGTCACAAAGGTGAAAGAAAGAAATCCTTCCGTAATGAGTACACACTGCATACTTCATCGGGAAGCCTTAGCATCCAGAACTTTGCCTGTTGAAATGATGGACGTCTTGAATGTGGCTATCAAGATTGTCAATTTTGTCAAAGCTGGAGCCTTGAACAGTCGTCTTTTTAAACTGCTGTGTAAGGATATGGAATCCGAACATGAAGCCTTGCTTTTTCACACGAACGTGCGATGGTTGTCAAAAGGAAATATGCTTGGAAGGCTTTATGAGTTACGAGAAGTAGAAATATTTCTAGATTCACAGCAGAAAGTAGACCTTTATGACAAATTTCAGTCTGAATGCTTTCATGCAACCTTAGCCTACCTGGTGGATATTTTTGAGGCATTGAATGCTGTGAACCTCAAACTACATGGAAAAAACATCAATATCCTCGTGCACCATGACACCATTCGTACCTTCATGGCCAAACTCGATCTTTGGAAATGTCGAGTTCTACAGGGAAATGTAGCCAGTTTTAGAAACTTAGATACGGCTCTCGCTGACAGTAACCTCGACTCTGAGTTAAAAGAGCAAATAATCACTCATCTAAGTGACTTGAAATCGGAATTCGTCAGATACTTCCCAGATATAGACGACAAGCGTGAAGCATGGAAATTCATCAGGAATCCATTTCAATGTGAAGTAGCTGATGTAGCTGAAGAAGTCCAAGAAGAGTTCCTAGAGTTGAAGTTCGACTCCACAGCTAAAGAAGACTTCAAAGATATGGATTTGGAGACTTTCTGGGTCAAATACCTTCATGTTTACCCTTTGACCTCACACCAGGCTCTTCGGATTCTAACAATGTTTGGATCCACATATATGTGTGAAACAGCATTTTCCACGCTCGTTTCTATCAAGACTAAGTACAGAAACCGCCTCAACGTTGAAGGCGACTTGCGTTGTGCACTCTCGAGCATTCAACCACGTATTCTAGATCTGGTAGCTAAGCAGTGCCAAATATCTCATTAATCATGTACCTATTCGAAAGTGTCAAATATCAAATTATTGCAATTTATACTTAATAAATGGACTAAAAAGACTTTGCCGTTTCTATTCTATTTTTAAATTAGAGAATAATATTTACCTATATATGCAAGGGGGCGTGAAAAAAAAATAGTAGTTCGTAGGGGGGGTGTGGTAATGAAAAGGTTAAGAACCACTGCTTTAACCCCTTCCACATGATGACACCTACAGGGAAAATTATTGGAATGTATGAAAGATTTCTTGAAAGAAAGAAAAATAGTGATACTTAGAGTGATCCACATATTCTGTAAACTGACTTGATCATATTTTCTGTGGTTATTAATATTCAACCCTCTAGTGGGGGAAAAGAATATTGTCACCAAGTATTTCCACTTGAATCGTATGAGGCGACAAAAATTGAATGGGGATAGGACTAGGCATCCTTCTCCCTGTAGCCCCAAAGTGGTCATTCCTAAAAAAATGTAAAAGCATAAATGGGTCTAGGAGTTTTACAACCAGTGCCCTAAGGTTTGGGTCTTTTAATGTGCATGGATGTGGTACAGATGAGAGTAAAAGGGAAGAGATAGGCAGTATGTTTGCGAGAAGAAAGATGGATGTGCTGGCTTTGAGTGAAACTAAGTTGAGGAGGAGGGGCAAGTTTGAGTTTGGGAGTGTAGTTGGGATCTTGGGAGTGAAGAGAGAATGAGGGAGAGAAGGGGTGGTTATACTAGAAAGTGGAGAGATAGGTAAATGTGTACTGGAGTGGACGGAGGCCATCCATCCAGTATTAAAATATAATCATATAAATCTTTCATTTTCTCTTTTATGTGTCACTTTATGGGATATGTAAAAGCACAATCATATTCATGACTATTATTTATCATAGAAGACATGTTAAATTTCAGACAAGGAAGATCATGTACAACAAACTTGATTTGCTTCTACTCAAGATTAATAGACATAATACAAGAGAGAGATGGGTGGGCAGACTGTGCCTTTCTGGACCTACAAAAGGCATTTGATAAGGTACCACATAAAAAACTAATAAAGAAGATAGAGTCAATAGGTGGCATTAGAGGAAAATTATTGGAATGGATGAAAGACTTCCTGATTGGGAGGAAAATGAGAGTAGTAATTAGAGATAAATTCTCAAACCGGGAAGAAGTGATAAGCGGTGTCCCGCAGGGATCAGTACTGGCCCCGATCATGTTTGCCATATACATTAATGACATGGATGAAGGTGTGGAGTATTATATGAATTTCTTTGTAGATGATGCAAAGATACTAAAGAAGGTAAAAATGGAGAAAGACTGCAACTCATTGCAACAAGATTTGGAGAAGAGTCTGGAATTGGACTCAAAAGTGGGAAGTAAAATTCAATATAAAGAAATGTAATATAATGGAATTTGGAAAGAGTAAAACCAGAATATCAAAAGATTACAAAATTGGTGGTGAAAAGGTGAAAAAAGTAAACTCGGAGAAAGATCTTGGAGTGATGATCAGCAAGGACATGACACCGGATAAGCATATTGATAAAACATTCGGAGAAACCTACAATTTATTGAGGTCAATTAAAGTGGTGTTTGCTTATTTGGATGAGGAAATGATGAAAAAAATTCTAACTACACTAATAAGACCAAAACTTGAGTACGCAGCAACACTATGGACACCCAGTACCAAAAAGAATATAAAAAAAATTAGAAAGAATACAAAGAGCAACAACAAAGCTAGCACCAACTCTTTCCGAACTGACATATGAGCAAAGACTGTCCAAACTGAAATTACCAACTTTGGAACAAAGAAGGAAAAGAGGAGATTTGCTGACTATCTATAGAATAATGAAAGGAATGGAAGTATTAGACAAGAATGATTTGTTAATATGGGATAATGGTAAAACATGAGGACACAAAAAGAAACTAAAAAAAGGATAGTTACAGAGGAGATCTGAAAAGGAACAGCTTTCCACACAGATAGATACTTGGAATAAATTAGACAACGAAACAGTGTGTGCAAACACTTTTCAATATTTTAAGAGAGAACTTGATGCTGAGAGATACAAAGACGGGTCACCACAAGCATAGCTTTCTTCCCGTCTAATACAACTAGGTAAACCAGCCTCATAATGACTGGACACAGCAATAATAAGTAATGTGCTGTATAAACAGAATTATATTCCTTACTTTATACATTCATATACCAAGGCTTCTTCCCCCTTACAAGGGGGTAGCCAAAAAGAAAAAGGCATAAAATCATTCCCACCCATTCCATCCCTGAATACACTCCACACCCCTCCACCCTCCCTCTTATCTGAGCACCTCCTGGATAACGGGTCATCCCTGCACCTTGTCCACTGCCGTGGTTAAGAAGCAGTGTCGCAAGACACAGCACATCCACAGCAAGGCCACATTATTAAATCGGCGACCCCCCCCCCTTCCGTCCCCCCATTGCATAAAATGAGAGGACGGGGAGAAATCCCTTTGGGCGGCGTCAAATTTTGCTCACACATACTACCTCACACCCCATCCCCACGCCCATTCCACCTCATGCAATCACAACATCATCCATATACAACCATTCTCCATTCACCCGTCTTCTGTCCTTTCCCATCCTTCCTCAACCGACATTCCCCTCTTCCCAAAAGCCCCCTTCACCCCATCCATCCACCTCATCCTAGGACGTCCCCTCATGTTCACTCCCTCCACATCTGCCTTCCACACCTCTTTTACTAGTCTTTCTTCACTCATTCTTTCCATGTGTCCAAACCATCCTAATATTCTTTCATCAACCCTATCTCCTAGCTCCTTTTCCACCCCTGTTCTCCTCCTCACCTTCTCATTTCTCACTCTATCTAGCCTAGTAGCCCCCATCATACTTCTCAGACACCTCATCTCAAACACATTCAAACTCCTTCTCTCTTCTTCTCTTATGTTCCATGTTTCTGCCCCATACAGTGCTGTTGGCACAATCACTCCTTCATACAGTCTCCTCTTAGCATCCATTCCCAAATGTCTATTCCTCATTACACTCTTTAATCCACCAAGGCATTTACTCACTTCTCTCAATCTACATTCTATCTCCATTCACACTTGCACCCAAGTATCTAAAACTATCCACTTCCTCCAGTCGCTCTCCCTTAATGCTCACTTCCAGTCTACTGCCACTTTCACCCCGTGTACATCTCATCACCTTACTTTTACCCACATTTATCTTTAGCTTTCTTCTATCACATACTCTCCCAAACTCTGCCACCAACTTCCTCAATCCCTCCTCTGATCCTGCCACAAGCGCAGTGTCGTCCGCAAACAACAGCTGGCTCACCTCCCACTTTTCTCCATTTTCTTTAACCATCTCCAATCCCTTGCCCAATACCCTTGCATTTACCTCTCGCACCACCCCATCTATGTATAAGTTGAACAGCCAGGGCGACATAACACATCCTTGACGAAGTCCCACCTTTACCTCGAACCACTCACTCTCTCCATTTCCAATCCTGACACAAGCTCTACTACTCTCATAAAAACTCTTGACAGATCCTAGAAGCTTTCCTCCTATCCCGTATATCTGCATAACCTCCCACAGTGCCTTCCTGTCTACCCTATCATAAGCCTTTTCCAGATCCATAAAAGCCCAAAAAACATCATTCCCCTTTCCTATAGCTTTCTCACATATCTGTCTTACCACAAAGATCTGATCTACACAACCTCTACCTGTCCTAAATCCACACTGTTCCACACCAATTACTCCCTCTGTTCCTCTCCTAATTCTCTCAATCAAGATCCTCCCATAAGCCTTCCCAACTACACTTAACAAGCTAATCCCTCTGAAACTACTACATTCACACTTGTCCCCTTTTCCCTTGTAAAGTGGAACTATACAGGCACTCCTCCAGTCCTCCGGCACTCTACCTTCTCTCCAGCAAACATTAAATAACCTCACCAACCAGTCCACCATCACTGTACCTCCCTTTTTCAGACATTCCGCATGGCATCCATCCAGACCAGGTGCCTTACCTGCTTTCATCATCTTAACAACTGCCTTCACTTCATCCTTCCTTATTTCTCCTCCATTCTCCTCACTCATCACTATCATTTTCTTTGCATCTCCCACTGCAGCAATCTTTCCTTCCCTATCCTCCTTCACATTTAGCAACTCCCTAAAATATTCTGCCCATCTTCCCCTTACTGCCTTCTCTTCCATTATCATCTCTCCATCTGCACCTTTTACCTTTTCTTTTCTACTTGATTCGCCTCCTCTTCCTCTCTTAATTTCTTTCCAAAACATCTTTTTATTACTTTCAAAATTTTCTGTCAAACTCTTACCCCATTTCACATCTGCTCTCCTCTTTGCAACCTTTACCTTTTGCTTTACTTCTCTTTTCTTTTCTTTGTACCTCTCATATGACTCCCTCGTCCTATTTTGTAACCAATCTGTGAAAGCTCGCTTCTTCTCTTCTACAACCTTCTTTGTTTCCTCATCCCACCATTCACTACCCTTTCTTCTATTTCCCCGTCCTTCTTGTTCCACACACCATCCTTGCACACTTTATGACTCCCTCCTTGAACCATCCCCATTCCTCCTCCACACCCAGCTCTACTCTATCCTTTACTCCCTCCCACTCCTCCTTCAGCTTCTTTCCATACTCCTTCTCCTTTTCCTTTTCATTCAAAGAGTTCACTCTAAGCACCTCCCTACCTTTTGTCCCTTTCCTCTTTCTCCATCTATCCTCCACTCTCAACTTACCTTCCACCAAAAAATGATCTGATATTCCCCCACCCTCTCCCCTTAGCACATGTACATCCTTAACTCTTCCTATCATAATCCTATTTACCACTATATAATCCATTAGCACTCTATCTACCACCCTTCCCTCCACCACCCTCTCCCATGTGTACTTATGCTTGACTTTCTTCTGAAACACTGTATTTGCTATCAACTCTCTAGACACATTTCCACCATCAACTCTCCACTACGATTCTTTCCTGGAACTCCACATTTCCCAACCACTCCATCGATTGGACCATTTCCTACCCTAGCATTAAGGTCTCCCAGTAATATTACATTGACATTTCTTCCTAAATCCTCTATGCACTCATTTAGATCTATCCAAAAGGCCTCCCTTTCTTCTACATTCTTCTCACTGCCAGGCCCATATGCACTTACAAAGACCCACATCTCCTTCCCCAGTTTCACCTTCATCCACATTATCCTTGAGGAAACCTCCTTCCACTCCACTACCCATTTACCTATCTCTTCACTTACTAGAATAGCCACCCCTTCCCTCCCTCACCCTCTCTTCACTCCTGATAATCTCCCACTTGCACTCACCCTTCCCTTTCAACTTAGTTTCACTCAAAGCCAACACATCCATCTTTCTTCTCACAAACATACTACCTATCTCTTCCCTTTTACTCTCATCTGTACCACATCCACGCACATTAAAAGACCCAAACCTTAGGGTGCTGGTCCGAGAACTTCCAGACCCTCTTTTGCCTTCTCTTTTTCTTTTAGGAATATCCCCTGTGGGGCTACAAGAAGGATGCCTAGTCCTAATCCCCGTCCCTTTCTTTATACTTGCTACAATTACTTTATTTGCACTATCGAGATGGAAAACTTTGAATTAGGTGAACAAGGACTGCTTCATTCCTAGATGTATATTAAATTCATGTAATTCATATAGTCACTGAGGTATGTGAAGAATTATCAATATATTTCAAGGAAACTTGAGGTTGCAGCCAGCTCAGCAGGGGAAGGGTGAGCAGGGCTGCCAACTGAAAATGTAGGATCGACTGCGATTCTTTGAGTGAATTGCCTATAGTAACCCCCATCATACTTCTTAGGCACCTCATCTCAAACACATTCAAACCCCTCTCTTCTTCTCTTTTATTCCATGTTTCTGCCCCATACAGTGCTGTCAGCACAATCACTCCTTCATACACACTCCTCTTAGCATCCATTCCCAAATGTCTATTTACCATTACTTGTTCCATTCCATCTTAATCTGTCCTGAGGTATCCACTTCCAAACTGGGAGGTAGCCGAAGTCGAACAGCATATACCCACTTCCACCCACCACCCTTTCCTCCCTCTCATCTTAGCTCCTCATGGATGATGGATAGACCATCCCTGTATCCTACCCACTGCCCTGGTTCAGAAGCAATGCAGCAAGACACAGCACATCCACAGCAAGGCCCTGATATGTCCAAGACTGGAATATGTGTCTGTAGTATGGTTCCCATACAGTGAAGGGTATAAGTAAGATAAACCACTGAGGAAAGACTAAAAGTACTGGGTCTGCCAACTTTGAAAGATCAAAGAGAAGGTGATATGATTACATTATTCAGGTCACTAAAGGGGATAGATTGCATTGACAAACGAGATCTGATGAAAGATGGGAGGGCTTTAAGAAGTCATGGGAGTAAAGAAAGACCACATGTCTAAAGGATGTGAAGAAACTACAGTTTTCCATATAGATGCATAAATATGTGGAATAGTTTAGAAGGTGATATAGCCCAAGCTCAAATAATACATGAATTCAAATCTAAACTGGAAATCAAGATTATATTGGAAATGTACATAAATTTGAGTCTAGGTATGTTATAAATTAGAAAATAGGAGATGAGAACCAATGAGCCTTGCTCCTTTCCTGTATACTACAATTAGGCAGATACTTAATTGGTGACCCCCTCTCTGTCTCCTCATGCAGAAAAGTAGAAGATGGGACAAATCCCTAATCCTATAATAATTAATCTATTTCGCAAATTGTCTCACATCATTGCCAATGACCCAAACACCATGGCAAGGAACAAGAATGAACCTTCATGCATAAGGTGTAGTCATAAAAGACAAGATAAATGGGTTCTAGAGGGGTTTGGGAAGGGGGCAAGGTGGGTGTACCCTTCAAATCAACCAACCCATCATAATGGGGAAAGGATTGTTTGGTTTGTATGTTACCCAATATTTTAATAATCATAAAATAAAAACCAACTGTGCTCACGTTTTGAAAACATGGCTGACAAACTTGGATTTTGCATATTTTGCATTGTACTTCTGCAGTGGCAATACAGCATTCATCACAACTTCCTGAAAGTGATAAAGCATTTAAGTTAATCTATCCTCATATATAAAATAATTAATACAGAGGAGCAACTATATCATTATTTTAATCACAAAAATTAACCTGTAATCCATCTATCTGTTCAAAACTACTAATCCTTAGTCTCTTATATGGTTTCAAATATATTGCATTTTCTTTGACTATAAAATCATCTGTCAAGAGTTTTTATGAGAGTAGTAGAGCTTGTGTCAGGATCAGAAATGGAGAGAGTGAGTGGTTTGAGGTAAAGGTGGGACTTCCTCAGGGATGCGTTATGTCACCCTGGCTGTTCAACTTATACATGGATGGGGTGGTGCGAGAGGTGAATGCAAGGGTAGTGGGTCAAGGATTGGAGATGGTTAAAGAAAATGGAGAAAAGTGGGAGGTGAGCCAGCTGCTGTTTGCGGACGACACTGCGCTTGTGGCAGGATCAGAGGAGGGATTGAGGAAGCTGGTGACAGAGTTTGGGAGAGTGTGTGATAGAAGAAACTGAAGATGAATGTGGGTAAAAGTAAGGTGATGAGATGTACAAGGGATGAAAGTGGCAGTAATCTGGAAGTGAGCATTAAGGGAGAGCAACTGGAGGAAGTGGATAGTTTTAGATATTTGGGTGCAAATGTGGCAGGAAAGGGTGGAGTGAAGGTGGAGTGAAGGTGGAGTGAAGGTGGAGGTAGGTGGAGTGAAGGTGGAGGTAGAATGTAGCGAGTAAATGCCTTGGTGGTTTAAAAAGTGTAATGAGGAATAGGAATCTGGGAATGGATGCTAAGAGGAGACTGTATGAAGGAGTGATTGTGCCAACAGCACTGTATGGAGCAGAAACATGGAACATGAGAGAGGAAGAGAGAAGGAACTTGAATGTGTTTGAGATGAGGTGTCTGAGAAGTATGATGGGGGTTACTAGGCTAGATAGAGTGAGAAATGAGGAAGTGAGGAGGAGAACAGGGGTGGAAAGGGAGCTGGGAGATAGGGTGGATGAAAGAGTATTGGGATGGTTTGGACACATGGAAAGAATGAGTGAAGAAAGACTAGTAAAGGAGGTATGGAAGGCAGATGTGGAGGGAGTGAACATGAGGGGACGTCCTAGGATGAGATGGATGGATGGATGGGGTGAAGGGGGCTTTGGGGAAGAGGGGAATGTCGGTTGAGGAAGGACGGGAGAGGACAGAAGACAGGGGTGAATGGAGAATGGTTGTATATGGAAAATGTTGTGATGCATGAGGTGGATTGGACGGGGGAATGGGGGTGAGGTAGTGTGTGTGAGCAAAAATTTTTGACGCAGCCCGAAGGGATTTCTCCCCGTCCTCTCCTTTATATGGGGGGACGGAGAGGGGGGGTCGCCGATTTAATGAAGCGGCCTTGCTGTGGATGTGCTGTGTCCTGCGACACTGCTTCTGACACAGGGCAGTGGACAGGGTGCAGGGATGACCCGTCATCTAGGAGGCGCTAAGATGGGAGGGAGGGTGGAGGGGTGTGGAGTGTTTTCGGGGATGAAATGGGTGGGAATGTTTTTGTGCCTTGTCCTTTTTGGCTACCCCCCTGGTAAGGGGGAAAAAAGCCTTGGTATATGTATGTATGTATAAAATCATCTTACCTTTATTTCCATCCACCTCCTCACTGCTTATGGAATGAGACTTCAAAGGCTCTAATGTCATCTGTAGTCCACTTTAAAAAATAAAGATAACTCATAAGGCCCCACATAATTCTACAAAAGATTATTTACCACTTAAATTTATTTTGCATTTACAAATGATGACCAATTAATGCAACATTAGTCTGTAAAAAAAGAGAAAAAACTTTGATAACAAAGCTAACTCAACTTACTTTTTTGACAAGGTCATCCAGTTCTTGCTGCTCCAACTGATTACACATGTATGTATGTTTACATTTTTTACAATGCTAACCTGGAACAGTAAAAAATTTATGAGGTTTTTCAAAATAGAAGTTTTCCTAAAATACATTACTTAACCTCTTCAATACAATGACACCTACAGAGGTGTAATGAGGCACAAGCGGGTATACAAAGATGCCAGTGTCAGTCTTGATTATATTTATTTTGTAGTTGTAGCTGAGCTATCCCCAAATTCTGTGAACTGGTTTGATCATGTTTTCTGTGTTTATTATTACTCAAAGTGAAAGACTATAAGTAATACACCAGTGACTTTATATTTTATAATGTGAGTAGTGTGATGCATTGTACATTAGGCATCCAATGCTGCATGCAAGAATTTGACTTGTACTGAAGAGGTTAAAATATATATGTAGTCAAAATCCTTTCCCCTTTTTCAGGGTGGTGACTGATTCAAAGAGAATATCTATTAAAAAAAATAATAATAAATGAATAAAATCCATTCAACCACCCTTCTCATCTCAGCATCTTTGTTGTGTGACTTAATGAAGTAATATTATTCATGTAATGAGCCTTCTTACCTCCTGGCAATGTGTGCAAGTGTACTCAGAGTTTGAGCATACACATCCCCTGCAGGCTGAATGTCCACAGTTCAACACAACTGGATACTGGTAGCCCAAGTCCTTTCCTTCTATAATTGAAAAAAATTATATATAATAATAATGATGCATCAATTGTTACGGTATTACCATATTTTAAGTTGTATTACAATCGCCCCCACGCCATTTTCTTTTCTCGAGTGGTAAAGGTTGTTTGGACACTCCTTACAAAGAGCAAAAATTTCTATATTATTATTATTAGAGAAGATTTTGTATTACTTTATATACCCTATTGTTAGAAATAATGAATAAAATTACAGTATATAGCATTGTTTGATGTGTAAAAGAAATGTGTAATTGGTTAAAGAGAACCACTGTTACGACTGAGAAGGTTAGTATGTAGGAGTCAGTGACCAGTTTACTACAGTGGAAATGGTCGAGGCTGCCGGCTGAGTTATGAAGGAAAGGCTACCAGTCAGTTGTGATCAGCAAGACATCCAGATGGACATGTGGAGTTTAGGAGAGACAGTTTCAGTCTTGATGACTGTCAGCACTTAATCGATTTGTGAGAAGTGACCCAGTTGAAGGAACTGGTGGCTAAGACCTCTGAGAGTTAAAGGTCTGAGTGGTGAGATACGTTAATGTTCAATTGTTATTTGATGATACATGTATATATGTGTACAGACGCTCCTCTACTTACGTTCATTCGCTTTATGTTTTTTCAATTTTACATTTGAACTGACTAATAAAAAAAAAAAATGGCAATTTTGTTTTGTGAATTTTTTAGTTTAGCGCGCTCTCCGTAGTACGAGACGTTCAAACGATACTTACGCATGATGCTGCGTCCATTGTTTACATGGCACAAACGACAGACTGAACGTGCCTTGCCTCCTCCTCCTCCACCATCTCACTTTATGTTGCTTGAATTTAATTTATTTGAAATTAATGTTATTATTTTACAATGTTATGTTTATAATTAATGATTTAGGGGTGTTTTATAAGATACGGTAATAGAATTTATGGATGTATAGTACAGTATGAACGGTCATACATTACTGGAACGTACAGTAACAACTTACGTTCATTTTCACGTTACGTTCGGCCATTCGGAACGTAACTAAAACGTAAGTTGAGGAGCGTCTGTATATATAAACCATACATGCAAATACATGTAAATGTAGTTCCGTGGTTTATTCCTGATAACCTGAGTGGACCTCTCCATAGTTCACTCGGTGTGGTAGGTGACAAGAAAGGGTCTTGTTCATCCGAAACCACTTTGCTGTCACCATCAAAATCTTTCAGAGTAGACGAGACAAGAATGTGGAGAGTTGACACCATAGCTGGGCGTCAACATAACATGAGGGCCTATGTCTGGGATATGACATATGACATGCAAGGTAGACCCATCTAGCTGTAGGCTGACTTCTTAAAATTACTACCCCGCTGTTCATGAATTGAAGTAAGTACAGTATGATGATTAAAAAATGCAGAAGTTTATTGACAGTGGTGATGTACATCACATCTACCAATGTATGTGCAAGGAATTGATAGAATGAAGACAAAAACATAATATCGAACTAGAAAGTAGGTGTAAGGAGGACATGCAGAGGGAATTAATCTTAGAGCTTGTTAAACTGGATGTGTTGAAAGAGGAAGGAGAATGTGACATGAGAGAACTGGATAGTAAGCATAAGAAAGTAGTGGATACAGAAAACGAGATGAAGGAAAGTGAAGACTTCATTTTGGAGATGAAATTGGAGTGGGAAATGAAACTGCAATTAGAATAAGAGCAGAGGTGGAGATGAAGAAAATAGAGAGTGAAAATAGAAATCATAAGAGTGAAACATACACTAGACAGGAGAGTGGGTCTGGTGCCTCAATATAATGATGATGAAGCAGAGAATTTCTCCCTCCAATTCAAGAAAATAGCCAAAATAATGAATTGGCCAGAGAAAGATTGGGCATTACTCATGCAAACTAAAATAATGGGAAGGGCAAAAGAAGCTTATGCAGGACTCACAGTAGAGGAATGTAGTTATAAAATTGTCAAGGAAGTGGTGTTACACACTAATAGAGCGGATCCGGAGGTCTAACAAAAGAGGTTCCGAGCTGTGAATAGACAAGTTAATAGTACTCACTTGCAAATGGTTCACAAATGTACATTAAAATTTGAGAGGTGGTTAAATTCCGAAGGAGTAAAAACTATGGATGATCTTAAGCAGCTCATAATGATGGAAAACTTTATGAACCAGATCCACTCTTAAGATCAAATATGAATTGTTTAGTAGCAATATAAAAACAATTATGGAGGCAGGACACAAGGCTGATCAGTTGGAAATAGCGTATAAGTTGTGCAGACCAAATACAAGTAATGTCAGGGTTAATGATAACTGGAGCAAGGGTCACAACAGAATTAAGATGTATGATATCTAAGCCTCGGAACAGTTTAATAACTAAACTTTATATGATCATTTAAGTAAAACAATGGAAGACCAGTCACAGCATCCTATTTCCATAATTGAAAGTAACTATTCAGGGCAAAGAAAACCCTAGGTGAGATGTTATACAGTATTCATCAAAAGTACGAGACCCCTACTCCCTGCACCTGCTTATTCATGGCGAAAATAGGAAGGCATTTTCTGAGGTGAAATTATGTAGATAGAATGTATCTGGCAACTCCCTGCTGTCACGCTGGTCCAACAGAGTGGAATGTGAGGGAGAACTCAGCCAATCGCTCCCACACTGCTGTGGGAAGAGCATTTACAGGTAACCCTTCTCTTCGGGATCTTGCCTTCTTTCACACTGGTTTTCTTCATTTCTATTGGGCCTGTATCATTACCATGGCCCCTACAAAAGAATTAAAGACATAATTGCCCAAGTCATTGGATTAAACAAGGCAGACCATGGAACTAATGAAATCAGTGAAATATTGAAGGTAGCCAAGCCCAAAGTCAAGAGATACATGGTGCGATTTTGGGAGGGAAGGGGACTGGAGATATTCCAGAAACCTAGGATAGGGCATCCTAAAAAGACTGCTCCAATGGTTTTGATCATAAAGCCTACTTTAGAGTCAAATAACCACTAACAAAAGCAAAATCTTTGAAGGAGAAGCCTACTTAGGATCCCCTATACCAAGTTACTGGGATGGTATCTCCAGCCCTCCTCCCTTCCAAAATTGCACCATGTATCTCTTGACTTTGGACTTAGCCACCTTCAACATTTCACCGATTTCTTTAGTTCCATGGCCTGCCTTCTTTAACCCAATGACTTGGGAAATTACCACTTTAGTTAATTCCTTCATAGGTGCCATGGTAATGATACAGACCCTAAGGAAATGAAGAAAAACTGTGTGAAAAAAGTCAAGGTCCTGAAGAGAGGGGTTACCTGTAAATGCTCTTCCCACAGCAGTGTGGGAGCGACTGGCTGGCTTCTCCTTCACGTTCCACCCTGTCAGCCCAATGTGACAGCAGGGTGTTGGCAGATACATTCTATCTACATAATTCCACCTCAGAAAATGCCTTCCTATTTTCAACATATGTGGCTGCAAGAGGTAGGGGTTGCATACTTTTGATGAGTACTGTAAATGTGGAGAGGTTGGACATTTAAGTATGGAATGTAAAAAATGTTGATAGAAGTGTTCAATGTTATAATTGTCATAAAATAGGGCTCAGAAGAGATCGATGTCCTGATAAGGGTGATATGATATTTAATCCCTGACCCGACTTTTTTTTTTTTTAGGAACCTGTTAATTAAAAATATATATATATATATATATATATAGCCCATTTTTGTAGTTTTTTTCATGCTGATTATGGAAATAACTTATTTTTATCTGTTACCAATATTTTACTTGAAATTCTACTTTGAAGATATAATTTCTGGCAAAAACAAGATAACTTGTCTTCCCTTTTTTGTCTTTTTTCCAACTTTAATAAAAAGTATAGGGAAATTACACATTTATTTTACTCATTTTTATATCTTATTTTACAACTGATAATCCAGGATTTCCAGTGAATGGGAAGCATGTTTTATTCTGACACATTTCAACACCAATGTTGTAAATCCTCCTCCTCACTTGAGAGATAATTGCCATCGTCAGATAAACTTGCACTCTCATCTGATGTATCCAAGCTCCTAATTGAAGTTTCATATTCATTCTCATCTTCTGAGCTTGACATCTGGGTATAATTTATATACATATAAAAAGTGTATGTGCTCAAAAGCAATGTGTCTGCTTCATTTGACTGATACCTTATCACTAACAAATGCATCCCAAGGTGGAAGAGACAAAGCTATCAGATGTAGGATTCACTGAGTATACTTGTTGATGGCTGAGAAGGACCCTAATTCAACGATTATACTCATCTGTCTGTTTTTGAAACACTATGTTTTGACGAGTTTACTCGTTGCACACTGGGAGAAAGAAAAAGACAAGTTCACTCGTCCTTGCCAGGTAGGTTAAAGTGGGTCTGTCTATGTTAGAATGTAGAAAATATGAAAATCTGCAAGTAAAAATACTTCCCACAAATATATTGTTACGAACACATAAACTGTTTCTCGTAAACTACATCGTTCAGGTGGTTTACAATCAACAGAGGTAGGTAAGCAGGCAGGCAAGGAGGAGGAGGAGGTGGAGAAGAGGTGATGTCATACCCAAAATGCATTAAGACCGTCAGATTGCGCTTACAGCTTAGCCGAACCATGTTATTAGACTGTTGGAGACACCGCCTTGAGCCTGTTAACTTCTTGCATCCTTTGCCCACCATTAACAATCCCTAGTTATGCTACCTGCCTACAGACAAGAACAGTCAAACTGCGTAAATATGCGTGGTGCTATACTTCGTGTTTGTTGGTGAATCGACGTCAAATACAGTGTGTCGCAAATAGGTGCCTGTGACTGATTTCTGTGTGGGTCTACAGTGACTTCATTGATCATGTCATTCCTTGACTCATTTACATTGTGTCTACGCATGTATGACTTCTGGTACCTTTATTCACGAGTGCTTTATTTCCTTGATTATAGACTTTTCTATTTCCGTGAATGTGTAGATTGTTATATTTTCATTGCATAGTGTTGCCAACTTGTCTTGTTCTATTAATATATGTGGTCAAGGAGAATCATGTTTTTCTGTTCACTCCTACCATCTTTGTTGTTGCTACTGGGCTCGGCAAATCCTGGGAATTGTATTTGAAGGACATTGTCCATAGCCGTTTAAAGGAGCCCGGGGTGTTCATTTCAATATGTTCAGCAGCAGAAGAATTCCAACTACTTATCACTAAGGATATGATAAAGATTAATGAGGATTTTGAAAAGGAAATTAAAATTCTACATGATACGGGAGCAAACTTGAGCCTTGTGTTAGAGAAAAGTTTAAAGTGGGGTAAAGAGACATTTACGGGAGATAATGTCAATGTTAGGGATTTGGGATTTATGTTCACAGTCCCAGTGCATAGAGTCTGGCTTGACAGTGGTTTTGTCAAAGGTGAAATGAAAGTAAGAGTATGTAAGAAATTGCCAGTCTCAGAAGTGGATATGGTATTGGGGAATGACATTTCAGGTGATAAGGTGGTTCCTAACATTGAATTTGGGAAAGATCCTATTGTAATGGTGACATATAATATTCCTTGTGTGTTGTACATACATATTTGTAATATTGCTTATTTACTATTGTATATTTAATACATTATTGTGAGAACCAACTGTTCATTTATGCGTGCATGTTTTTCCTGCTAAATCTGAGCTTGCTGGCATCGCTTGGCGTCGGAGTCAGTCTTGGTTCGGTTTACAAAGCAACTGCACTCTTCTCTTTGTAGTGCTTTATCCCATTGTGAATGATATTGTATTTTGCATTGTTAATTGGTTTAATAGGCCATACCCAGTACATATGGTGGCAGCTAAAATGTTTTATATAGTGTTCATTTTTTTGTGTTAAAGTACTCTAAACGCAACTTTCAACATTGCATTGTTGTGAACTTTCTAGCCGGCCAGCATATTGTGCTTGTGGTTGTGTTTTCTTCCTTTCTAGGTTCTGGGTTTACAGAGAAGAGTGACTAGGAAGTATATATATAAAAAGTGGTGTTCAGGAAGAGTGTATTTGCAAAGTGTGCCACATGATTTTATATAGACAATTGCCTCGTGATTCTTTGTGTTCAGGCTTTATCTGGAATTCTATTTATTGTCATTGTCTTCAGCATTGGTGGAACACTTGTTTATGGTTGCTGTGCACATAGTGATTAATCTGGTGACTGGATGATGACAGATTTATGCCTAGATTGAATGAAGCTTCGGCCTGTTGATGCCACTTTCAATCGTCACCTCTGAAAGACTGGTTATTTTGAATTGATTACCTTTTTGTGTGTGGATATATTTTCTTGTTGTAAGCATTCCTGTCATCTCTTTTTGATATTTTGTGGGAGGGAGGAAAAAAAAAATATATATAAATTTCATATATTATAGCCAGGCATTGTCTTGGCTGCCATGTTTGTTTCTTTTGTGACATCATTTGTTGATAATCACATTTTCTTTGATTGCTTGTAAGAAAACTGGTGTTATTGTTTATTCTGTTTTAGGTTTTTCCTGTGTATTGGACATTGTTTTATGCAGGGCTGTGGAGTCGGAACACAAAACCTCTGACTCCGACTCCGACTCCTCTATTTTTTGCACCTCCTAACTCCTCTATTTTTGACACCACTGACTCCGACTCCTCTATTTTTGGCACCACTGACTCCTACTCCGACTCCTCTTCATGTAATTAACTGATTATGGCCTACATATTTTATAAAGCCTATACAACACACATACGCTCCAATCTTAAGTAGACTTATATCATTATAACGGGTTTATATCAAAGAATAAAGATATATGTTATAGTTTGGCTATCCTATGTTTGACCTCTTCATTAATACTTTATTACTGAAGTAGAGATTTTTTGAAAGGATATTGAAGAAAATTCAATAAAATAAAGATTCTATAATGTACCTTTTGATTTAACTGCATACTGGTACTGCTATGCAATTATTGCGATGGACATTACTCTGGTTCTGGAACCGATCTTATCAATACGAGTACAATACAAGATACAGCTGAACATGTTTGAAACGTGAAACTTTTTTCAACTTTAAATATCCTTATTTCAATAATTCAATGTTAAAAAGTACTGAGGGGACAAAGAAGGGGAAAGGAGAGAAGAGATAGTATTATTGCATTAGTCTACAGTTGAAATCAATATTATCCTACTGTTTGGCAATACAGCAGTGGGTGAAACCACCAAACTGATGGAGTGATGGAAACAACGCATTTGGAACTTGACAGGAATATTACAGCTCCCGTGACTGTGGGTCAACAGGTGTAAAATGGAGGTGTTTATCTAATTTATTCAAGTAATACTTTGGAAGTTTATCGCTCTATGTATAAATTTGAAAGCCAGCGTTGCACAAGGATGTTTTGGGGGTTTAGTGGAATGACCCCGAAGATAAGACGAAGAGATTTATTACATTTTATAAAAAAAAAATTTTTTTATATAATCTACTTATAAGAAGTGTGCACAGCATAACTCTACAGACTAAACAAAGGCATTATAAAGTGTAAATTTAACTGGAGTCGGAGTCGGTATATTTTTACCGACTCCGACTCCAGTGTCACTGTAATTGCTTCCGACTCCGACTCCAGGGACTGTAATTGCTTCAGACTCCGACTCCAGGGACCGTAATTGCTTCAGACTCCGACTCCAAGGACCGTAATTGCTTCAGACTCCGACTCCACAACCCTGGTTTTATGACTGCCTGCCTAGATGGATTCGTCTTTCATGAAAAAGGGCATGTGTTTTTGTGAGTGGTTGCAATACTCTTTGTATGTATATACATACATATACCAAGGCTTTTTCCCCTCACCCTCCCTCTTATCTTAGCACCTCCCGGATGATGGGTCATCACTGCACCTTGTCCACTGCCCTGGGTCAGAAGCAGTGTCACAAGACACAGCACATCCACAGCAAGGCCGCTTCATTAAATTGGCGACCCCCCCCCTCTGTCCCCCCATGCATAAAAGGAGAAGACGGGGAGAAATCCCTTCGGGCTGCGTCAAATTTTGCTCACGCATACTACCTCACACCCCAATATAATTAAATTCTCACTTCAAGAAGGAAAAGTGCCACAGGACTGGAAGAATGCAAACATTGTACCGATTTATAGGGGAGGAAACAAGGAAGATCCATCAAATTACAGACCGGTCTCCATGACAAGCACAGTAGCAAAAATTTGCGTAAAGGTCATCAAAAAGATTGATTAAACATTTGGAAGAAAAAAACTATTCTGAATCCAAATCAATTTGGATTCAGACAAGGAAGATCATGTACAACAAACTTGATCTGCTTCTACTCGAGATTAATAGATATAATACAAGAGAGAGATGGTTGGGCAGACTGTGCCTTTCTGGACCTACAAAAGGCATTTGATAATGTACCACACAAGGAACTAATAAGGAAAATAGAATCAATATGTGGCATCAGTGGAAAATTATTGGAATGGATGGAATGGACTTTTTGACTGGGAGGAAAATGAGACGTAATTAGAGATAAACTCTCAAATTGGGAAGAAATGATAAGTGGTGTCCTGCAGGGATCAGTACTGGCCCCAATCATGTTTGCTATATACATAAATGACATGGATGAAGTAGTGCTATATGAATTTCTTTGCAGACGACGCAAAAATACTAAAGAAAGTAATAACAGAGGAGGATTGCAACTCATTACAACAAGACTTGGACAAGATCTGGAAATGGACTCAAAAGTGGGAAGTGAAATTCAATATCAAGAAATGTAGTATAATTGAATTTGGAAAAAGTAAAAATAGAATATCAAGAGATTAAAATTGGTGAAGAGGTCAAAAAGTAAACTTGGAAAAAGACCTTGGAGTGATGATCAGCAAAGACATGACACCAGACAAGCATATTAATAAAATAGTTGGAGAAACCTACAACTTATTGAGGTCAATAGAAGTGGCATTTGCCTATTTGGACAAGGAAATGATACATACATACATACATACATATACCAAGGCTTTCCCCCCCTTACAAGGGGGGTAGCCAAAAAGAAAAGCCATAAAAATTATAAAAATATATATATATATATATATATACTACGCTAATAAGACCAAAACTCGAGTAAGCAGCAATACTATGGACACCCAGTACCAAAAAGAATATAAAAAAAATTAGAAAGGATACAAAGAGCAATAACAAAATTGGCACCAACTTTTGCCAAAATGACATATGAACAAAGACTGTCCAAATTAGAAAATTAGAATTGCCAACTCTGGAACAAAGAAGGGAAGGAGGAGACCTATTATTTATAGAATTATGAAAGGAATGGAAATCTTAGAGTAAGAATGATTTATTGAAATGGGACAATGGAAAAACAAGAGGACATGAAAAAAAAAAGCTTCCCACACAGAGTGATAGATACTTGAAACAAATTAGACAAAAGAAACTGTGTGTGCAAACACTATTCAAGATTTTAAGAAAAAAACTTGATGCTGAGAGATACAAAGACAGGTCACCACGAGCATAACTCCCTTCCCATATAATACGACTAGGTAAATCACAGCATCACCCAAACATTCGTGACTGCTTACCATCCTGCATCCAATGGTTTTGTGGAGAGGACGAATAGGAATATTTTGGACATACTCAGGCATGTTGCTAGTAACCTTCATGAATCTTAGGAGGATTGGCTTCCCCATGTCAGTGCTTGTATTAACAGCACCATTAATATCTCTACAGGCAAGATGTCTCATTATGTTATCTATGGAGTGGAAAAAAGTCTCCCTTATGATGTGCTTGATAGTTTTCCTCATCCCCTCTACAATATTGATGACTATGGCCAACTCCAAAGCCACACTTTGCATTCTATTTATAGCTCAGTTAGAAGTCAACTTTATGTTTCCAAGGCCAAGATATTAAAAAACCAGCATCTAAGGGCTAAGCCTGTTAAGTTAGCATTGGGGATCATGTGTATAAAAGCATGTCTGACCACCAATCTAAACTCAATTGTAGATTTGCAGGTCCCTTTTTGGTGACAGAACAATTACATCCTAATAAGTTCAGGATCTTTGATCCTTCACAGGGACTGAGCGAGGTGTTACACGCGGATAGGCTTAAGGTTACAAAAGTGCCTATCCCTGCATTTACCCGGCCTCCACCAATGCTCCCTGTACAATCTATGCCTTCTATATCTTCCCCTCATAATTATAATCTTCGGTAAAGGGGTCCAGTATCTACTTAAACTGTATTTTTGTATTGCTCATGATGTATTTACCTAGTTGTATTTTGCGGGAAGGGGAGCTATGCTCGTGGTGTCCCGCCATTGTATCTCGCAGTGTCTAGTTTGCTTTTAAACTCATGAATGGTTTTTGCGCATACTATTTCATTATCCAGTTTGTTCCAAGTGTCCAAAACTCTATGTGGAAAACTGCTTTTCTTCAGTTCTCTTCTATAGCTATGTTTTTTTATTTTCTTTCCATGTCCTCTTGTGTTTCTCTTGTCCCAGTTAAGTCCTCTCTATCAAGTATCTCTGTGCCTTTCATGATTCTGTAGATGGTCAATAGGTCACCTCTCTCTCTTCTTTGCTCCAGTGTCGGTAACTCCAGTTTAGCCAATCTCTCCTCGTATGATAGGTTTGCAAGTGCAGGTGCCATTTTTGTAGCTGCTCTTTGGATTCTTTCTATTTTCTTTATATTCTTTTTGGTACTGGGGGACCACAATGTCGCCGCATACTCTAATCTAGGCCTTATCAATGTAACCAATATCTTTTTTTATCATGTCTTCGTCCAAGTATGCAAATGCCACTTTTATTGATCTTAGCAAGTTGTAAGTCTTCCCGACAATTTTGTTAATGTATTCACGATTTCTTGTATTCTTTGTGGTGTTTACCATTTTTGTGTCCCTTTCCTAGGTATAGTGTTTAACTATTGTTTAGCTCTTAAGTGCAACGTCTTGAATTACATTTTATAATGTTTGGCTATTAAGTATCATGTCCCGGATGTCCGGCAATTGTGGTGTTTTTTTGTGTTTAACTGGCACCAGTTCCTATGTATATTTCTAGTGTTTGTGTACAGTTCCTTTGTGTATTTCTTGTTTTGTGTATGTATTCCTATGTATTGTCCTTATGTCTTGTAATTATATCATTCTTATGTATAGGGTGTGCTGATGAGCTAATTTTTTTCCACACTTTTGTCATTCCCCTGTGGTGTGTCTGGAGTCTGATGTATATGTTGTCCATTTTGTCAATTGTTTTTCTCATTTGGTCAGCGGGGTCACCAAGTGGAGGTGGCCAAGCAATGTAATGGTGACATATAATATTCCTTGTGTGTTGTACATACATATTTGTAATATTGTTTATTTATTATTGTATATTTAATACATTATTGTGAGAACCAACTATTCATTTAAGTGTGTATGTTTTCCCCGCCAAATCTGAGCTTGCTGGTGTTGCTTGGCGTCAGAGTCAGTCTTGGTTTGGCTTACAAAGCGACCCCATGCTTGTCTTTGTAGTGCTTTATCCCATTGTGAATAATATAGTATTTTGCATTGTTAATTGGCCACACCCAGTACACTATTCTTAGTAGTTAAAATGGAAATGATGTATCAGAACATAAGCTGAAAGTGAGTGAAGTTGCTGAGGAAGAAATATATCTTGCCTACATTATAACTAGCACAAAGGCTAAAGCAGTGAATGAATGTAAGGATACAAATGATGAAGTGGATATAAGTTTAGGTTCATGGTATGAGCAAGTGAAGGCTAGTGAAATAAAAGAGAAAAAGGAATGTGAGGTTGAGCTTGGACCTCATTCTATAATAGATTAGGAAGAGCTGGTGAATGAGCAAATGAGGGATGCAACTTTAAAACAATTATGTAGGAAAGCAGAGAAGGAAACTGTTGATCATGGCAACACTGGCAAGATAGACTTTTGATGAGAAACTGGATGCCTCCAGAGAGGCCTGTAATTGAACATTGGATGCTTAGAAAGCAAATAGTACCCAAGAAATGCAGGTAAAAGGTCTTGGAACTGGCCCATGATAGTAAATGATCGAGGGCACCTTGGAGTGAACAAGACCATGAATAGGGTGACTATGCATTTTTATTGGCCAGGAATAAGAAGAGATATCTAAAATTACTGTAAGACGTGTCGCATTTGCCAGTTGGCGGGAAAGCAAAACCAAACAATTCCTCCAGCTCCACTTCACCCCATACCTGTTGTGTCTGAGCCTTTCTCAAGGATAATGATTGACTGTGTTGGGCTATTGACGCCAACTAAGAAGGGTAATCAGTACCTTCTGACCATTATGTGCATGGCAACCAGGTTTCCTGAGGCCATTCTACCAAGAAGTATAAATACTAAGAATGTTGTCAGGCAGCTAGTGAAATATTTTTCATATGTGGGAATGCCTCAAGTAATTCAATCTGACGAGGGCAGTAATTTCACTTCAAGCATGTTCACCAAAATATTAAAAGAGTTGGGGATTCAACAGCAACTCTCTACAGCATACCACCCGCAGTCACAAGGTTGTGTAGAAAGATTCCACCAAACCTTAAAGAGCTCTTTGCGGAGATACTGTGAAGAGATGGGAAGAGACTAGGATGAAGCTGTACCTCTTGTGTTATTTGCATTGAGAGATACTATTCAGGGATCAACGGGGTTCAATCCTTTCAAACTAATTTCTGGTCACAATGTCCGTGGACCTTTGCGCATGCTGAAGGAGAAATGGTTAGGAAATGAAGGGGTAACGAACGTTGTAAAATATGTGAGTTCAAGGAAAGGTTGATGAAGGCCAGAGAGATAGCTAAGAACAATATGGAGAAGTCCCATGGGGACATGAAGAAATGGTACGATATAAAAGCCAAAGATAGAGAACTTAAGCCAGGAGATAAGGTATTAGTTACATTCCCTGTGCAAGGAAACCCAATGAAAGCCAAATACAGTGGTCCATGGAAAATACAAAGGAGAACAGGTGATGTAAACTATATAATAGAGACCCCAGGAAGATGCAAAGAGACTCAGCTGTGTCATGTGAACATGATTAAACTGTATTATGAAAGGGATGATGAGAGTGATGTATGTGCATAAGAAATAATAAGTGGTGGTGTTGTGAAAGATGAATTTACTGGAGATGATCAGGTCCTAATAACTGTATGTGATGGACGTACTCTACAGAATTGAACTGTATTGTGTAACCTAGATAGTAAATTAATGCATCTAGATATCAAACAGAGGAATGATATAATTAATGTTATTCGGGAATGCAAATAACTTTTTCCTGATTCCCCTAAGAGGACAAATGTGGTGACCTATGATAATGAAGTAGGGAATGTGCCACCAATCAAGCAACATCCATACAGAGTGAACCCCCAGAGGAGAGAACTCAAAAAGGGAGGTGGAATATATGTTAAAGAATGAAAAAATAGTCTCTGGAGTTCACCATGTGTGCTTGTTCCCAAGTCTGACAGAAATGGATTTAGATTTTGCACCGATTATAGGAGAGTAAATTCAACAATTAAAGATTCTTATCCAATCCCTAGGATTGATGATTGTGTAGACAACTTGGGTAGTGCTAATTTTCTTATGAAAATTGATTTGTTAAAAGGTTTTTGGCAAGTTGGGTTAACAAAGAGCTAAAGAGATTTGGAATGAAAAATAGCAGTGGATGTTTCCAGAGACTTATACTATAAGATATTCAAAATTGTACCGTTTACATTGATGATATTGTACTATTCACTGAGACTTGGGAAGAGCATCTTGTACTTTTGAGGAGAGTAATTGAAAGATTGAACAAAGCACATCACCCCATATGCAGAAACCATGGTTTGAGCATTTTGTACAAAACTGTTCTCCACTAGCCCCTTCCAGACAGCAAAACAAAAACTGAACTGGTGACCATGGCTGATTTCCTGGGAGCTACAAGTCTCCTCCACGAGAAAAGCTGAGCAACATGTTGTTGACCAAAAGATATTTTCCATTGCCCACTCCAAATAACACTATAATCATGTCACCTCTCCTTTATAGTTTTAAGTCCTATACATCTGGGCCCAATCCAGAGACCACATACCAGCCCCCTGGGGTTGCACTTCTTTGTGGAGGGGGAGGTGGGTGCTACCTTGTGAACTGGAATTACGCCTTGGCTGGTCATTTGTCATCCTCTTTCCACTTCCGCTAACAACCCCTACACAAGCACTTCTTCCATGGGTGACTTATGGGCTTGCCAGGTGGCCAAAGCTAGTTACCTGGGAGCCATGGGTCTCCTAAGGCCATAGAAAGAAAGGGTCTCCTGCCATAGAAAGAAAGAAAGAAAGAAAGAAAGAGGAGGAGGAGGAGGAGGAGGAGGAGGAGGAGGAGAAGGAGGAGGAGGAGAAGAAGGAGGAGGAGGAGAAGAAGGAGGAGAAGGAGAAGAAGAAGAAGAAGAAGAAGAAGAAGAAGAAGAAGAAGAAGAAGAAGAAGAAGAAGAAGAAGAAGAAGAAGAAGAAGAAGAAGAAGAAGAAGAAGAAGAAGAAGAAGAAGAAGAAGAAGAAGAAGAAGAAGAAGAAGAAGGAGAAGAAGGAGGAGAAGAAGAAGAAGGAGAAGAAGAAGGAGAAGAAGAAGGAGAAGAAGAAGGAGAAGAAGGAGAAGAAGAAGGAGAAGAAGAAGGAGAAGAAGAAGGAGAAGAAGAAGGAGAAGAAGAAGGAGAAGAAGAAGGAGAAGAAGAAGGAGAAGAAGAAGGAGAAGAAGAAGGAGAAGAAGAAGGAGAAGAAGAAGGAGAAGAAGGAGAAGAAGAAGGAGAAGAAGAAGAAGAAGAAGGAGAAGAAGAAGGAGAAGAAGGAGAAGAAGAAGGAGAAGAAGAAGGAGAAGAAGAAGGAGAAGAAGAAGGAGAAGAAGGAGGAGAAGAAGGAGGAGAAGAAGGAGGAGAAGAAGGAGAAGAAGAAGGAGAAGAAGAAGGAGAAGAAGAAGGAGAAGAAGAAGGAGAAGAAGAAGGAGAAGAAGGAGAAGAAGAAGGAGAAGAAGAAGGAGAAGAAGAAGGAGAAGGAGAAGAAGAAGGAGAAGAAGGAGAAGAAGGAGAAGAAGGAGAAGAAGAAGGAGAAGAAGAAGAAGAAGAAGAAGGAGAAGAAGAAGGAGGAGAAGAAGAAGGAGGAGAAGAAGAAGGAGGAGAAGAAGAAGGAGGAGAAGAAGGAGAAGAAGAAGAAGGAGGAGAAGAAGAAGGAGAAGGAGGAGAAGGAGGAGGAGGAAGAGGAGGAGGAAGAGGAGGAGGAGGAGGAGGAGGAAGGAAGAAAAAAATAAAATAAAAAATAAATAAATAAATAAATAAAAAGTGATTGCCCTTGCCCATCTATAAAAATATGCCCAAGCAAACTATCTTCCTATTTTTTATTTAAAAAATTATATGTATTTAATGCCTATCCTTGATATCTAACAGCAGTCTTAAAGGGTCACTCCAGAAACCGACTGCTGGAACTCCATGGAAATTCATGCAGTTTCTAATTTCTCCATATTTTCACAAGTAATTCCCATGTAATCTTGAAATAATATGCTAACCTTGATTTTAGTCCTTGCTCCTTTCAATTCTATACATAACCATTTTGGAATTTCAGTTCAGTTCCCCCTAATTTTCTTTT
Source organism: Oratosquilla oratoria (assembly GCF_046742065.1). Lineage (NCBI taxonomy): Eukaryota > Metazoa > Arthropoda > Malacostraca > Stomatopoda > Squillidae > Oratosquilla > Oratosquilla oratoria. The sequence continues at coordinate 34,689,082 of NC_134811.1, read as the reverse complement.
GCAAGGGTGTTTTTGATGTGAATGCTGGAGTCATCAAATGATTAACCCTAAATTCTCATAAGAATTAAATATAAAACCATCCCTACCTCTCACTTTTGAAAAATTGAATTTTTTTTTTCTTTTTTTTTTTTTGTGCCTAACAGGACACCTGGTACAACAAATTGACTGGTCCATTATACAGTGAGTCCTCCTTATACGGTAATTCTTTATCCAGTCAATTCACAGTTACAATATAATATATAATATATATAATATAATATATATACAGTAAGAAAAATTCACAGATACAATATCCGCTAGATATTTTGAAGAGGAAAGAGCAGGGAGAAGGTACATATTCCATATCCTATTATTACATGTTATAATGGGTTCGGTATACAGTAATTTCAATTTGTGGTAAGGTGTTCAGGAATGCACATGTACCGTATATCGAGGACTTACTCATGTTACTGTATCTAATACCTCCTAGTTTACTATATTTGCTAGATTGAGGTGCAAATTTGTTACTGCTCTGAATTCTCTCAACAAATTTAATCTACATGCCTTTTTGCGATAAAACCACCAATGAATACACCAATTTGGTTATATATTATTCACAAATATAAAAAGTAAAAAGAAAAACCAAAATGAGGACCTATTTCCTACTAGTAAACTAAAGAACATATTATATTATATATTTGGGCAAATAAATTAATAAATCACTCGTTCATACACCAACATAAGATATTAACCATAACTGGCATTAGAAACACAAATATCAGACAAGATTAAACAGCAAATATGTCGATTGGCCACAATCTAAGACTAAATCTAATGGTTGATTACTGACTGGTACCTAAAGTAGGCTGTACCTTCAAGAAAACTCTTATATAACTATTCTTCTTAACAAATTACATGCAGCATTCTACAATGTTCACGTGTACCGCACACCCATGTTAACAAAGTAAAGTGCTGTTTTTCATAATTACCACTTCAAGTCCTATTTTATTTCATTCACATATCATATAAAACCCCTCACACTATTTTGGAGGATTATCATTATCAAAGATAGCCTACTCTTACCTTTTAGCTTGTACGAGGTACCACATTTGGGGCACTTCCTAATAAGCTTCTTCATTAATTCCATCTCGGCATTAATGATTCATATAACCTGTAGTGCCCAAATACATAAATTCTTTCATGCCTTTCCAGTTGACTTTTTCACAATTTATCATGCGCAGTCAACACCTCTCTCGACGTTCGTTACGATTTTGTGAACGTTACATTGGTTAAAATAGTAATAATAAAAAAAATCCAGTGTTAAAATACACAAGTCAATACTAATAGAAAATAAAATACACTTCATTTAACAGCTTAAGTAATTTACATAAATAATCTCTACTAAACGTTTTAGAATGTCGAGAGTCAAGACCCATACTATGTTCCCGCCTGTGTTCTTTTGTATTTCTTTATTTGTATAATTTATGCACCTTATGTAATTTGAGTGACTCTATATGTTTGTAAAAATCCAAGAGTCACTAAGTTATTTAACATTTTGCTGCACAACGGACATGGGCGTCGATTCACGGCCATCTTAATCCGAACAATTGGCGCTTTCAAGCACATTAGCCAGTGTTTGAACTATTCACCCTATTTTCACTGTCCTTCTAGGAAGTATATGCTACTTAAATCCTTACTATAGAGATCATAAATGGCCAAATATTTTATACTACCACCTTATGTAATGATAAATGAAAACCTTTGTGGCCATGCGGAAAAATAAGGCATGCCGAGACGGCATCACTCCCACTCATTGGCAGCCCTCCCTTGCGCGTAACAGCCTTTGGTATGGACTATGTAGTGGTAGATAGGAGTATAATAGGAAGAGTTAAGGATGTACATGTTCTAAGGGGAGAGAGTGGGGGAATATTAGATCATTTTTTGGTTGAAGGTAAGTTGAGAGTGGAGGATAGATGGAAAAGGACAAAAGGTAGGGAGGTGCTCAGAGTGAACTGCTAAGGGGACCCCCCCACCCAATTTTTTTTATTTTATTTTTCTGAAGGATCTTGCTGATTTTTTCTGTGTGATATCTAGGTCTGAGGAAACCTTCACAGCTTGAGTTTTATTCAGATCTGACCAGTATTTTTTTATTTTTTTAATAAAAAACGTAAAAAATACCATATTTTTGGGCTTCTTTCAAATCCTATCTCCTCTTACAATTTTTATTCGATGTCTTCTATTTTACAGCAAAAGAATCTTCTACATATATTAAAAAAACAAAATAGAATTTTTTTAATATCTCTGTTCAACGCCGAGGAAAAAAAAATACAAAAAATGATCGAAAAAAAACGCAAAATTTTGACTATGACACGTTATTAAAAAAATTCTATTTAACATATGCAAAAAACTCTCTATGTCATTTTTTATCATTTATCTAGCTATTAATAGAGACCTCATATGCAAAAATCGGTTGAAAATTGAGGGAGGAGATAGACTTTGTGTATCAAAAACTTACATTTTTCAAAAACGAGTGTTAATTTTTTTTTCCCTTAGTTTGACTAAATTTTACATTGGACCTCCTAAGACCCATTGAAAACAGGTTCCATTGTATTTTCATGATGATTTTGCATCTTTCAAGTAACTCAGGCACTTTGTACCCTCCTACAGTGTATGATATTTTTCACTCAAAGTGAGGGTCTCATAAGGCGCCACCTCACTCTTTGTCGCAAAGTTTGAGTTCTTGGTCTAGAATGACCCAGCAAGGTAGTCTGATTGCTGGTATTTAGCTCTCTTTCTTTTCTTGGGTTTCCTTTCTGGTGTTGGAACAGGCTCTTGCTGCATCAGGGACATCACTGTGAGGTTTGAGACTCTAAACCCAAGGTGTTGCAACAAGGAGGCATCCTTGTAGCCACTTGTTAGCAAACAGTTGTTTGCGTAGAGACAACGTGTCTGATATAGGTGTAGAGGACAAAGGATCAGGTGCTGAGGATGTGGATGTAGATGGTAGGGAGAGAGCTGCTGGAGGGAGTACTAGTGGTGGCGGCGGAGGTGGTGATAACAAAGTTGATGCTGGGGTTCTTTCTTTCTCCCCTTGAGTTGCTAATGTAGACGTTCTTATCTTCTGCAAGTGTGCCTTTTGTTTGGATAGCTTAGGCATGGCTAATATCTTCAAATATCTCTTCACTGAAAAATAGATGCGAATTTCACACGGCAAATTAGTGAACGCGGCAAGCTAGCGTGTACATGTCCTTTACTTTGTAAGGCTCAGCCCACTGCCAGTCGTGCAGGCTGAGCTTCCTCACACCACATACTCACGTCCATGCCGGACGTAAGAGAAAACTTTATGAGTGCATCAAACGCAAAAAAAAGAAAAAAGAAAAAAGAATAGAGTAAAATATGGTCAAAACGTATGTAAACAATGGTCGTGTGCAGCATGTGGCTGCCGGGGGGAGGGAGGGTAGGCCCTTTAAACCCTTTAAAAATGGCGGTACGATAAAAACACTTTACCAGCATCTAGAGCAAGATCCCTACTATGTATTTATGCAATAAAAAAATTTTCTTAAATCTGGGGGTGGGGGTTCCCCTCAAAGGAGAAAGAAAAGGATGAGGACAAAAAGAAGCTGAGAGAGGAGTGGGAGGGAGTGAAGGATAGAGTAGAGGGAGTCACAAGGTGTGCAAAGATGGTGTGTGGAACAAAGAGGACGGGAGGAAATAGAAGGAAGGGTAGTGAGTGGTGGGATGAGAAAGCAAAGAAGGGTGTAGAAGAGAAGAAACGAGCTTTCACAGATTGGTTACAAAATAGGACGAGGAAATCATTTGAGAGGTACAAAGAAAAGAGAAGAGAAGTAAAGCATAAGATAAAGGAGGCAAAGAGGAGTGCAGATGTGAAATGGAGTAAGAGTATGGCAGAAATTATTGAAAGTAAAAAAATGATGTTTTGGAAAGAAATTGAGAGATGAAGAGGAAGCGAATCAAGTAGAAAAGAAAAAGTAAAAGGTGTAGATGGAGAGATGATAATGAAAGAGAAGGCAGTAAAGGGAAGATGGGCAGATTATTTTAGGGAGTTGCTAAATGATTTAATGAAGCGGCCTTGCTGTGGATGTGCTGTGTCCTGCGACACTGCTTCTGACACAGGGCAGTGGACAGGGTGCAGGGATGACCCGTCATCTAGGAGGTGCTAAGATGGGAGGGAGGGTGGAGGGGTGTGGAGTGTTTTCGGGGATGAAATGGGTGGGAATGTTTTTGTGCCTTGTCCTTTTTGGCTACCCCCCTGGTAAGGGGGAACAAAAGCCTTGGTATATGTATGTATGCTAAATGTGAAGGAGGATAGGGAGGGAAAGATAGTTGCAGTGGGAAATGCTAAGAAAATGACCATGATGAGTGAGGAAAATGGAGGAGAAATAAGGAAAGATGAAGTGAAGGCAGTTGTTAAGATGATGAAAGCAGGTAAGGCATCAGGTCTGGATGGATGTCATGCAGAATGTCTAAAAAATGGAGGTACAGTGATGGTGGACTGGCTGGTGAGGTTATTTAATGTTTGCTGGAGAGAGGGTAGAGTGCCGGAGGACTGGAGGAGTGCCTGTATAGTTCCGCTCTACAAGAGAAAGGGGGAAATTGTGAGTGTAGAGGAACAGTGTGGGTTTAGGACAGATAGAGGTTGCGTAGATCAGATTTTTGTTGTGAGACAGATATGTAAGAAAGCTATAGGAAAAGGTAAAGATGTTTTTTGGGCTTTTATGGATTTGGAAAAGGCTTATGACAGGGCAGGCAGGAAGGCACTGTGGGAGGTATTGCAGATATACGGGATAAGAAGAAAGCTTTTAGGAGCTGTCAAGAGTTTTTATGAGAGTAGTAGAGCCTGTTTCAGGATTAGAAATGGAGAGAGTGAGTGGTTTGAGGTAAAGGTAGGACTTCGTCAGGGATGTGTTATGTCACCCTGGCTGTTCAACTTATACATGGATGGGGTGGTGCGAGAGGCAAATGCAAGGGTAGTGGGTCAGGGATTGGAAATGGTAAAAGAAAATGGAGAAAAGTGGGAGATAGGCCAGCTGCTGTTTGCGGACGACACTGCGCTTGTAGCAGGATCAGAGGAGGGATTGAGGAAGTTAGTGAAAGAGTTTGGGAAAGTGTGTGATAGAAGGAAGTTGAAGATAGATGTTGGTAAAAATAAGGTGATGAGATTACAAGGGAGAGAGTGGCAGCAGACTGGAAGTGAGTATTAAGGGAGAGAGACTGGAGGAAGTGGATAGTTTTAGATACTTGGGTGCGAATGTGGCAGGAAAGGGAGGAGTAGGGATGGAGGTAGAATATAGATTGAGAGAAGCGAGTAAATGCCTTGGTGGATTAAAATGTATAATGAGAAATAGACATTTGGGAATGGATGGTAAGAGGAGATTGTATGAAGGAGTGATTGTGCCGACAGCACTGTATGGGGCAGAAACATGGAACATAAAAGAGGAAGAGAGAAAGAGTTTGGAATGTGTTTGAGATGAGTTGTCTGAGAAGTATGATAGAGGTTAATAGGCTGGATAGACTGAGAAATGAGGAGGTGAGGAGAAGAACGGGGGTGGAAAGGAAGTTGGGAGATAGGGTGGATGAAAGAGTATTGGGATGGTTTGGACACTTGGAAAGAATGAGTAAAGAAAGACTAGTGAAAGAGATGTTGAAGGCAGATTTGGAAGGAGTGAACATGAGGGGGTGCCCTAGAATGAGATGGATGGATGAGGTAAAGGGGGCTTTGGGGAAGAGGGGAATGTCTGCTGAGGAAGGACAGGAGAGGACAGAAAACAGGAGTGAATGGAGAATGGTTGTATATGGATAATATTGTGATCCATGAGGTGGAATGGGTGGGGGATGGGGTGAGGTAGTATGTGTGAGAAAAAATTGACGCAGCATGAAGGGATTTCTCCTCGTCTTCTCCTTTTCTGCATGAGGGTACGGAGAGGGGCGTCGCCGACTTAATGAAGCGGCCTTGCTGTGGATGTGGTGTGTCTTGCGACACTGCTTCTAATCCAGGGCAGTAGACAAGATGCAGGGTGCCATATAAGAGAGAGGGGAGAGGGTAGACGGGGGTGGAGTGTGATAGGGATGGAATGGGTGGGAATGGTTTTTATTTATTTATTTTATTTGTTTGCTACCTACCTCATAAGGGGAAATGATATCTTTATTTCGCAAAATAAAATTGTCACCAGACGAACTACCTTCAAGATGCCTTTGTACATTTTTATCTGGTTGTTGCCGCTGTTGTTGTACAGTAATTCCACAAGCGATAGAAAAACAGCTTATACAACTTACTTGAGTTATACGTTAAAATTATCAAGTTTTCTGTAGTTCTTAATAGAAGAAAACGTAATATTATCGAAGGTTTGTTCATTTGTATGTATATTACCTTACAATGCAATGCAGTGATTTGTATGTATATTATCATACAATGTAATTCCACTACATCGTCTGTTGTCAATGTAACTATTGTTTTGTATATTCGGCGTATATTTATAATCTATCCAACCACCAGAAATTATATTCAGTAAGTCTCCTTGAAAAACATATGCATTTGTTTATGCATTTTTAATGTAGAAATAATATTTTTTTTCATTGGGAAATAAGGTTGATGACATTATTTTCAGGAAAAAAAAACCAGTCAGCTGACTAGGTGAGTTTCCCTTCTGGTAGTAAACATTACACAAACACTGACAGACGACAATCTGAAAGTTCTTTCAACCCTGTGATTCCAGCTCCAATAAACCATCTCCTCTTTCATGATAGTATGTAATACATATCTTATTTGTGCTTTGTAGTTGTCTTGTACTTTGTCACCAATAATTATTGGTGACAAAGTACAAGAAGGAAAGAAGTGTTGATTATAATCAACACTTCTTTCCTTCGTGTGGGCACTTTTGCACCGAAGAGGTGGATACAATGTACATACATAGAAGTGGTGGTATATTAAATATTTGGGATCAGAATGATCAACATTGTTCTTTGCTCTTTGTACATCTTCCATTTTTCTCGTCTTTTTAATTATAGCAACAGGGAGTGATTCAGTGTTTAATTTTCATTGTTCTAGGCATTCAACACTATAAACTAAAGTATAGATATAGCGCGGTCTCACTAATTGCCGAACAAAACCGAGAAAAGCCGAACAAAACAACAAAATCCAAACAAGGACGGGTTTTGCTAAAATGCATACTTCTATATATATATGGTTGCATTATTTGAACTATTTTCTTAAAAATGTATGATTTCCATGTAATATGATCAAAGAGAAGTTACGTTTTTATCCTCTGCAAAATTACCGAACACAGCTACGATTCGTCCAGCCCGCCGTCTATGATCACTGGTGGTATGGATCAAACTACACTCTTTTAAGTTTCTTACTGTTGTGTTAAATTACATGAAAATCACACATTTTAAAGAAAAGAGTTTAAATAATTCAACTATATGCAGTCTATTACACTAATAACACAACAGTAAGAAACTTAAAAGAGTGTAGTTTGATCCATACCACCAGTGATCATAGACGGCGGGCTGGACGAATCGTAGCTGGGGTCGGTAAAATTGCAGAGGATAAAAACGTAAGTTCTCTTTGTTCATATTACATGGAAATCACACATTTTAACGAAAATAGTTCAAATAATGCAACCATATGTATATAGAAGTGTGCATTTGAGTAAAACCCATCATTGTTTGGGTTTTGTTGTTTTGTTCGGCTTTTCTCGGTTTTGTTCGGTTTGTTCGGCAATTAGTGAGACCCGATATAGCGAGTGTTACATTAGCATTTAATTTATGCTCTTGGATTACCCTCTTATTTTTATTTATTTATTTTTTGGCCATAATTTTCCCTCCCAGTTGGAATGTTTATAAATATAAGAATTCAGATGGTAATCAGGTTCTCCATTCTTGTATTTTGCTCTTCAGGAGATTTATTTTTTTGTAGAGATTTTCTCAATGATGAATCATCATAGATAAATGATGATAAGGATTGATTTTTAGTTTTACAAAATTAATGCAACACAACTGAGACTGTATGCGATTTTTTGTTGTCCTTTGTGGTTTTAAAGCCTATAAATAACCCCTTGTTGATTACAGTTGATGTTTTATTGGAAGAGGCCTTATGTGGCCTGTGACTCCAGTGTGGCAGCCTGATTTCTAGTATGATGTTGGTGCTGGTCGCGTGCAGTGTTAATGTGTGCTCTATAATTATATATTTGCTCTTGTCCCTCCCAGAATTTGTCTAGCCTTGCCTCAAAACTTTTGACTGTGTCTGCATTTACCACCCATTCTGGCAGCTCATTCCAATTGTTAATGACTCTGTTATTAAAGGAATACTTTCTCAGGTCCAACCTTGCTCTTGGCTTAAATATTTTCCGACTATTTCCCCTTGTACTGGACCCCTCTCTAAATTCAAAGACCCTCAGTGCAGTTTCTGTCATATAAACCAGTGACGATTTTGTATGTCTCAATTTGGTCCCCCTGGGATCTCCTGTATGCCAAGGTGGGCAAGTTCAACTTCCTCAGTCTCTCTTCGTACGATAACTCATTGAGGGATGGCAATAATTTAGTTGCTCTCCGCTGTACATTCTCCACAGCCTCCAAATCCCTCAACAGATGGGGACACCACACCGGGTTGGCATACTCCAAGTGTGGCCTTACAAGAGCTGTGTACAGAGGCTTGAGAATGTTTGGTTCTAAATGTTGAAAGGTCCTTCTGATCAGCCCTACTAACATATTGGCTTTATTGATTTTTTCTGCCAAGTGGCTGGAGAAATTTAGTTTGTCATCTATGATCACCCCTATGTCTTTTTCATTTCCTGTCTTACTGATGTTGCTGTACAAACTATAACCCTTCTCTTCCATTGTGGTCCTCCCTATCCTCATACACTTGCTCTTCTCTGGATGAAAACTTAGGAGCCACCTCTCTGTCCATTCTTTGAGTTCATCCAGGTCCCACTGTAACCTATCACAGTCTTCATTGCTTTGTATTGTCCTGTATATCTTAGTGTCATCTGCATGTGGATACACTTTACTTCCATTCACTGCTGCTTCTGGCAGGTCATTTATGAATATTACAAAGAGCATGGGGCCAAGAACAGAGCCCTGCGGGACTCCGCTTGTTACTTCCTTCCATCTAGAAGCCTCTCCATTTATCAACACCCTCTGTTTTCTCCCTGTTAGAAAGTTCTGAATCCATCTTAATATTTTACCTTCTATCCTGTAGCTTGATATTTTTTCCATCAGACGTTTATGTGGTACTCGGTCGAAGGCTTTCATAAAATCCAAATACACCACATCCACAGCCAACCCTTCATCCATTGCCTCAGTCCAGTCATCCAGTACCTTTATAAACTGTATTGTAGTTGATCTCCCAGAAATGAAGCCAAATTGTTTCTCACTAAATAACTTATTCTCCTTCATATACCTAATTACCTCCTCCCGCAACAGTGACTCCATAACCTTGCATAGGACACTTGTTAGGCTGACAGGTCTGTAGTTTCCTGAATCACATTTGTTGCCTTTCTTGTAGATGGCCATGACATGGGCAATACGCCAGTCCTTGGGTACCACTCTGTCCTGCAATGAGCTGTTATATATAATTCTCAGTGGTTCCAGTAAGTCCTCCATCATTTCCTTAATTACCCTTGGATGTATCCCATCGGATCCGGGTGATTTGTTCCTCTTGAGCTTTTGCAGGGCATTCCTTATTTTGTCTACAGTGATTACCATACTATCCAGTGTCGTTGCCTCCCTTATAGCTGCCCTAGGTGGATCTTCCTCTGATTCATGTATGAAAACCTTTGAGAATTGCTCTGAGAGTATGTCAGCTTTTTCCTTGTCACTTGATGCCTTGGTCATGTGTTTGAATGTTGAAGTTAATTCTGTCATTATTGATGTAGCTGAGATGAATGAATCTCCACTGAGGCCCCCTGAGGGACGTGCAACCTCTGTACCTCACCACAGTGGTTTAATCCTGCATGGTGAGGTCATATGTATGGGGAGAAGTGCTGCATGTGAAGTGTTTTTTGATATGTTGGAATGGCTGTGGTTGTGAATGAAGTCTGAAATCAGCGTAATCAGCTCAATCATACTGATTAGATGCTATAAGCATATATATGGGACACTGATCTATTGCACCTCTGATGTCAACCATTGTGGTCTCTTAATCTATGTGAAGGATGGGAGTGGTTATGTGTACAACAAAACTGGTGCACTTGTGATGTATCAGTTATATATCTTTAAAAATTATTACAATCCAGTGATTTTTTTTATTGAATGTGGGGCCAATGATAGATATCTACGCGTGTTCCTGCAAGATGGACAGCAGAGTTACCCATTTTCAAATCCCATCAACCATATCACTTCAAAAAGGAGGTGCAGACATTTTATCTCTGGATTGGACCTAAATGTCAACTTCAACTGTGTTTCTTACACCTTTTTACATACACAGGGCTGACAGATGGTGACTGCTCCCCTCTTTCAACTACTTTCAGCCACTGACATAGAAATAGTCCCACACCAATACAACACAGACAACAGTCCAAAGTTTCTTCCCAAGAACCATTGCCAGCCACTGTGGGGCTGTAGGGTTTACACTTAGTGGAACTTGAGGCAACAGTTGTCATTGTTATCTTTTGAATGCCTTGATCTGGGCAGTGGGGAGGGGAGAAGGTTGACCTTTTACCCATAAGGAGCTAAAATGAGAGGGAAACCAGGGTGGTGGATGGGAGTAAAATGGGTGGGAGTGGGAGTGTGCCTTTGACTTGGCTGCCTCCCTTATTAGGGTCATTCCATAGGCTGTCTGGAGGAATAATCCCCTGCTATATAGGTCTGTTGAATGTAATATGTAATAAATAGATCTCCTACGGGGAAAAAAGAAAAGGTGAAACATTACCATGAAAGATTAATGACCAGTGACATAATTTTATTAATCTTAAAGATTAGTAATGCCATTATTTTTTATTTCTGATGATTTCTCATTGAAAATAGATTCTTCAGAAAAAATCAGAAACAAACTATTAAAAAAGAGAGACTGATAACTAACTGAAACTTTATAAATACCAAAACATGTCCTCACAACATTCAGTATGATTTTTCTCAGATAAGAATTTTCCAATTGTTTTGTATTTTGTTTGCAATTGAAAAATAATATTGTTATAGTTGTCAAGTGTAGATATTGTCAATATTGATAAAAATCTTTGCTGTCTTCATGTAGTTATTTTTAGTATAAATGCAATATTTCTTAGATGATAATTGTTCAATTTTATTTACCTAGTTGTATCTTACAGGAAAGGGGAGCTAAGCTCGTGGTGTCCCATCTTTGTATCTCTCCATATCCAGTTTGCTCTTAAATTCTTGTATTGTTTTTGCACACACTGTTTTTTCATCCAATGTGTTCCATACATCTACCACTCTGTGGGGAAAGCTGTTCTTTTTCAGGTCCCTTCTATAATTGTCCTTTTTAAGCTTCTTTCCATGTCCTCTTGTGTTTCTCCTATCCCAATTTAGCAAGTCTTCTCTGTCAAGAACTTCCATGCCCTTCATAATTCTATAGATGGTCAACAAGTCACCTCTTTCTCTCCTCTGTTCCAGAGTCGGCAACTCCAATTTTATCAGTCTTTCTTCATATGAATATTTTGAGAGTTCTGGGGCCATCCTTGTAGCTGCTCTCTGGATTCTCTCAATCTTCTTTATATTCTTTTTTGTATTGGGTGACCACAGTGTTGCTGCATACTCCAATTTAGGCCTTATCATTGTGACTACTATTTCCTTACCATTTCTTCATCCAAGTAGGTAAAAGCCACTTTTATTGCTCTCAGTAAGTTGTAGGTTTTGCCAACACCCTTGTTTATATGTTTGTCAGGGGACATATCTTTTGTGGTAATCCCAGGTCTTTTTCAGATCCTTCTTTCTTAACTTCTTTTTCACCAATTTTATATCTTCCAGATTTTTTTTTTTTTTTTTTTTTTTTTCCAAACTCCATTATGCTACATTTTTCTGTGTTGAATTTCACATCCCACTTCTGACTCCCTACCCAAACCCTGTTTATATCTCTGTAATGATTTGCAGTCTGTTTCAATACTTACTCTCTTCAGGAGTTTTACATCATCTGCAAAGAAGCTCATATAACATTCCACTCCTTCATCCATGTCATTCACATAAATGGCAAACATTATTGGGGCCAGCACTGATCCTTGCGGAACTCCACTAATTACCTCTTCCCAAATAGAAGTCTTGTCTCGGAACACTACCCTCATTTTTCTTTCATACAAAAAGTCCTCCATCCACTTCAGTAGGTTACCTTGTATCCCTCCTATGGTTTCCATCTTTATTAATAGTTTTTTGTGAGACACTTTATCAATTTTTTTTTGTAGATCTAGGAAAGCACAATCAACCCATCTGTCCCTTTCTTGTATTATATCTAGTAGCCTCGAGTAAAAGCAGATAAAATTTATGGTGCACGATCTTCCTTGTCTGAATCCAAATTGTCTCAGATTTAGTATATTATTCTCCTCCAGATGTTTTATCCATCTATCTTTTATAAATTTTTTTCGCAGATTTTTGCTACTGTGCTTGTAAGGGAAACTGGTCTGTAATTTGTTGGGTCTTCCTTATTCCTCCTTTATAGATTGGTACAATATCAGCATTTTTCCAGTCTTGTGATATTTTTCCTTCTTTGAGTGAGCAACATATTATGTTGTATATTTTGTTTACTAGTTCTTATTTACATTCTTTTAATATCCAATTTGCTATTCCATCTGGGCTGTGTGATTTTCTGACATCAAGGTTCCTTATTCAATTATGCATCCTTGTATCTAAGTGCAGTGCCTCATTCTGGCACTCCCAAGACAATAACATGGTACATCTTCCCAAGGTGACTTGTATACCCATCCAGAGGCCATTGTTGGTTACCTGAAGGTCCCAGGTTATTATACTTATTTGTTGTACTTTTTTATTTGTGTATTTTATTTATTTATTTTGTCTCCCCCTTTATGAGGAAGAAGGAGCCTGTTGGCTTATGTATCAGCATATGTATCAGCTGTCCCCCAACCCCCTGCTGCTGTCCTGTACCATTTCTCTGAGTATTCATTTTTTGCTGTGGGGGAATTCCCTGTGGTGGGGGAAAAGAATACTGCCACCAAGTATTTCCACTTGGATTGTAAGAGGCGTGAAAAAGGGACGGGGAGTGGGACTAGGCATCCTTCTCCTTGTAGCCCCACATGGGACATTCCTAAACAAAAAAGTAATGGCATAAGAGGGTCTGGGAGTTTTCCGACCAGCACCCTAAGGTTTGGGTCTTTTAATGTGCATGGATGTAGTACAGATGAGAGTAAAAGGGAAGAGATAGGTAGTATGTTTGTGAGAAGAAAGATGGATGTGTTGGCTTTGAGTGAAATTAAGTTGAAAGGGAAGGGTGAGTGTAAGTTTGGGAGTGTAAGTGGGAGGTTATCAGGAGGGAAGAGAGGGCGAGGGAGGGAAGGGGTGGCTATTTTAGTAAGTGAAGAGATAGGTAAACGTGTAGTGGAGTGGAAGGAGGTTTCCTCAAGGATAATGTGGATGAAGGTGAAACTGGGAAAGGAGATGTGGGTCTTTGTAAGTGCATATGGGCCTGGCAGTGAGAAGAGTGTAGAAGAAAGGGAGGCCTTTTGGATAGATTTAAATGAGTGCATAGAGGATTTAGGGAGAAATGTCAATGTAATAGTACTGGGAGACCTTAATGCTAGGGTAGGAAATGGTCCAATCGATGGAGTGGTTGGGAAATGTGGAGTTCTAGGAAAGAATCATAGTGGAGAGTTGATGGTGGAAATGTGTCTAGAAAGAGAGTTGATGATAGCAAATACAGTGTTTCGGAAGAAAGTCAAGCATAAGTACACATGGGAGAGGGTGGTGGATGGAAGGGTGGTAGGTAGAGCGTTGATGGATTATGTAGTGGTAAATAGGACTATGATAGGAAGAGTTAAGGATGTACATGTGCTAAGGGGAGAGGGTGGGGGAATATCAGATCATTTTTTGGTGGAAGGTAAGTTGAGAGTGGAGGATAGATGGAGAAAGAGGAAAGGGACAAAAGGTAGGGAGGTGCTTTGAGTGAACTCTTTAAATGAAAAGGAAAAGGAGAAGGAGTACAAGAAGAAGCTGAAGGAGAAGTGGGAGGGAGTGAAGGATAGAGTAGAGCTAGGTGTGGAGGAAGAATGGGGATGGTTCAAGGAGGGAGTCACAAAGTGTGCAAGGATGGTGTGTGGAACAAGAAGGACAGGAGGAAATAGAAGGAAGGGTAGTGAATGGTGGGATGAGGAAACAAAGAAAGTTGTAGAAGAGAAGAAGCGAGCTTTCACAGATTGGTTACAAAATAGGACGAGGGAGTCATATGAGAGGTACAAAGAAAAGAAAAGAGAAGTAAAGCAAAAGGTAAAGGAGGCAAAGAGGAGAGCAGATGTGAAATGGGGTAAGAGTATGACAGAAAATTTTGAAAGTAATAAAAAGATGTTTTGGAAAGAAATAAGAGAGGAAGAGGAGGCGAATCAAGTAGAGAAGAAAAGGTAAAAGGTGCAGATGGAGAGATGATAATGGAAGAGAAGGCAGTAAGGGGAAGATGGGCAGAATATTTTAGGGAGTTGCTAAATGTGAAGGAGGATAGGGAGGGAAAGATAGTTGCAGTGGGAAATGCTAAGAAAATGACCGTGATGAGTGAGGAAAATGGAGGAGAAATAAGGAAGGATGAAGTGAAGGCAGTTAAGATGATGAAAGCAGGTAAGGCACCTGGTCTGGATGGATGCCATGCAGAATGTCTAAAAAAAGGAGGTACAGTGATGGTGGACTGGCTGGTGAGGTTATTTAATGTTTGCTGGAGAGAGGGTAGAGTGCCGTAGGACTGGAGGAGTGCCTGTATAGTTCCACTTTACAAGGGAAAGGGGGACAAGTGTGAATGTAGTAGTTTCAGAGGGATTAGCTTGTTAAGTGTAGTTGGGAAGGCTTATGGGAGGATCTTGATTGAGAGGATTAGGAGAGGAACAGAGGGAGTAATTGGTGAGGAACAGTGTGGATTTAGGACGGGTAGAGGTTGTGTAGATCAGATCTTTGTGGTAAGACAAATATGTGAGAAAGCTATAGGAAAGGGGAATGATGTTTTTTGGGCTTTTATGGATCTGGAAAAGGCTTACGATAGGGTAGACAGAAAGGCACTGTGGGAGGTTATGCAGATATATGGGATAGGAGGAAAGCTTCTAGGAGCTGTCAAGAGTTTTTATGAGAGTAGTAGAGCTTGTGTCAGGATTAGAAATGGAGAGAGTGAGTGGTTCGAGGTAAAGGTGGGACTTCGTCAAGGATGCGTTATGTCGCCCTGGCTGTTCAACTTATACAAGGATGGGGTAGTGCGAGAGGTAAATGCAAGGGTAGTGGGTCAGGGATTGGAGAGAATTAAAGAAAATGGAGAAAAGTGGGAGGTGAGCCAGCTGTTGTTTGCGGATGTGTGAGCAAAATTTGACGCAGCCCGTCTTCTCCTTTTATGCATTGGGGGACAGAGAGGGGGGGTCGCCGATTTAATGAAGCAGCCTTGCTATGGATGTGCTGTGTCTTGCGACACTGCTTCTGACCCAGGGCAGTGGACAAGGTGCAGGGATAACCCATCATCCAGGAGGTGCTAAAATAAGAGGGAGGGTGAGGGGTGTGGAGTGTATTCAGGGATGGAATGGGTGGGAATTATTTTATGCCTGTTCCTTTTTGGCTACCTCCCTTGTAAGGGGGAAAAAGCCTTGGTATATGTATGTATGTATGTGTATATAATTTTTTTCTTCTTATATTGATAGTTATTTATTCATAACTTCCAGCTATTTTAATGCATTTTTGCATTTACCTATCGAATTCAGATCCTCTAGAAAGATATGACTGACAGTGTCAAATGCTGCTAAGATTAAACATAACCAATATTCCACACTTTCCATTGTTTATTGTTCTTACTACAGGAGATCATTCATTACTGAGCAGAGTGTGTAGTTATGGATTGTGTTTCCTATTTGGTTTGAGGTGTGGAAGGGTAGTTATATTGTATGGTAGCTGTATGGGAAGGTTTGGGCACATGGAAAGAATGAGTGAAGAAAGACTAGTAAAAGAGGTGTCAAAGGCAGAGGTGGAGGGAGTGAACATGAGGGGGCAACCAAGGATGAGATGGATGGATGGAGTAAAAGGGGCATTGGGAAAGAGGGGGATGTCTATTGAGGAAGGAGGGGAGAAGACAGAAGATAGGGGTGAGTGGAGAATAGTTGTGTATGGATGATGCTGTGATACATGGAAGGGATGGGGGAGGGAGTATACATGAATGGTATTGTGATGTAGCCCAAAGGGATTTCTGTCTTCTCTTTTTCTGCATGAGGGGATGGAGAGGGGGGAGGTCACTGATTAAATAGAGTGGCCTTGCTGTGGATGTGCTGTGTCTTGCGGCATTCCTTCTGACCCAGGGCACTGGGCAAGATGCAGGGATGACCCATCATCCAGGAGGAGTGAAGAAAAGGGTGGTGAATGGGAGAGGAGTATATATAGGGATGAAGTGGATGGGAGTGAATTTATGCCTTTGACTTTGACTATCTCCCTTGTAAGGGGGAAAAAGCCCTTGGTATATGTATGTGTGTATTCAGGTGAGATCTGAGGTTTTGTGTAGGCTTTTAAGCTGTGAAATATATCCTGGAATTGTTTATATCACTAGTGGAATATATATGTTAATGATGTAGATTTTCCTCATATATATATGAATGAAATAAACTTCCTGGACAGGTAGTGCAATGTAGTTCAGTTCGAAGCTTTAAGACTCATTTAGACAAACACCTGAGCAAGGTGCTGTAATGATTTTAATTTGTTTTATATTATTTATTTTTATTTTGTTATCATTTGTCTGTTTGATTTTCATTTGTTATTAGTTATGTGTCAATTTGTTATTATTTACTGCTTACCTGTTTGTTTGTTATTCAACTACACCTGTGCATTTATTTATGTATTTTGTTTGTTGCATACATTATTATATATATTTTTTTATTATTATGATTTTTTTCGGATCCGACCTAGATATGGACCAAAAGGTCTCCTGTCGGCATGCCCCGCCTTTGTAATCCTTTATATACAGTCAACACCATGGGTATTGGCGCGAAAAATGTGTGCCAATACCCGTGACAAATTATTAAGGACCCCCATTATACACCTAAGAAAACCGACACTGGTATTGGTGCGAAAGCACATGGTAGAGTAGACGGAGCTTAAGTCCCACGTGCAGACAATAAAGATCTCAGTTGCCTATTGAATAACTCAGTTGCTTTTTGTGATTAGTCATGACCGCATCAATTGTTTTTTTCTGCTCTGACGTAATGTGTTTTTTGTGGGATTTTTGTAATAATGCCACGAGGCCCAGAGCTCACAAGGGAGAAAATTGCAGCAATAAGCTCACTTTATAAGGCAGGAAAGTCTAACAAGGATATATCAATTCAGACCAGAGTATCGTTGTGCAGTGTCCAGAGATGGACAAAGAAATGCAAGACAGCGGGAGGTGATTATCCCCCACTCCAAGTCAAGAGGACTGGACCAGCTAAAAAGACATCAAAAAGGACTCTGAAGGTTATCCAAAGACAGATGGAAGCTGAACCAAGGATAACAGCTAAAGAATTGAAAGAAAAAATCCAAAACTCTTGCAAGATGTGTCTGTTAGGACAATACAACGCCGCCTCAAGGACGATTTGTCTTATGATCATTGGGCACCATGACGCAAACCTCTTCTGACGGAGAAACAGAAACACAATCGTGTGAAATTTTGTAAGAAATATCTGAATTGGGACAATGAAAAGTGGAAGAAGGTTTTGTGGACTGATGAGGCTACATTTAATGTTACTGGGAACCGAGGAGGTAAGGTTAGGCTCCGTCCGGGTACCCTGATAGTGTCATGGTATGGGGTGTGTTTGGGTACTATGGTGTGGGCAAGCTAGTTATATTACCTAAAAACACAACAGTGAACAAGGAATCATATTTGGAACTGTTGTGTGACCATCTTGAGAATTGCTTTGATGCCTGTAAGAGTGAGGTGTTCATGCAGGATGGTGCCCCTGCACACACAGCAAAACTAGTCAAAGAATAGCTTGAATTTGTAGGAGTGGATTACATAAACGATTGGCCTGGTAATAGTCCAGATTTCAATCTAACTGAAAATGTGTGGGCACTGATAAAACGAAGACTACGAGGACGTAACACAGCAACTGTGGAAAAGCTTGTGAAGGAGATTAAGGACATTTGGGACAACTTAGAACCCTCATTGCTCCAAAGACTGGCTGAATCTGTTCCTCGACGCCTTGAGAGCTGTCTGAAAAGGAAAGGACTACCCACAAAATTATTAGGGGCTGGTAGGTTCTACATATATGTTAGTATTGCACTTGTTTTAGTGCTACAGATGAAAAAAAAGCATCGCGCCAATACCCGTGGTTAAGTCACTTAGAGAAGATATATTGTGTTGTTGTCCGGAGATTATAAGTGTGGGGTATTGTAGTATGGGGTATTCTGAGTCTTCTGTATGGTGGTTGCATCTGGAGCAGTTTGAATCTGGGGCCAGGCCTATTCTGTGTTGGTATGGTATTAATGACAGATGATGTCCTGAGCACAGACTTGCTAGTGTGGTTCATGTCTGGTGTAGGAGTGTTTTCTCTGTAAGACTTGTATCTGGGGCTTGAATTTTGAGTAATGAGTTTGGCAGACTTGTTTAGTTATTTGGGTGTGAATGTGCTTGTGTGTGGATGGTTTGGTTGGTAGGTTGTGGTAAATATTTTAGGAGTATGCTGCTGGTATAGTTTTTTCACTGCATTCTGTTGGTAACGCTTGTGAAATGTAGTGTGAAGGGATTGTGTTATTAAGGGTTCTGGCATAGAATTGTGTTCCTCTCATTTTCATGTGATGTTCTATTGGGGGATTTTGGTTCCTGTATGTAGGTGTCCTATACAGGTAATTTTGATGTATCCTGTAATTACTCTCAGTTGTCCATTCTGCAGTGTTTGTAAATTGTTTTTATTTGATTTGCTGATTGTTAGGAACCATGCTGTGTAGGCATATCTTAGGGGAGTTCTTATGACCTGTTTATACATGGTTATTATTATTATTATTATTTTCTTTTTTTCCAAAGTCAGTGCTAGTGATGGTTTTCAATAGATTTGTTTTCTTGTTGATTTTTTGTTGTCAGGTCCTTGACATATGGGCTGAATGTCGAGCATTTTTGGGTTCCTTTTCAACGGAAGGGTTTGACAATTTCATATTACAATGGGGTGCTTTTTTTTATTTGTGGTGGTCTAGATTGAGCAATGTTACTATTGATTATGGGGTGAATCTTACATTCTGTTATATCTAAGCCATTGTTCCAGTTTGTTCAAGTAGACATTGGTATTTAGTTCTTGTTCAGGAGTTGGTTGAATAGTATTACACTGTGAGGGCCTCTATTGTAGTCTATTTGTACCCGAGATACAGCTGATTTTGGTTACCCTGCATTGTCTTCCTGCTCTAAAGTTGGTTAACCACTTGTCACTGTTATAGATATATTTTAATAATCTATTTGGAAGAACACTAAGACTGATATCTTCTAATTCTGCTAGTACAATGGAACCTCTGATAATGAACTTAATTCATTCAGTAACTGTTCTCAAACCCAAACATTTGCAAGCTGTAATGGTTACAGCTAACATGCCAAAGCACTACTGAGCCAGTGGGATTGTCTGTACAGGCATATAGGTATGTTTGTACCCTGAAGTATCATTCATTAACAGAGAAAAAAATTTCACTAAACTTGTCCATTAACTGATTTGTTAGATTGTGCATTTGTTACCCAAGGTTCAACTGTATGTTTATTTTTCCAGCTGCTTCACCTGTCACCTTATTGATATTGGACGTTAATATTTCCTCACTTTTTTCCAGATATTTTTATTTGTCTTTTCATATTCTGAAAGAGGCAGATGACAGTAGTTTTTGAAAAACACAATTTCCTCTATGTGCATTAGATTTTTTCCTATCTATAACATTATTTTGTACTTGATAAACAAAATTTCAGTACTGAGTAAGTTATTGAATATTTATCTTTCATATATTTTTAAAGGGCTACCTGACTCCAGCAATGGAAAAATTGAGTTATGAAGAAGTGTGTGACTCACTGAACACCATTTCAGTGAGGCAGTTGTCCTTAATGGATCAGCTCATCAAGGTAAACCTACATTTACAATTGCTTAAATTATTTCATGATATTGAGCTTACAAGTTCTACCTTACTCCCACCCTTTGATCAATTGTTCCCACAAACTGAGGGAGCTAGAAATAGGAGCCGATCCTCACCTGTTTCACTCCTTTATGCATAAACTATGTGAAGATTGCACCTCATAATTTCCCAACCTCATTATCAGGTCATTCCCAATGTTCCCTATTCATGGAACAGGTCATCAACTATCACTTGCACACATTTTCACTTAGCATGACCAACATGTTCTTTTGGTTCCATAAACCTTTTCATTGGTCACCATCTTGTTCTCATTACCAGCACCACCGATTTGTGCATCCACAGATAATATCTACTACCATCCATACTTGTAAAATGACTATGGTATATATACCACCCCACGTTGTTACCCAATCTCATCAGTACCCATCCCATTATAAATCTTATCTTGCCTTGACTTGTCATGCTTTGTAATTCCATTTTCAAGCTTGTTTCCAGTGCCCATCATATGACTTCTTTCATGCATTCATTAGCCAATCTTGTTCTCATACATAAATCAGTTCCAATTAATGCCTCATGTATTATTTATATTGCTTCCAGACAGTTTTTAATTTCTTTATACTGCCCACAGACCACCTACCTTCCTTCTCTTCCTTTTTGTGTGATTTATTTCTTCCTCCTTATAAATACTAATGTGTTAGTTCCCAGATGTCTTTATCTGCTGTGTCCACTCAGCCTTGTCCTCCAGCTAACCTTACTAAATACATTCACCACCTCGTGAAGCTCTTCTGTGGCTCTGTTAGCAGAATAGTGTCATCTGTGTAACACTTTTGGCAGCAAATAATTTGGAGATGAAAAAAATAAAAAGTTATATGAATGACTGATTTAACCATGATGCTGTATGGAACAGACTTGGAATGGAAGGGAGGTGGAGAAGAGATGAATGTTTTTGAGATGTGTTTGAGAAACAAGACAAGTGTTACAAGAAATGTGGAGGTGAGGCAGAGAAAAGTGGTGGGAAGACATCTGTTAGATAGGATAGAACAGAGTGCTGAGGTGATTTGAGCATATGGAAAGAATATATGAGGGAAAGAGTAGCAGAAGTGGATGGAATGAGCTTGAGAGAAAGATTGAGAATGAGATGGATGTATGAATGTGGTGAAGAGGGCTTTGGATGGACATGGTATGTCTGTTGATCAAAAAATAAAAGTGAACAGAAGATTGTGAAGGGTTGATATGGCCAGAAAGGACAATATTTTCACCTGCTTCATGATTTATTTTAAGTAGTGGATGGAAGGGTGGTAGATAGGGCATTAATGGACTATAAAGTGGTAACCAGGAAAATAGTAAGAGGAGTTAAGGACATGTTCTAAGGGGAGAGAGTGGGGTAATATTAGATAATTTTTTGGTGGAAGGCAAGTTGAGAATGGAGGATAAATGGAGAAAGAGGAAAAGGACAGAAAGTAGGGAGGTGCTTAAAGTAAATTGTTTCAATGAGCAAGAAAAGGAAAAGAAGTACAAGAAGCTGAGAGGAGTGGGAGTGAAGGATAGAGTAGAACTAGGAGTGGAGGAGGAATGGGAATGGTTCAAGGAGGGAGTCACAAGGTGTGCCAAGATAGTGTGTGGAACAAGGAGGACAGGAGGAAATAGAAGGAAAGGTAGTGAGTAGTGGGATGATGAAGCCAAGAAGGTTGTAGAAGAGAAGAAGCAACCATTCACAGATTGGTTACAGAATAAGATGAGAGAATCATGTGAGCGGTATGAAGAAAAGAGAAGTAAAGCATAAGATAAAAGAGGAAAGCAGATGTGAAATGGGGTAAGGGTATGACTGAAAGTTTTGAAAATAATAAAAAGATGTTTTGGAAAGAAATTAAGAGAGGAAGAGGGGGCGAATCAAGTAGAGAAGAAAAGATAAAAGGTGCAGATGGAGATATAATGATGGAATAGACGGCAAGAAGAGGAAGATGGGGAGAGTATTTTAGGGAGTTGCTAAATGTGAAGGAGGATATGGAGGGAAAGGTGGTTGCAGTGGGTAGTGCTAAGAAAATGATAGTGGTGAGTGAGGAAAATGGAGAAACAAGGAAAAATGAAGTGAGGGCAATTGTTAAGATGATGAGAGGAAGTAAGGCACCTGGGTTGTTATATGTATGTAGGTATGTCAGGGATTGGAGATGGTTAAAGAAAATGGAGAAAAATGGGAGGTGAGCCAGCTGTTGTTTGCGGATGACACTACACTTGTGGCAGGATCAGAAGAGGGATTGAGAAAGTTGGTGACAGAGTTTGGGAGAGTGTGTGAAAGAAGAAAGCTGAAGATAAATGTGGGTAAAAGTAAGGTGATGAGATGTACAAGGGGTGAAAGTGGCAGCAGACTGGAAGTGAGCATTAAAGGAGAGCGACTGGAGGAAGTGGATAGTTTTAGATACTTGGGTGCAAATGTGTCAGGAAAAGGTGGAGTGGAGGTGGAGGTAGAATGTAGATTGAGAGAAGCGAGTAAATGCCTTGGTGGATTAAAAAGTATATTGAGGAATAGACATTTGGGAATGGATGCTAAGGGGAGACTGTATGAAGGAGTGATTGTGCCAACAGCACTATATGGAGCAGAAACATGGAACATAAGAGAGGAAGAGAGAAGTTTGAATGTGTTTGAGATGAGGTGTCTGAGAAGTATGATGGGGGTTACTAGGCTAAATAGAGTGAGAAATGAGGAGGTGATGAGGAGAACAGGGGTGGAAAGGGAGTTGGGGGATAAGGTTGATGAAAGAGTATAAGGATGGTTTTGACACATGGAAAGAATGAGTGAAGAAAGACTAGTGAAAGAGGTATGGAAGGCAGATGTGGAGGGAGTGAACATGAGGGGAATGTCTGTTGAGGAAGGACGGGAGAGGACAGAAGACAGTGGTGAATGGAGAATGGTTGTATATGGATGATGATGTGATGCAATAGGTGGAATGGGTGGGGGGATGGGGGTGAGGTAGTATGTATGAGCAAAATTTGATGCAGCCCGAAGGGATTTCTCCCCATGCATGGGGGTACGGAGAGGGGGGGGTCGCCAATTTAATGAAGCGGCCTTGCTGTGGATGTGCTGTGACTTGTGACACTGCCTCTGACTCAGGGCAGTGGACAAGGTGCAGGGATGACCCGTCATCCAGGAGGTGCTAAGATGGGAGGGAGGGTGGAGGGAAGTGGAGTGTATTTAGGGATGGAATGGGTGGAAATGATTTTATGCCTTTTTCTTTTTGGCTACCTCCCTTGTAAGGGGGAAAAAGCCTTGGTATATGTAGGTAAGGAAGGTGTTGCTATATGAAGCAGCGAGTAAATTTTCTCAGGCTGTTGGCCCTGCTGTAGAAGAGCTGTGCCTTGTTGCATTGCTTTTGATTTAAGCAAAATGGCAGGAGACAGGGAAACCTTTTATCCCCAAAGCACTGAGATAGGAAAGGTGCATGATTGGGTTTTGTTT
This sequence comes from Oratosquilla oratoria, assembly GCF_046742065.1. Classification (NCBI taxonomy): domain Eukaryota; kingdom Metazoa; phylum Arthropoda; class Malacostraca; order Stomatopoda; family Squillidae; genus Oratosquilla; species Oratosquilla oratoria. The sequence continues at coordinate 34,665,438 of NC_134811.1, read as the reverse complement.
TTAACAAGGGTGTGTACTTTGATGCAGCCACCCTTATTACCCTTTTATAAATGGGATGGCTAAAAAATAAAAGTGCACACCTATAATCACAAACAAATGAAATCCACTAAAAAATTTATTAAGGTATTGACTGCATAGTTGATATGCACTCAATATTTTAGGGACTTGCACCCAAAAGACCTGACCCACATGGCACTTACATCAGGGGCCGATCTTCACTCAGAACAGCTCTCTTCCTTGAGAAAATACTTTACTATTCCTAAGTTTATTTCTTCATTTTCCCATGCTCCTGTAGTGTTGGTGCTGGTGGTTAGGAGGGAGAGATAAGAATTTCACTATTGTAGCCAAACCAAAACAGGGTCTAGGAGGAATATTCTCGTTCATGTTACTTATATGATCAGTATCTGGGTTGATATAGCAACATAAATAATACTGCAATATCCCCATTGATACCTTATGAATGAAGAATAACATTTATAGGATTTTGATACACCTAAATCATTTCATATTCTTCTTGCAGACCAAAAAACAACTAAAGGATGTAACAAGTGAAGGCTTTTTCCTACTTGGCAAGAGTCGTTACATTATGGGGAATACTTCTGTGTCCACTTTGCAGCTACCAGGGGAAGACTTCACCGTGAAAGCTTTAGTAAGATCCTACACAAGTGATGAACATCAAGATGATCTTAAGATTCTTACCCGCAAGTTTGAGCTCATGATGCAGAACCCTGTTGTTACAGCAGATGAAGAAGAGACAGCAAAATCATGTGAGGATGACTGTAACAGAGTTGTAAGAAGGCGAGGGGAGAAAAACACAAAAACAAATGAAAATAAAGAACAGGAAATCAAAGACGAGTTGGAAAAGGAAGATCAAAACAAAAATACGTCTCCTAGTAAAAAAACAGTAAACCATGATCCTATTCGTTGGTTCACAGCATTACCACCACAAAGTCTGCGCCAGTCCCAAAATTGCTTCAAGAAAGCATTGCACTTAAGTGCAGATTGTGCTACCATACAGGACCAAATATTGCACAATGTCAGTCAGTACAAGCAGTTACTGAAATGTAAAGAAAAATACCAACAAGAAACGGAAGAAAGAGAACTGTAATCCCCCCCCCCAAAAAAAAAGTCCAATGTATAGCATACTTTGCATGTTGTTGTAGGCTGATTAAAAAAATGTCATTCCATAAACTTGGTAAATCGCTTAATCCTTTTAAAAGTAGATTCTTTGTTAAAACTATCATTCAAATATAGGTTTACCTATTGCAATAGACAAAACCTAATTCGGTAATTAGGAATGTCTACTCCATACTAATTTAAATGAAAACTGGTCTTGAATTATACAAGAATTTTGTATTATAGAACGTACTGTGTATTGGGATCAAGGACATATGAAAGGCATTCATTTATGTGTGCTTTGATTGCGCCAGCCTCTTATAAGGGGAAATGGGCCCTTGATGCATATATTTGTATAGTTGTTTGTTATGCTGCATTTTTCAATGTACATAATTTTGTATCTATTTGAAATAAAGTGGTTTTGTGAATGCTTTATTGTATATACACACCTTGAGAATTTTCTTTTAACAGTTCAGTGCCATGAGTGAGTGGGGCTTTAGGTATGGGTGTGTGTGTTTTGACTTCAGTGCCCCCTTAAGGGGGAGAAGGCCAGAGATACATCCACAATTTCATTGCACAAAAGTTTATATACTCTTTACTCCTTACTTTTGTTACTAAATTCTGACAGATTTTCATTTGCAAAAAAGGAAAAATAAAACTAAAATCTTAGGACTTTCTGCTTAAAATTGTTGCAAAGAAAACAAACGATAGACTGTTGACATAGTTTGCAAGTTGTTGTTGACTAGGGTGGCTGTCCAGGCACCCAGGGCCTCTATGGGGACAACAGCTCCTGGTAAACAGGGATGACAGCTCCTCCTTAGTGTAATTTGTCAAAGGATTATATTTATCTGGATGAGGAGGATTACTAACATCCCGAGCTTCACCTGCAACTGTCCACTCAGGCCTGAAGGTGCCATCTTGTTTGAACAAGAGGACAAGCGTAGGCCGGTTGTGGACCGGGCCAACAGTGGTCCAGTATGAAACCAGCCTGGTACTAACATGTGGATTGGGGCATGTTTGGCCACCATATCTTGACACACATTATCAGACAAGAAGTTGTCCTTTTTGTTGAACATAAACACTGTCATTAATTAATAGTGATAATTGTAATTATCCACAATAAATGTTAGGGAAACTCAGTACAATTCCCCAGCATATGTTGATATAAGTGTCCGGCATTGGAATTTTGAAGGTGAAAACGTTGAACGTAGTTGTACGCATCATTACCGCTGTAGAAGCAAACTTCACCTCAATTACATCTTGTTTCACGTTGCAACTGCCTTACATATTTACATACAAACTTGTGTAAAAATTATCCTTTTGACTTGTTCCATACAACACAAACCTTGACTCACATGAACTGAACAAAATACAGATTTGTGCCTTAGCACCTAAAGGAAACCCTTGAACATAAAAGAGAGAACAAGTTGCAAGTAGAGGAGGAAACACTCCTACTCCGGTAAACTCAAGGTAACTCAACACAAAATGGTTCAACTGTAAGGCAAACGCAGGGACACAGTGATGCTTGACGTTGTTGTACACAGAACAAATCCCAGGGCTGTCCTGGCCACCTAAAGCTAATAATATATAGAACATCTATCACAATAATAATTAATAGCATACAAAAGTCACAGCAATTCCAAAGAGCGTCACAATTTCTCCTGAGCCCTCGAAAAATTGGGATCCCTTTAGTGAATATTATTGTTAAGAAGACCAAGACACACCTGGGAGTTGCCTGCACCAGACAGTGGTGAACAAGGGTTTCCAAATGCAACGCTTGAGAACTGGCCATGTACGGCTGCTGCTGCGTGTGCACCAACGTTGCACACATTGGGATGCTCCAGTGTTCCAACGTTGTGCACACGCTCTCTGAGGCCAAAGTCCTGCTGGCCTTCAGGTACATAGAACATGAACCTCCTCCTTCCCTCACACCTGCATACTAACCTGCATACTGCAACAGTACACACATTGCAGTACTGGCTTTACCAACTACTGCAAAACTTACACACATATTCGTTTCAGTCCTGACCACCAAATATTCCCATTTGGCTTTGGAGCGGCAAAGCACAAACAAACTCTTATGTGGGAATCAATGTTTCGTTCGTTTGTTAATTGGGACACAGAATCCCAGATGGTGTGTTGATTTGCTGCCTAGGTAGGTTGTTGTTGTGATACATGCAACCAACCACAACATGACACAGTCACTGTGCCATGGCAGCCCTGATGAAAGCCGGCGCTCCGACGGCTGTCATGGTGCCATAGAGATGATGGTGACAAAAGTCACGATGCTTGGTGTCTACCCCCACACAGTCCACAACCCACTGCGCAGCGGTGACAAGCACGCAGTGGCAGGTAGCACCACAGACAGGGCACCAGCAGAGACAAAAGAGTCAGCCCCAGCCAGCGCCGTCCACATGCCTCATCAGTCCCTGCACCCCCTGGTCCCACGCATTCACATGGGTGGGGGGCAAAGTCCCCTTCTGCATCAGCCATGCAGTGGTACAACATACATTGTGCGCATGTAATACATGTCAAAGTATCCACTGCAGTGCGCACACAGTCGGGTGCATATTCGCATGAACCTCGTGCATTGGCACTGTCTGTGAACATCTCTTGGCAGTGTCGACACCGTGCCTTAGACGGCTTGGGTCGCTTTCCATCTTTCCGTCCATACTTCTTGCCTTGCTGCATTGGTTGTGACTCGCCTGTTACACCAAGCAGTTCCAGCTGCTGCTGCTGCTGCTTCTTGAGGGAGGTAATGCTGTCACGCTTTTCCCCAATACGAATGCCTTCCATGACCGGGTAACAGTGATCCAGATCTGGGTGGCTCTTGTCAAACCCTATATAGGAGTAAGAGTCTCCTGGATCCTCAATGTCTTCTTCTAGGGGCTTGGCCAGAGGGTCTGGAGGCTTATCAGGAGGATTGTTGTTGTGCAGCTGTTGGGGTGCACCCGTTGAACCGGGCTGGAGAGGGGGTCGCGGCCTGGGGAGGAAAGTGATGCGGTGCAAATGGGGGTGAGTGTAAGGCTGGGTGGGTGCAGGAGTTGCTGTGACTGAGGAGGGTGGGGAGGAGGAGGTGGTTGTGCTTGTGGTATTCCCTCCCAAGCTTGGCTGAAGCGGATAGTGGTGGTGGTGGTGGTGATGGTGGTGGTGGTGGTGGTTGTGGTAGAGGGGTGGCAGAGGCTGGTCAGGAGTGGGCAGAGGGGAGGAGGTGGGTGTGTGCCGGCTACTGCTGCTGCCAGTCGTCACAGAACCGGACGACGAACGGGAACCATCCACCGGCAACTCCACCGTCTGAGGAAAAATAAGAAAAAATTTAATTGGTCAATACAAACACATGCATATGGTAAAATAAAATATTATCCCAGAGGTCTCTAACTCCTTCCCATTTAAATTATGCAAAGATAACACCTGTCTGTGTGTCAATTTCCTGCCACCCATCTTCAAAAGCCCATCAATATCCTCAATTTTATTTGGAGATATAGCCTCTTTCTATGGACTAGGACAAGATCTCATTCAGTTTACATTATATTTCCTCCCCCTTTTTGGGAAAAGACAAATGACAACCAGTAACTGCTCCTGTCCTACTACATCAAGCCAGTGACACAAACAGCTCCCATAATACAAGGCAGACATTAGTCTCAAGTTTCTACCCAGAGAGGACTACTGCCAGTTGTTATATGGCTGTGGGTATCCAATAAGTGAAACTCAAGGCAATAAACTCGTTATATCAAACCAATGGACGCCTAGAGCAGGTATGTGGAAGGCCACTTGGCCCTAACATCAGCTTTCCATGGTGCAAGTATTGTAGTCCATTTCCACAAGTCCATATTTTTTAATATACCTCTGTGATACATTTAGTAGTGCTCTATGCCTGTGTTAGTATATTGTTACATGGCCTTGGGTTCAAATCCCATTGGCAGAGCTGTTTAATCAAACTGTCAATACAAGTATATACTTGTCAGATGGCTCTCCTGAATAAAATATGGACTCAGTGGAAAAAGACTACATTACTTGCACCAATTACTGATATCCTCACCACATCTATCTATATATCAAAGGCTTTTTCTGCCTTATAAAGGATGGGAGCCAAGTCAAAAGGCATGCATCAATTCCCACTCATTCCACTCCCATCCACCACTCTTTCCTCCCTCTCTTTTTAGTTACTTGTGGATGAAGGGTCATCCTTGTCTCCCTGATTACACTATTTTCCTCACTACATACAATTAATAAATTCTTATTACCTCTCCTCTTATATATCAAATCCAACTTGCCTTGTCCTTTTTACTTCAAGAGTTAAACTATACCAGTGTTTTTCCCCCCCTTATAAAGGAGGCAGCCAAGTCAAAAGGCACGCACCTACTCCCATCCATTCCACTCCAATCCACCACCCTTTCCTTCCTCTCATATAGGTACACGTGAATCCGCGTGCATCGCCACCATCGCGGATGTACTATTTACATCGTCATCTTTTACGGCCCGTTGGAATTTGTTTGGCTTAGTTTCAATGCATGGAGCATTCAGTGCATGCGCATAATATTCAAATTGTCTTGTTGTTCTGCAAGTGTATGCCCAATTCTTCAAAAGCAAAAAAATGTTCACTGATTTAAACACAAATTTGGTTATTAATCTTAGCAAATTAGTTTTCCAAGTAAAAATCTAAAGGTAAGGCTACATAGAAATACTTTAATGTTCTCTCGAAAATGGGCAACTGATCATTGGAAATTGGTGCAGCTGAGCCTAAGAGGGTAACATGTAGGTAGGTACGCGCGAGCTCGTGGTTGGCGCCACCATCGCAGATGTAATGTTTACACTGCCATCTTTTTGCGACCTGTTCGACTAGGTTTGCATCAATTTCAATGCTTGTAGCGTTCAGTGCATGTGCAGCATTATCAAATCATCTTGCTGTTCTGCAAGTGTATGCCATCACAAATTAGTTTTTTGAGTAAAAATCTAAAGATAAGACACCTACATATGAATATCTAAATGTAATAATCGTAATTTTTAACCTATTTTCTCTCGGACAAATTTTTTTTAAGATTGTTCTCCGATACTTAGTCGTGTTTGGTAACGCATGACATGTCGGAGATACTACGCGTAGTAGTCGTAGAGGGTGTTGTTCATAAATAATGCTAACATTGTTATGGTATGAATTTTAAGATGGACAGGCTATGCTATACCTATTACATATAGCTATGATAGCAAGTATATGAAATAACTATTAATAATATGGTCAGTATTCCATGTCATGGACCATGTCCATAACCATGAGAAGTCTAAAGACTAGTAGAGGTCTAAAGGCTAGACTTAAATTTTCCTCTTGGTTTCATGATGATAACAGATATGAGCTGTTGAAATAAGGCTGTTTATTCAGATTGTCATGATGATAGATAACATGATTAAACAAAATATCTCCTTTGAAAGTAAAAAGACTTTATTCATTTTTCTATTTCAGTAAATTGGTGTAAAAAATAATTCACCGATTTCAACGTAAATTTAAGTTAGGTATTAGGATAATTGCAGTACTGACTGGTTAGTGTACCGAGAGACAATCTAAGGGTAAGGGCTAAGGCACCTATATATGCACTTTTTAATGTGATGGTAGAGTTCTTTTGGCTGCGCATACATTACATTACACATACATTACATTGATGGAACATGTTACATAGTAGGTGTTAGTAAGAATAGTATAAAAGGAGGGTCCTACATTGTTTTTGACATGCTCAAGTGATTTATTGACCCATAAAACCTTCACATGCCAAGTTGCATGTCAAATGGGCCAGGGGTTTGGATTTTATGGATGATTATCTCTAAACTGACAATAGTTGCCATGACAACATGAAAGATGTTAGTAAGAATATTATAAAAGGAGGGTCCTACATTGTTTTTGACATGCTCAGTTGATTTATTGACTCATAAAACCTTCACATGCCAAGTTGCATGTCAATTGGGTCAGGGGTTTGGATTCTATTGATAACTATCTCTAAATTAACAATAGTTGCCATGGCAACATGAAAGGTGTTAGTAAGAATAGTATAAAAGGAAGGTCCTGCATTGTTTTTGACATGCTCAGGTGATTTGTTGACCCATAAAACCTTCACATGCCAAGTTGCATGTCAATTGGGCCAGGGGTTTGGATTTTATGGATGATTATCTCTAAATTGACAATAATCGTCATGGCAACATGATAGGTGTTAGTAAGAATAATATAAAAGGAATGTCCTACATTGTTTTCGATATGCTCAGGTGATTTGTTGACCCATAAAACCTTCATATGCCAAGTTGCATGTCAGTTGGGCCATGGGTTTGGATTTTACAGATGATTATCTTTAAATTGACAATAGTTGCCATGGCAACATGAAAGGTGTTAGTAAGAATAGTACTAAAGGAAGGTCCTACATTGTTTTTTACATGTTCAGGTGATTTGTTGACCCATAAAACCTTCAAATGCAAAGTTGCATGTCAATTGGGCCAAGTGTTTGGATTTTATGGATTATCTCTAAATTGACAATAATTGCCATGGCAACATGATAGGTGTTAGTAAGAATAGTATAAAAGGAAGGTCCTGCATTGTTTTTGACATGCTCAGATGATTTGTTGACCCATAAAACCTTCACATGCCAAGTTGCATATCAACTGGGCCAGGGGTTTGGATTGTACTGACGATCATCTCAACTTAATAGTTGCCATGAAAAGGCAAATTTGGTACAATGGAGATGTTCCATATTGTTTTTGACATATTCAGGTAATTTGTTGACCCATAAAGCCCAAGTATATGAAATTTTAATAAAATTGGAACAGTGGTTTAGTTTATGTGTATTTCTTTACCAAAAGCTTTACAAATTACCACCCTTAATTCTAACCTTTTGTTATGGTAAAGTCTAGCCAAAAATTTGGGATAAGAAAATGATTAAAAAAATTGTATCTCCCTTATTTTTCAAGCTAAAAATTTAAAAAGTATTTTCTTTCTAATGAAATTGTCTTTCATATGCAACAAGAATTTAAGGGATAATTTTTTTTTTTTTTAATTTTGTGCCCTGTCTGGGGTATTGGCTGCTTGTTATTGTGGCAAAGTAGCATGCAGTTGATACTTTAGGGTCTATATGGGGCACCCCTATGGACCAGAGCCACACATCATTTTGTCTATGATAGAGGAAAACTCTTCATAGAGAAATGATGACACTTTTATACTACGACTGTCCCTCCGTTATGCTGTCGCCCAACCCCTTGCTGCTGTCCTGTACCATTTCTCTGAGTATTCATTTTCTACTGTGGGGGAATTCCCTGTGGTGGGGGAAAAGAATACTGCCACCAAGTATTTCCACTTGGATCATAAGAGGCAAGAAGAAAGGGACAGGGAGTGGGACTAGGCATCCTTCTCCTTGTAGCCCCAAAGGGGACATTCCTAAACGAAAAAGTAAAGGCATAAGAGGGTCTGGGAGTTTTCCGACCAGCACCCTAAGGTTTGGGTCTTTTAACCACTTCCATACGGTGACGCCTATGTAGGTGGCATGAGGAGCAGGTGGGTACTCGATGATGCCGACGTCGGCATCTTGATTATATTTATTGTAGTCGTACCTACGTAATTTCCATTCTCTCTAAACTGGCTTCATAAATTTTCTATGGTTATCAAAATACACGGTTGAAAGAGAACGAACGATTGAGCACTGACTTTATTTTTTATAATGCTATTATTATGATGCAACATCGCATGTCGGGCAGCTAATGCTGCCAGACGTGCCATGTGCCCCGTAGTGAAGAGGTTAATATGCGTGGATGTGGTACAGATGAGAGTAAAAGGGAAGAGATAGGTAGTATGTTTGTGAGAGGAAAGAGGGATGTGTTGGCTTTGAGTGAAATTAAGTTGAAAGGGAAGGGTGAGTGTAAGTTTGGGAGTGTATGTCTCCGGAGGTTATCAGGAGGGAAGAGAGGGCAAGGGAGGGAAGGGGTGGCTATTCTAGTAAGTGAAGAGATAGGTAAACGTGTAGTGGAGTGGAAGGAGGTTTCCTCAAGGATAATGTGGATGAAGGTGAAACTGGGAAAGGAGATGTGGGTCTTTGTAAGTGCATATGGGCCTGGCAGTGAGAAGAGTGTAGAAGAAAGGGAGGCCTTTTGGATAGATTTAAATGAGTGCATAGAGGATTTAGGGAGAAATGTCAATGTAATAGTACTGGGAGACCTTAATGCTAGGGTAGGAAATGGTCCAATTGATGGAGTGGTTGTGAAATGTGGAGTTCCAGGAAAGAATCGTAGTGGAGAGTTGATGGTGGAAATGTGTCTAGAAAGAGAGTTGATGATAGCAAATACAGTGTTTCGGAAGAAAGTCAAGCATAAGTACACATGGGAGAGGGTGGTGGATGGAAGGGTAGTAGATAGAGCGTTGATGGATTATGTAGTGGTAAATAGGACTATGATAGGAAGAGTTAAGGATGTACATGTGCTAAGGGGAGAGGGTGGGGGAATATCAGATCATTTTTTGGTGGAAGGTAAGTTGAGAGTGGAGGATAGATGGAGAAAGAGGAAAGGGACAAAAGGTAGGGAGGTGCTTAGAGTGAACTCTTTAAATGAAAAAGAAAAGGAGGAGTACAAGAAGAAGCTGAAGGAGGAGTGGTAGGGAGTAAAGGATAGAGTAGAGGTAGGTGTGGAGGAGGAATGGGGATGGTTCAAGGAGGGAGTCACAAAGTGTGCAAGGATGGTGTGTGGAACAAGAAGGACAGGAGGAAATAGAAGGAAGGGTAGTGAATGGTGGGATGAGGAAACAAAGAAAGTTGTAGAAGAGAAGAAGCGAGCTTTCACAGATTGGTTACAAAATAGGACGAGGGAGTCATATGAGAGGTACAAAGAAAAGAGAACTAAAGCAAAAGGTAAAGGAGGCAAAGAGGAGAGCAGATGTGAAGTGGGGTAAGAGTATGACAGAAAAATTTGAAAGTAATAAAAAGATGTTTTGGAAAGAAATTAAGAGAGGAAGAGGAGGCGAATCAAGTAGAGAAGAAAAGGTAAAAGGTGCAGATGGAGAGATGATAATGGAAGAGAAGGCAGTAAGGGGAAGATGGGCAGAATATTTTAGGGAGTTGCTAAATGTGAAGGAGGATAGGAAGGGAAAGATAGTTGCAGTGGGAAATGCTAAGAAAATGACCGTGATGAGTGAGGAAAATGGAGGAAAAGTAAGGAAGGATGAAGCGAAGGCAGTTGTTAAGATGATGAAAGCAGGTAAGGCACCTGGTCTGGATGGATGCCATGCAGGATGTCTAAAAAAAGGAGGTACAGTGATGGTGGACTGGCTGGCGAGGTTATTTAATGTTTGCTGGAGAGAGGGTAGAGTGCCGGAGGACTGGAGGAGTGCCTGTATAGTTCCACTTTACAAGGGAAAGGGGGACAAGTGTGAATGTAGTAGTTTCAGAGGGATTAGCTTGTTAAGTGTAGTTGGGAAGGCTTATGGGAGGATCTTGATTGAGAGGATTAGGAGAGGAACAGAGGGAGTAATTGGTGAGGAACAGTGTGGATTTAGGATGGGTAGAGGTTGAGTAGGTCAGATCTTTGTGGTAAGACAAATATGTGAGAAAGCTATAGGAAAGGGGAAGGATGTTTTTTGGGCTTTTATGGATCTGGAAAAGGCTTACGACAGGGTAGACAGAAAGGCACTGTGGGAGGTTATGCAGATATATGGGATAGGAGGAAAGCTTCTAGGAGCTGTCAAGAGTTTTTATGCGAGTAGTAGAGCTTGCGTCAGGATTAGAAATGGAGAGAGTGAGTGGTTCGAGGTAAAGGTGGGACTTCGTCAAGGATGCATTATGTCGCCCTGGCTGTTCAACTTATACATGGATGGGGTAGTGCGAGAGGTAAATGCAAGGGTGGTGGGTCAGGGATTGGAGATGGTTAAAGAAAATGGAGAAAAGTGGGAGGTGAGCCAGCTGTAGTTTGCTGACAACACTGCGCTTGTGGCAGGATCGGAGGAGGGATTGAGGAAGTTGGTGACAGAGTTTGGGAGAGTATGTGATAGAAGAAAGCTAAAGATAAATGTGGGTAAAAGTAAGGTGATGAGATGTACAACGGGTGAAAGTGGCAGTAGACTGGAAGTGAGCATTAAGGGAGAGCGACTGGAGGAAGTGGATAGTTTTAGATACTTGGGTGCAAATGTGGTAGGAAAAGGTGGAGTGAAGGTGGAGGTAGAATGTAGATTGAGAGAAGCAAGTAAATGCCTTGGTGGATTGAAGAGTGTAATGAGGAATAGACATTTGGAAATGGATGCTAAGAGGAGACTGTATGAAGGAGTGATTGTGCCAACAGCACTGTATGGGGCAGAAACATGGAACATAAGAGAGGAAGAGAGGAGTTTGAATGTGTTTGAGATGAAGTGTCTGAGAAGTATGATGGGGGTTACTAGGCTAGATAGAGTGAGAAATGAGGAGGTGAGGAGAAGAACAGGGGTGGAGAGGGAGTTGGGAGATAGGGTTGATGAAAGAGTATTAGGATGGTTTGGACACATGGAAAGAATGAGTGAAGAAAGACTAGTAAAAGAGGTATGGAAGGCAGATGTGGAGGGAGTGAACATGAGGGGACGTCCTAGGACGAGGTGGATGGATGGGGTGAAGGGGGCTTTGGGGAAGAGGGGAATGTCTGTTGAGGAAGGACGGTAGAGGACAGAAGACAAGGGTGAATGGAGAATGGTTGTATATGGATGATGTTGTGATGCATGAGGTGGAATGGGCGGGGGGATGGGGGGTGAGGTAGTATGTGTGAGCAAAATTTGACGCAGCCCGAAGGGATTTCTCCCCATCTTCTCTTTTTATGCATGGGGGGACGGAGAGGGGGGGGTCGCCGATTTAATGAAGCGGCCTTGCTGTGGATGTGCTGTGTCTTGCGACACTGCTTCTGACCCAGGGCAGTGGACAAGATGCAGGGATGACCCATCATCCAGGAGGTGCTAAGATAATAGGGAGGGTGGAGGGGTGTGGAGTGTATTCAGGGATGGAATGGGTGGGAATGATTTTATGCCTTTTCCTTTTTGGCTACCTCCTTTGTAATGGGGAAAAAGCCTTGGTATATGTATGTGCCTATCTCATATTAATTCCTTGTGGATAAATGGTCATATCTGTATCCCACCCACTACCCTTGGTCAGAAGCAAGGTAGCAAGGCACAGTTAAATAACAAAAATAAACCTACTGGTATGAAAGTAATTACAGACTGCTTTATGGCACATACAATGACATCATCCAAAAAAAAAAAAAAAAAAAATCAGAAGAACTTGGGGACTGTTGCCAGTAACCTTAACCACTTCCATACAGTGACACCTACGTAGGCGGCATGAGGAGCAAGTGGGTACTCGATGATGCCGACGTCGGCATCTTGATTATATTTATTGTAGTCGTACCTACGTAACCTCCATTCTCTCTAAACTGGCTTCATCATATTTTCTATGGTTATCAAAATAGACGGGTGAAAGAGAATGAACGATTGAGCACTGACTTTATTTTCTTATAATGTGATTATTATGACGCAACATCGCACGTCGGGCAGCTAATGCTGCCAGACGTGCGATGTGCCCCAGAGTGAAGAGGTTAAAGGTGCAAGATTCCAGAACAAGAAACTCGAGGCAACATATGGCACATACAATGACAACACTTCATCTAAAAAAAAAATCATAAGAACTTGAGGACTATTGCCAGTAAACCTAAAGGTGCAAGATTCCAGAACAAGAAACTCAAGGCAACTACTAACATGACATTATTCTACCTCTCTAAATATCAAGGGCTTCTTCCTCTTATAAGGTAACCAAGTCAAAGAAACACAAGATATAACATTAATAAACAAAATAGAAACAAAATACATAAAAACAGTGTTTAGGAAGAAAGTCAAGCATAAGTACACATGGGAGAGGGTGGTGGATGGAAGGGTGGTATATAGGGCTTTAATGGAGAAGAGTAGGAAGTGTTTTGGATGTGCATGTTCTAAGGGGTGTGGGGGAATATCAGATAATTTTTTGTAGAAGTAAGCTGAGAATGGAGGATAGATGGAGAAAGAGGAAAAGGACAGAAGGTAGGGAGGTGATTAGAGTAAACTCCTTAAATGAGAAAGAAAAGGAGTATAAGAAGCTGAGAGAAGAGTGGGAGGGAGTGAAGGATAGAGTAGGACTAGGAGTGGAGGAGGAATGAAGATATTTCAAGGAGGGTCACAAGGTGTGCAAAGATGGTGTGTGGAACAAGAAGGATGGGAGGAATTAGAAGGTAGGGCAATGAGTGGTGGGATAAGGAAGCAAAGAAGGTTGTAGAAGAGAAGAAACAAGCATTCACAGATTAGTTACAAAATAGGACAAGAGAATCATATGGGAGGTACAAAGAAAAGAGAAGAGAGGTAAAACATAATATAAAGGAGGCAAGGAGGAGAGCAGATGGGAAATGGGATAAGAGTATGACAGAAAATTTTGAAAGTCATAACAATCATTTTTGGAAGGAAATTAAGAGAGGAAGAGGAGGCAAATCAAGTAGAAATGAAAAGGTAAAAGGTGTAAATGGAGAGATGATAATGGAAGAGAAGCCAGTAAAAGGAAGATGGTTAGAGTATTTTAGGGCTGCCAATTGTGAAGGAGGATAGGGAAGGAAAGGTAGTTGCAGTGTTAAGTACTAAAAAATGACAGTGATGAATGAGGAAAATGGAGGAGAAATATGGAAAGATGAGGTGAAAGCAGTTACTAAAATGATGAGAACAGGTAAGACATCTGGGTTGGATGGGTGAACTGGCTGGTGAGGTTATCTAATGTTTGTCTAAAAAGAGGGTAGAGTACTGGAGGACTGGAGGAGTGCCTGTACAGTTTCACTTTACAAGGGAAATAAGGACAAGTGTGAGTGTAGTAATTTCAAAGGGATCAGTTTGTTGAGTGTAGTTGGGAAAACTTATGGGCGGCTTTTGATTGAGAGGATTAGAAGTACAGAGGGAGTAATTGATGAGGAACAGTGTGGGTTTAGGACAGATAGGGGTTGTGTGGATCAGATTTTTGTGGTAAGGCAGATATGTGAGAAAGCTTTAGGAAAATGTCAGGATATTTTTTGGGCCTTTACGGATTTGGAAAAGGCTTATGACAGGGTAGGCAGGAAGGCACTGTGGGAGGTATTGCAGATATATGGGATAGGAAGAAAGCTGTTAAGAGCAGTAAAGAGTTTTTAAGAGAGTAGTAGAGCCTGTGTTAGAATTAGAAATGGAGAGTGAGTGGTTTGAGGTAAAAGTAGGACCTCGTCAGGGATGTGTTATGTCGCCTTCGCTGTTCAATTCATATATGGATGGGGTGTAAGAGGTAAATGCAAGGGTAATGGGCTGGGGATTGGATTTGGTTAAAGAAAATGGAGAAAAATGGAAGATAAGCCATGTTTCTGTATGGGGCAGAAACATGGAACATAAGAGAGGAAGAGTTTAAATGTGTTTGAGATGAAATGCCTGAGAAGTATGGTAGGGGTTACTATGCTGGATAGTGAGAAATGAAGAGGTGAGGAGAGTGGGAGTGGGAAGGGAGTTGGGAGATACAGTTGATGAAAGAGTATAGGGATGGTTTGAACACATGGAAAGAATAAGCGAAGAAAGATTAGTAAAAGAAGTGTAGAAGGCAGAGGTAGAGGGAATGAACATAAAAGGGCAACCAAGAATGAGATGGATGGATGGGGTATAAGGGGGATTAGGAAAGAGGGGAATGTCTTTTGAGGAAGGACAGGAGAGGACAGAAGATAGGGGTGAGTGGAAAGTGGTTGCGTATGGATGATACTCTGATGCATGGAAGGGAGTAGGTGGGGGATAGGGGGGTGAGGGAGTACTTGTGAATGATATTTCAATGCAGCCCAAAGGGATATCTCCACATCTTCTCTTTTTCTACATGAGGGGATGGACAGGGGGAGGTCACATTTAAGGGGGTCGTCGCGCTCGAAAACGAACTTCGTAAATTATGATCGGAAGTTCGCGAATTGTTAATATGTTATATATACATATACTGAGATGTTCACCACCAATTTTCATATCATTTGGTTGAAAAACAATGAAGTTATTAGTAAAAAACAGTTTTTGACCAATTACAAAAGTTCTATCTCCTCACTTATCCATTGACTGAGCATGCTGAAATAAATTCCACAAATGCTCCATAGCAATACCTAAAAAATCATTGTGGCGTTTTTGGAATTTCCTCTTAGTTTAGGAGAAAGAATTTTTTTTTTTGAAACGTGTCATATTTTTTTTCAAAATGCAATATATCAACTTCTATCACGAAAAAAAAAAATCCCCACAATAAAAAGTTTGCAAATTTATTCAGCTTTCAAATGATCCAAACCCCATTAAAATCGCCCGAGTAGTTACGGAGGAGATAGAAAAAATGTAGAGAAAAGGGTAGTTTTGAGATATTGAGCTTTGAAGTTCAAAATATATTTCCTTGCATTTTTTTGTATTTTTCATTTCGATTTTTTTCTCTGCGCCAATCTTCATGAATTCTATGTCATTCACATGTTATTATAAAGTGTAGCTGGTACCTGATCCCCCGTTTTACGAGGTATCAGGAGGTCAGAAGGCGAGGGTTTCAGGAAGTGACGTCTCTCATTGTCTCCAGGTTTGCTTAATAAAACCCCCCGGCTTGAAATCGGAGCTGAAAGATAGTTAGATAGAGATAGATAGACTTTATTTGGCAATGAATCAACGTTTTTGTCTTGTTCAAGTGCTTTTGTAATGATGGAATTGACTCTAACCAAGTGAGAAAGAAGATTATGTGTCCTTCCAAAGTTATGATCAATGACAGTCGCTCTTGTGATGAAAAAAAAGCACACGGAGCGTCATTTGTAGTCTCGTGACGTATGAAACGTATGCTCGATGGTTGCGGTGGCGTCATGTGAGAAACGAGGATAAGGGGGGCGGAGGAAGGGTTAACACATGTCCCGCTTCGCGCGTCGCGGGCTTGCGCAGCAGCAGCACTGTTCAAGGTCACTGCTATGAGTCGTCACCAGTATCTCAATGATTTTATTCAGTTTCTTAGCTTTCATGAAACACACACGCTTCTTCTTCGAATGTTTAGGCATTCTTGAAATGATTATAGCTTCAAATAAAAGTAAATAAAAGTTCTATATATCTATCTATCTCCAAGGAACGAGAATTCGATTTCTCTCCACAATGATTCGCTCAACTTACGTACCGAGTGAACAGATCGCAGACTAGGATGTGTTTCCAAGTAGTCTATATTAGTAAATAACAAAATACAACGCATTTGTGCCATTTTTATTGCGATGAAATAACTTAATCGAACATTTGTGCAGCGAAAGTGTACTAGAAAGTGGGGGTGGGGGGCAGAAAAATAGCCATAACTCCTTTATTTTTTGGTATTTCGCTGAAATATTTCAGGACTGGCTTGCCAAAGGCCACTAGATGACAGGGAATTTTTTTCGAATATTTCGATTTTTTTTCGGACATTTATCGCGACGACCCCCTTAATGAAGCGGCTTTGCTGTGGATGTGCTGTGTCTGGCAACACTGCTTCTGACCCGGGGCAGTGGGCAAGATGCAGGGAGGACCCATCATCCAGGAGCCAAGAAAAGAGGAAGGGAGGGGTGGTGAATGAGAGTGGAGTATATGGGGATGAAATGGGTGGGAGTGGATTTATGCCTCTGACTTTGGTACATCCCTTGTAAGGGGGAAAAGGCTGTTGGTATATATATATATATATATATATATATATATATATATATATATATATATATATATATATATATATTTACCTAGTTGTATTATACGGGAAGGGAGCTATGCTCGTGGTGACCCGTCTTTGTATCTCTCAGCATAAAGTTTTTTCTTAAAATCTTGAATAGTGTTTGCACACACTGTTTCTTTGTCTAATTTGTTCCAAGTATCTATCACTCTGTGTGGGAAGCTATTTTTTTCAGATCTCTTCTGTAATTATCTTTTTTTAGTTTCTTTTCATGTCCTCTTGTTTTTCCATTGTCCCATTTCAATAAGTCATTCTTATCTAAGATTTCCATTTCCTTCATAATTCTATAGATAGTAAGTCTCCTCTTTCCCTTCTTTGTTCTAGAGTTGGTAATTCTAATTTGGACTGTCTTTGTTCATATGTCATTTTGGAAAGAGTTGGTGCCAGTTTTGTTGTTGCTCTTTGTATTCTTTCTAATTTTTTTTATATTCTTTTTTGTACTGGGTGTCCAGTGTTACTGCGTACTTGAGTTCTGGTCTTATTAGAAGTTAATCTTTTTTTTTTATCATTTCCTCATCCAAATAGGCAAATGCCACTTTTATTGACCTCAATAAATTGTATGTATGGTTGTGTATGGATGATGCTGTGGTGCATGAAAGGGTGTGGGTGGGGGATGGGGGGAGTATGCATGAAAAAATAATTTGATGCAGCCTGAAAGGATTTCTCCCGATCTTCTCTTTTTCTGCATGACGGGACAGAGAGGGGCGTCGTTGATTTAATGAAGCAGCTTTGCTATGGATGTGCTCTGTCTTGTGACACTGCTTCTGACCTAGGTCAGTGGGCAAGATGCAGGAATGAACCATCATCCAGGAGGAGCCAAGATAAGAGGGAGGGATGGGGGTGAATGGGAGTGGATTATGTGGGGCTGGAATGGGTGGGAGTGGATTTTATGCCTTTGTTTTTTGGCTACCTCCCTTGTGATGATGATATGGTTTAACATCACAAACTCCCCCCTATTGGAAAGCTAGGACGGTGCCCCTCACAGAGAACCTTGTAATGGGGGAAAAGCTTTAGGTATATGTATGTGTGTGTGTATATATATATATATATATATATATATATGTATATATATATATACAGTATATCTATCTATCTATATATATATATATATGTATATATATACATATACATATATATATATATATATATATATATATATATACCAATAGGCTTGTTTTCCCTTATAAGGGAGATAGCCAACCAAGTCATGCACCCACCCCCACCAGTCATCCATTATCCTTTTATCTTAGCTCTGTGTGGATGAAGGGTCATGCATGTCCCCTGCCCACTGTCCAGGTCCGAAGCAATGCAGCAATACACAGCACATCCACAGCAGGGCCAGCCACTTCATTTAAGCAGCAACCCTCCCTCATCATCCCCTGAAGTGAAGATGGAAATGACAAGCAGAAAATAAAAAAAATAAAAAATAAAATAAAAAAATGAAATTAAAACAGAATTAATAAATGAAAATAGATACATAAATAAAGCATTAGATGCTACCTATGAACAGGTTTAGTTACTCTGAAAACTAAAAAATAAATTACATGCATGTGTTTCAACTACAAGATCAGATGAACAATCAATCAATAAATCCATTGTCCCAGTTCTCTCCTGCAGGACTACTAGTTCCTAGGAAAATAGATGCAGCCACCAAAGCCCATAGGACAATCCATGAAGAGATTATGTGGAGTATGTCTAGAGTGGGTGAGTGTGGGAGAGCACATTTCATGTTTTGGGTGGTGACTGCATCTTGTACATGGATGAAGGGTCCTCTTTGTCTTCTGCCACACTTTTCAGATCAGAGGCAATGCAGCACAACAAAGCACTTCCACAACAAGGCCCAACAACTAAGGCTGGTTTACTCCCACTGCTTCATTACATGGTACCCCCCCCCTTCCTCCCCCCAACATGGACCTCATATACTTATCCTTGCCTTCTATCTACTCTGGTCTCTATCATCATCTCCCTTTAAGTAATACACATCTCCAAGATCTCTCTTCTAAAGCACCTTCCTGTGTGAGTAAATTTTGACGCAGCCCGAAGGGATTTCTCCCCGTCCTCGCCTTATATGCAAGGGGGGACGGAGAGGGGGGGTCGCCGATTAAATGAAGCGGCCTTGCTGTGGATGTACTGTGTCTTGCGACACTGCTTCTGACCCAGGGCGGTGGGCAGGGTGCAGGGATGACCCGTCATCCAGGAGGTGCTCAGATGAGAGGAAGGGTGGGAGGGGTGTGGAGTGTATTTAGGGATGAAATGGGTGGGAGTGTTTTTATGCCTTTCCCTTTTTGGCTACCTCCCTTGGAAGGGGGAAAAAGCCTTGGTATATGTATGTATGTATATTTTGCAGAAAAATACAGGTCAGAGCATCCCAAGTTCCCTCACTCCATCTTGTTTAGTCACTTTCTACAACTTGTACAGAAGTACTGTGCCAGCATTCTTCTCCCCTTACCACATAGATGAAATAATACCCTTCATGTAATACAACCATGTATTCTTCATATCAATGAAAAGCTGATTGATGGATCAACTGAAGGCATACAGCCATCTTATAAAAATATAGTATTGTAAAAAATAACTAAATAAATAAAAATAACTAAATAAATTTCATACATGTCACAATCAAGTGCAATAAAACTGGCTCTGAAAGTTGCCATACCTGAGTACTCACCATAAAAACGTTATCGTCATCGTTGTCTGTGTTGTGTGCAAAGCGATGAGAACAATCCGATAAGCCTGCAATACAAAGAAAATGTTAAAATTTCCTGTATATATATATATATATATATCTATGGATGTCATGTGGAATATTTGACAAAGGATGAAGTAGTAATAGTGGAATGGCTGGTTAAATTGTTCACTGTATCTAAGG
Source organism: Oratosquilla oratoria (assembly GCF_046742065.1). Taxonomy (NCBI): domain Eukaryota; kingdom Metazoa; phylum Arthropoda; class Malacostraca; order Stomatopoda; family Squillidae; genus Oratosquilla; species Oratosquilla oratoria. The sequence goes on along the minus strand of NC_134811.1, from coordinate 34,645,728 downwards.
GATGAAAATGGCTTGGAGTACATGTATAATTTTACTATAATTGGGGGAAAGGAGGCAAATACAAATGTAATAGTTTCTGAGGAATCAGTCTGCTGAGTGTGGGGCAATAAGGTGTATGGTTGTGTACTGATTGAGAGGATTAGGTGGGGAACAGTGGGAGTGCTTGGGAAAGAATAGTGTAGGTGCAGATGAAGATGAAATTAGTATTTCATAGAGATTTAAGGAGGGCAGCAGGGAGGAGGGATAATAGAAGTTAAAAGTAATTAGTAGTTTTCTTTGAGTGGAGATTAGTCTTCAATCATAAAAAATATTGTTTTGGTGTTATTAGTCCCTAAAATATGGACTCCAAAAAATTTGTATGGTCAATATCCCATACAAAGGACAAAGAAGACAGACATATGACTCATAAGAAATGGAAGCAACAGTGCCTGTTTTGTGAATATGGAAACAACATGTAATTTAGAGGCAATGGAGCAAGATGTTTGAGTTAAATATCAGTTTGAGATAGGAATGTGTTATGTCATTATGGTTGTTGAACCTTTAAATGGATGGAGTGATGAATGAGCTGAACACAAGAATAGTGAGTAGGGGAGCAAGGTTGAGGGAAAATGGATGTCATATCAAATATCAAATTAAAAGTTAAATGAATGTTAAATAATGGATGTTAAAGAGCCTTGTGCATGCAGATGGCATTCTGCCAGCAGGGAGGGGAGAGCAGTGGTATAAGTTGGCGAGTGAATTTGGTAGGGTTTGCTGCATGAAGAAAATCAAAATTCATTGTATCAAATTGTACTGCATCACCAATAACCAGTGCTTCTAGCCTTAAAGTCAATATACTGCTGAAGAGGTGGTGGGCATAAGGTTGATTTACTGTACAGTTGTTTGAGGAGAAAATAGAACAGGAAGTTACAGATACCTGTAAATGGATATAAATGAAATTTGACTGGAAGAAGACGTAGGTCATGGTGATGGACAGAGAAAAGGTAGGTGTCCTGAAAACAGTATGGAGAAATATGAGGATGTCAGTGGAAATGATGAAAGAAACATATGAAGCAACAGCTTGCTGACATTTATGTACTGGAATGAGAACTGAGAGATTACTGCATAATTGAGAAATCATATGAAATCAGAAGAAAAGAGGTGCTTGAGGGCTATGTATGGAGTTACAAAATATGACAAAGTAGGGAATAGAATTATTTGTGAAGGGACTGAGGTACCAATAAGATTGGGGGGAAAAAATTGGAACAGGCCAAATTGAGGTGATCTAGTCATGTAATGAGAATGGATGGCAGTAGATATTATCAGAGACTGCACAAATCTGTAGTGACTACAATGGAAGGAAGGGGCTGAAAAAAAAAGTAGATGAGGTGAATAAACCCATAAAATTGTGGCCAGAATAAGCAAAAACGTGTGCAAGTAGCAGAGATGGAGAAGAATGTATAGAATACATATACATAAGGGGAAAAAATTGTAGAATACAGTAAGGTATTAAAACTATCATGATTTCAAACATGAAACCCTACATGCCATTTGGCAAGAGCAACAACTTACCAGACATCCGAAAGCAGAGCAGAAAAAAAAAAAATATGTTAGACCAGATATATAGGAAAGTTATCTATTAATTAAAGCAGTAATTTCCATTATTTCTTTTACCCATATATCACTGAAAACAAATACAACAATGGTATAATAAAAAGTTTCAAACTGTATGGTGGTTCCCCAAATATTGACTGCAAAATTGTATGCAGGTAATGGTTTGGGTCTCTCATTCTTTTATTACCAGAGCCTAATTTACTCACAGAGGAACACTGACCTACTTTTATCCTCCACAATTCCTCTTTTCTGCTGCCCTCCTTCAATCTCTACTTCAACAACCCTATGACTACCTCTTTCTCTTTATCAATCCAATCAAGGGGCCAATGACAGGGACTAGTATGGTCCTGCACAACAGACACCAAGGAGAATCATCTATCTCCGTGATACTCATCTTCAAAACCCATCAACACCCTCACCTCTATCTGGAGATGTAGCCCTAACACTCAAGCATCCTGACTAAGTCCAAAATATCTCTTATAACTTCACCTACAATCTGTCAACCTATTCATGCAAGAAGAATTGATAACTAGCAAATCCTCCCCTCCTCCCACTACTATAAGCTGGTGACAGAAATCACCCCAAACTAATACCAAAACAGACAACAGTCTCAAGTATCTTCCCACACATATCTATGAGAAGGCCTGAGGACCAATGTGGTGCTACTAATTTCAAGCCAGTGACTAGTCACTCTCTTGCCCCAGGTCTCCATTGCACAACCCAAAGCTTCCATGTTAACTGGCAACATACAGGATCAATCAATCAATTTGTTGCACCAGGTCTCTCTTGCTGGAGACCTACAGCCTCCAGGTAACCAGCTAGGGCCACCAGATAGTGCCATAGGCTCAGGGAAGAATTACTGTGTTCTCAAAGATTGTTAGTGTAGGGCACTGTAGGACGAGGTGTTCAATGTCTTCTATATGCTGGTTACATTTAGGGCAATTTGATTCTGTGCCCAAGGGGTTGATGAGAGTGCTGCCCCAAGTCAGTGAAGACAAACAAGAAACTGAACATTCAACAGTGGCGGGTACAGGATTTGGACAGCAGAAAAACTAATCTTTGTGTACAAATAACTCATAAGAACTTATCAAAGCATCCACAGCATGGTGTTCAACATTTACAAAAGCAAAGACATCCTACAAACAAGGCAAAGTACAAGATGGTGAAGACTCTATGCCAGACAGATTACTGTGGCCATAATTGTCATCTTTGCCCTATGTGCTTGGATTGTTGGGGCAAGTAACAGTTACTGACAGGAATACAAGAGAAATGCAAAATTCAAGTCCATAATTAAACAGATGTGAGAACAGCATGCTTCTGATTATGACAGTAAAGCATTAAGAATAATAACTGGTTGCACTAAAATAACCCCTATACAACATCTGAATTCTAGAACCAAAATCCCTCTCATAAAGTAGCACATTGGAGGTTTGTGTGGGCTGAAAGTCAGGTGTGTATCAATAGTGAGACCATATTTTTTTAGTGCTTCTATCCAGTTGGAGTTCTTTGATGTAGCTGTTTCCTAATATTAAAAAAAAACCTGATTTAACATTACAAACCCATATGATTAGTAATTACAAGACTGCTTACACCATGTCCAGCTTTATTCTAATCATTAAATTTTATAAACATCTTCAACTCTATTTTATACTTTAAGTACATGGGAAAAGGGGACAATTGTGAGTGTAGTAGTTTCAGTGGGGTCAGTTTGTTGAGTGTAGTTGAGAAGGATGGGAGGGATTTGATTGAGAGGATTTGGAGAGGAACAGAGGGAGTAATTGGTGAGGAACAGTGTGGGTTTAGGACAGGTGAGGACTGCGTGGATCAGATTTTTGTGTTAAGACAGATGTGTGAGAAAGCTTTAGGAAAAGGTAAGGATATTCTTTGGGGTTTTATGGATTTGGGAAAGGTTTACGATAGGTTAGATAGGAAGACACTGAGGGAGGTACTGCTGATCTATGGGATAGGAGGAAAGCGGTTAAGAGCCATCAAGAGTTTTTACGAGAGTAGTGGAGTGTGTTAGGATTAGAAATGGAGAGAGTGAGTGGTTTGAGGTTAAGGTGGGACTTCTTCAGGGATGTGTTATGATGCCCTGGCTGTTTAAATTATACATGGATGGAGCGGTGCAAGAGGTAAATGCAGGAATTGGTTAAAGAAAATGGGGAAAATGGGAGTTAAGCCAGTTGTTGTTTGCTGATGACACTGCGCTTGTAGCAGGATCAGAGGAGGGATTGAGGAAGTTGGTGACAGAGTTTGGGAAGGTGTGTGAAAGAAGGAAGTTGAAGATAAATGTGGGTAAAAGTAAGGTGATGAGATGTACAAGGGGGAAAGTGGCAGCAGATTGGAAGTATTATGGGAGAGAGATTGGAGGAAGTGGATAGTTTTAGATACTTGGGTGCAAATGTGGCAGGAAAGGGAGGAGTAGAGGTGGAGGTAGAATGTAGAGAGAAGCAAGTAAATGCTGTGGGGGATTAAAAAGTGTAATGAGAAATAGACATTTGGGTATGGATGCTAAGAAGAGATTGTATGAAGGGGTGATGGTGCTGACAGCACTGTACGGGGAAGAAACATGGAACATATGAGAGGAAGAGAGGAGTTTGAATATGTTTGAGATGAGGTGCCTGAGAAGTATGATAGGGTTAACTAGGCTGGATAGAGTGAGAAATGCGGAGGTAAGGAGGAAAACGGGGGTGGAAAGGGAGTTGGGAGGTAGGGTTGATGAAAGAGTATTGGGATGGTTTGGATACATGGAAAGAATGAGTGAAGAAAGACTAGTAAAAGAGGTGTGGAAGGCTGAGGTGGAAGGAGTGAACATGAGGGGGCAACCAAGGATGAGATGGATGGATGGGGTAAAAGGCATTGGGAAAGAGGTGAATGTCTGTTGAGGAAGGGAAATACAGAAGATTGGGTGAATGGAGAATGGTTGTGTATGGATGCTGCTGCGATGTATGGAAAGGCATGGGTGGGGATGGGGGTGGGGGTTGAAGGAATATATGCAAATGATATTTTGATGCAGCCCATCTTCTCTTTTTCTGTATGAGGGGATAAAGAGAGGTTTTTTTTTTTTTTGCCAATTAAATGAAGTGGCCTTGCTGTGGATGTCCTGTGTCTTGCTACATTGTTTCTGACCCAGGGCAGTGGGCAAGATGCAGGGAGGACCCGTTATCCAGGAGCCAAGAAAAGAGGGAGGGAGGGGTGGTGAATGGAAGTGGAGTATGTGAGGATGAAATGGGTGGGAGTGGATTTATCCCTCTGACTTTGACTACCTCCCTTGTAGGGGGGAAAAAGCTGTTGTATATGTATGTATGTAAAAGTAAAATATACATGTAATCCCCAATTCATGTGATTCTTTAAGTAAAATGAAAAGTACACTAAACTGTACTGTAGAAAGATCTTACCATCGAGGAGGTCTTCAACTGCTGTGCGAACGCCTCTGTCAAAGGCCCTGGCATCAGCTGCAGTTTGAAATGTTAGTCCAAACTTCTTGTCACCAGTCTTCCAATGGTGGAAGGTTGGCATGACCTTGTTGTACTCAAAGTCCTTCTTGATGGTGCAACTCAACACAACCTGCAAACAAGAGTCCCTTAGACTTCTGCTAATACCATCACAATCATCAATCTGTTGCTCTAATTCTTTCCTGCAAGGGAACCAGCTACAATCACAAGTTTAGCCCATAAATTACTGAGTGAAATGATTTTGTGGAGTTGCTTTAATATTCTGCAACAACTTTTAGCTGCTTTTCTTTAGGAAAAATCTTACTAAAACTAAAAGATTTATTAATATACTATTCAATTACCTGAACAATAACATCCAGTAATAGTATAAAATAGTTAACAGACAATATTTTAAAAAATTTATGGATAATGATAAAATGGATAATGATTTGGGAGAAACTAGTCTAAGAAGAATCACTCATACAATGATAAATCTAATGTACTGTAACAAGTAAAAGTTTTGACCCACAAAGTTAATTCCCCTCCCCTCAAGTGAATTACCCAACCCTATTGACATTGTGAAAACTGTAGCATTTGTCAATACTTTTGCTTGTGACTATATTACAGATTCTAAGAGAATGTTTTCCAAACTGTAGTATGTGGCCCCTGTGAGGTATATACTATAAATTATGGGATGGAGACTATTGTTTTTTGTGTGCATTTTTCCTTGCTTGATTGACATACCACATGCATCCAAAGACCCTTTCTCCCCATTCATCCATTTTGTCCTTGGCTTCATCCTTGGTCTAAATCTCAAATTCACTACATCTACATCTGCTCTCCATACTCTTATCATTCCCTCACTCCCTATATAATCCAGACCACCTCAGCACTCCATTCCACCCCATCTGACAGACCCCCATCCCACATTCCAACCTTCTACCTCAAGATAACATGACAAATAATAATAATCTATTTCTATTTGCTCTCCATACTCTCATCACTCCCTCACTCCATATATAGTCCAAACCACCTCAGCACCCCATCCTAAACTTCAGCCTTCTGCCTCATGATACTATCACAAATAACGACAATAATAATAACCTATTTCTTTGGATTCAGCTATTCACACAAAGATTTCATGACCATAATCCACACAAAAAATATGGGATTATGCATACAAGTTAGGCACAAAGATATAAATGTTACATCTACATACCGTTTGATCTGACATTCGTTTGCCGTAGATGAGGTACTCCTGCTTGGGATCATGTGTGATGCGTGTTTTGACAGACACGTTAGACAGGCCCCCCCCACCCATGGGTACCCATCCTCCCGTGCTGTCATCACGCATCATCACCTGGGCACGCACACGAACCAAATAGTTGCCGCTGGAAGTGAAGAAACAAATTAATATGATGCCCCTAAAGTATTTATACATCATTTCTTCTTAAAATCTATGTTATGAAAAACTATATGTCTGTATACTATGTTATTTGTACCATGCATTCTTTGTGAAAATTCAAAAGTTAAATGTCAATAAACATGAATATAACAGTAAAAAAGCATTGTTCGCTCCATCTTTCCCCTTATCAGCGACACTTGTTTGAATATTTCACCCAATTCTCTCTTATATCCACCACATTTTTCCTGTGGATTCTGCATTAGTTTTCTTGGTGTTACCAGTGACGAAGTTCCCATAGTATAATTCATTCTCATCAGATACATTCTAATACAAATTCCTCTTAAAAATATTTAGGCTTAACATATATTTTCATTCATCTAAACACAGTATAATACTCCATGATTCACAGTTCAAACACTAATATAACAGAGCTCACTAAATCAGCATATTAAGCTATCCTTACATTCTTAAATAAATATACTAGTTTTTATATTGTACCTGCACAGTAATTCAGTTAAAACAATGGAAAGATAACTGGTATACAATTGCAGTTAATGAAATACTAGCAATGGAGTACAAACATCCAAACTTATTGGAAACGTCAAACTTCTATTTATTCAACTTAATACTATAAAATAATTATAATTATACATATATATATATATATACACACACACACAGGGTGTTCAGGATAAATTTTATAATTTTTTTTATCTTCTGTCATTTCAGAACCATTTGAATGATTTAATAGCTGTAAAGTGCAACGAATACCTGATTCTGTGTACTATTGGTGGGTGTGAGAGCTAAAGAGCATGAATGAATGGAAAGCACCGGTATATTTGAAGAGAGTGACCTGCATCATGATGACTCGCACTGGATTAAAAAATTCAGAAATCTTAGCTGTAGCTCAGTGCTCCTTGAATACTGTGAAGGCCATGAGATGTGAGCTGGAGAATTGTAATGGAGATGTGGAAGCTGTGGCTAGCAGTATCATAGAAGGTGTTCTGACTGTGCACGACGAAATTCATCAAGAAGAAAAAAAAAAAAAAAAAAAAAAAGTCAGCAGCAGCAAGGCCCATGCAAGGCAATGCAGACATTGGCGAGAGAGATGGTTGTTGGAGTGGTGACTATGAAGAAAGCACTGAATGAGGATCTTTGCTACTCCTCATACAAGAGGTGCAAGGGCCAACTACTCACTGCCAAAGCCCAAAAGAACTGCTTTACAAAAGCCAAGAAACTCCTCAACAAGGTCAAACACCCAGTCGAGCCAGGGATGCTCTGGTTATTCTCAAACGAGAAGAACTTCTGCTAGAACCAGTTGCACAACATACAGAACAACAGGTAGCTAGTCCTGTGCTTCATGAAGACCAAGTTCTCTCAAATTATGATGGTCTTTGGGTGTGTTTTCAGCGAAGGCCACATCATGCCACCCAACATCTTTGAAGAGGGACTCACTCACTTCAGATGGCTACAGAGTTGCTGTCCACTGTTGTCAAGCGCTGGGTGGAGAAGGTGGGTGCAGGAAGACCATACGTGTGGCAGAAGAACTCAGCTTTGTGTCACACCTCCAGGAAACCCAGAAGTGCTTGTCTGAGAACTTCTACGACTTCACCGGTCCCAAAATCTGGCTCCCCAACTTGCCTGATTGCAATCCCATGGACTTTTATGTGTGGGGCACAGTTGAAAAAGACACCAATCATATTGCCTGCAACACCAAGGATGAGCTGATTGCCAGGATCAAACTGGTGTTCAGAGGTCTCTCAAAGGACAAAGTGAAGGCTGCATGCTGCAGATTCAAGTGGTGGAGGCTCAGGGTGGCTTGTTTGAGTGAGTTGTATTTGACAAAAGATCCTCTAAGAGATGCACTTTGAATTTTGAGAATACATCAATTTTTGGCCAAGATATGATATTTTTCTTTCCTTTCTGAAAAAGTGTCAAATTTATCCTGAACACCCCGTATATACATACATACATATATATATTATATTATATATATATATATATATATGTCTATATATATCATGAATAATACATCCTCTTATTAGCAATATCCACTGTTGTTTTACCTATTCAGCCTTATCATTAATATCAATGTTACATGACTGATGTTTGGAATGCTATAATCTTGTTACTGTTTGATAATGCTGTCACAAATATGTCTCATACCTCGGTTATGATTTCAATTAAACTTATTATATTCTTGCATGCTGAAAATCTATTTGCCTACAAAGAACTTAATATATTAATAGTATGACTTATGGTTATTAGTTCATACAACACACCTATCAACTAATTACTTTTCCCCTAAAAGCCTAGATATGTTCACTTCTTCAGGTTGGTGTTGTGGTTCTCAAAAAGGAAGCACTTGGCTCTTAAGATGAGAATTTCAGGGCTAAGGGAATATATTCTAGCTTGGGTATGCAATGGTAAGCAATTTCACACAAGGGAGGAACCCCAAAATGGATGACAATGTACTATAGATGCTGTGTATACATGTCAAAGAAAATACCTGCACAGTACTATACTGTATGCACAAATTTATGGACAATCAAGATTTAACAAGTTACAATACTATTAATCTAATCCTGTTTGGGGTTATTAGATTATTGAGGGTTGAAAATGTGCTCATATAATGGAGCTGGATTGGCATTTGATAACTATGGCTATTACAAGCCGCCAACAATTGGCAGTCTGTATAGGAAGGCCAGTATCATACTGGCCAAGATTATGAATCTAGCATTGGCAGTGACAATTTGAAAAATACAGTACAGGTATTATAGGGTAATACCAGTAAACTAATCTCATGTTTAAGCTTATATTTTTCAAGAAAGCTTTATAGTTGTTGACAGTCCAGGATTGATTGAGATGATAAACAAACAGAAAAAAACAATGGGCACCTGGTGATATTTCAGGAAGACGTTGGCCATTCTGGATTCATAACTTCAGCCTTTATGTAACAATCTGGTTGGCACTCTGTACCAAACTCCCCCTTTGGTTCAAATTTTGATGACATCAAAACATTACTGGCTTTCCCAACAATGGATCTGGGCCTAAATGAAAAAGAAGGTTTGTGATTCATTAAAATGTTTCTTTTTCATTTGACTGCAATTAGTTAGAAAATCTAGTTTCATAAATAATCTTAATTGCCATTATAAAAACATAATGGTGAAGAAACTACTAGATGACAATTCAAAACTGGGGAGGAATTGAGGAAACCTGAGCTCACAAGGGTGGCATATGACTTGGGAAAACACTGGTCTAGTTACAGCCTACATGACAAAGTCTGTTCTTGCAAACACCTGACCAGTTTTTTTCTATCTAGAAATGGTCACCAGATTGGAGAGGCTCCTGTATACAGACATAAGTATCACTCTGTCTTCAATCTGGTAACATACAATAATTCATATATGATAATCTCAATGTTACCATGTGATCTTACTCAATGGACTGCACCAAAGTGAAGCTGTTTACATTGACAGATGACAATCTTACAGAAAAATAACAAATACAACAAATGTGTCCACTACACTATTACTTTTCAACAAAACACTACCTTTTACATAGTAGAATTAAGTTACTACAGGACAAAGTGAATGCTGAAATATAAACACAGGAAAAGACATAATACAACATCCTCTCAACAAGACAGAATTCTAAAATCTGATTCTTGTTAATATATTGATATACATTTTTTGTATTGGTACTTAAAATTTTCTATCATTCTAATTCAAAGTATTTACAAAACCCTAGTGTCTAGCCAACTATGATGTTAATTCACACAAGAATGGCTATTCCCAACCTTATGCACTAAATTAATTTGTAATAATTTCCCACACCCAGAGATCTGTTGGTAATCCTATGAGATAGATGTCAATGTCATCCCTCTGCTGTCCACCTTTACAACCCATCAACATCCTCACCTCTACCTGAAGGTGATGCACAGAGGGTCTGACACAGTTTCTGAACCAAGCCTAAGATCCTTCTTATACCTGTCAAGCTACTGTGGTGTCTTTCTGTAAGATTCTGCATTAGAGACCATAAGTTTGTGTATAAAACAGTAATTAAACTATTAGGAAACCATATTTTTTTGTCATTCAATATGCAGAATGAAAACAAAATATAAATGCATGACACATTATAAATACCACATAGTTTTTTGCACAGAATGGAGGGTAGCAATGATGAAAAAAGAATCAACGAACCAACTAAGAGGGTATTGGATATGAATAGAGTGGAGTCGCCACTGGGAGTGATCCCCCCCCCCCAAAAAAAAAAATATATATATATATATAATAATAATAATAATAATAATAATAATAAAATAATAATAATAATAATAATAATAATAATAATAACAATAATAATAATAATAATGTATTAGTGTCACTCCGAAGACAACTTACAGGTATGATTGTGAAGTATTTTCAGAATTTCAGAGGGAAAGGGGAACAATGAATAAAATTATGGACATTGAAAGATACTAAGATTAGCAGGGCAATAAGGAATTGAGACATCAACAACTTGGCAGAAGAATTAATCTACTTAAAACTAGACCACAAAGCTCTGCAATTAGAGGTATCAAACTTACGCAGAACTAATAATGAGATGATATGAGAATTAAACTATCTAAAAAGTGAACTAAGTATGATTAAAAGAGAAAATGAAAGAAATGAAATTGAGGTTAGAAACAAAAACAAAGCACTGAAGAAAGAGGTAAAAGAACAATTATAAGCAGTAACCTAAAAGATGGAAGAATCAATCAATGAGACCAATCTTAATGTAATAAAAAATCAGTGGAAACAGGAACATGAAAATCAAAAACTCTCATTCAAAGAAATAGTACAGCAGCAGGTAGAAGAGAATGCAAAGGAAACAGTGATTAAGGTGATCAAAGAAAAGGAAAACTGGGTGAGAGACACAGTGGACAAAAAGAAATGCATTGTGGTTTATGGTATCAAAGAAAAACACAATGTACACAAATACTAAAGAGAAAAAGAGAAAGAAATTGTGAAGGAGATACTAAAAGTGGTTCAGGATGAGGGGCAGAATTTGGAGAAGGAAATGGATGACGTGCAAAGAATAGGTACATACTCAAAAAGAAAAAAACTACAGGACAATGAAAATCAAAGAACTCAAATAATAGCAGAAGAAATATCATCAAAAGTGGCAAAACTAGCAAACAATAAAAGCTACGAAAATGTATGGATAAAAAAGGAAATGAATGAAGAGGAAATAGATAAAGACAGGGCACTGAGAAATGAAGCTAAGGAAAAAACGAGAAAATATCGGAGACTAATTTTTTTTTTTTTTTTTTTTTTTTTGAGAGTGCTGGATCTGAGACCTGGTCAACAGTTTGTCATGGTCAACAATATACCATTGTTGACTGTAACCTGTTTTTTTGATGAATATTTATATACAGTTAATTTCAGTGATAAATTAGAAATCTACATGATTTCATTTTCAAAACTGTATTACAAATTCGAAAGTGTATGATGTGCTATCTTAAAATATTTTTTTCAATGTTCATTTATATATCGGTCATAAATCAGATAAAGCATACCTGACGTAGGAAGCGCTGGTAACATTGATTGGGATGTATTTCTGATATATGCTCATGCAGTGTCCTGAGCGTAAAGGGCTTTTCACACTGAGCTATTTTTCCCACCAACCTCCAACTAATCGGCAGTATCGTCCACCTCCAGAAACTTTTCCACCATGAAATCACTGTGGCACAATATTTTGTTTTCACAACAAAAATACACAGAATGTCATTTGATATGCTGGAGGAAAATTAGTTTCCTTCAGCATACCAGATTCCTTCCCTAAAGCTGTGGGCTGCAAATTTGCTCCAATAGTTGGAGGAAAAATAGCCCAGTGTGATAATGCCTTAAGACGGGAGGGGTATGGTGGTACCCATTGGCAGGATTGTTATAGTCGGTTGATTTCGTAGTTTTAAGATGTTACATGATACTGCCCAAATCATGTAGCTTTAATGATTTTTTCTAATAGAGAACCTAAGAATGGAGGGAACTGCAAGAGATCATAATGCCTATATTAGACGTACACTAAGAGCAGTCAAGAATTGTGAATAGTAAGACTTGTGTTTGTATTAGTATGTTGCAGGTAATACTGTATACTCTTGATATAGATTAAAACTTACTGATGTTAGTGTGGTAAAATATACAACTTTTGCCATCAGTGCTACTTTAAAAGACTAAATTTATTATTATATATTAGTGCTATTGCATACTAGTGTTTTTGTGACACACCATCTAGACATTATTGCTATAGTCTGTGAACTCCAAGGAGTCTGTTCAGGGTTGGCATATGTCATAAGCAGTTCTGCTAAATCAACCATAGTAAATGCCTCTCTTATTTGCCATCCATGTGTTATTAGATTTTTTTCTGTACCGGTATATAGTAAAGGACCCAAATTGGAAATGGTGAGAGCATGTGGTTTAAGGTAAATGTGGGACTGTGATAGGGATGTGTCATGTTGCCATGACTGTTCAATGTGTACATTGATTGGGTGGTGTGGGAAGTAAAGGTGAAGGTAATGGGCAGGAGACTGGAGATGGTTAAAGAAAATGAAGAAAAGTAGGAGGTGAGCCAGTTGTTGTTTGCTGATGATATTGCACTTGTGGTAAGGATCATGAGCATATATCAGAAATACATTCCAATCAATGTTACCAGCGTTTCCTACGTCAGGTATGCTTTATCTGATTTATGACCGATTTATAAATGAACAATGAAAAAAATATTTTAAGATAGCACATACACTTTCGAATTATTTTCTCTCGTAATACAGTTTTGAATATTAAATAATGCAGACTTCTAATTTACCACTGAAATTAACTGTATATATTCATAAAAAAAAAACAGGTTGCAGTCAACAATGGTAAATTGTTGACCAGGATCACCAATGATCAGGAACAAAGTTTGGAAAAAAAAAAGCTAGGTATTGTGGACACTATCCAAAATTCCACTAACATCAACTCTTAAAACTCTCCAGTTGATGACATAATACGCAAAATATCCTTCTTGTAAATCAACCACGGTCATAACATCAGAGTAGATAAAACTTGAGAGAAAAAAATTCATGAAATCTTCACCGACCTCCAAGTAAACACCAGACTAGTTTATCTCTGGGTGGCTCAAAGACAAAACATATTAACTACTGCTCTCCCCTTTATATACATGAACCCGTGATATAAAGCTCTGGCCACGCAATGTTACCGAAACTGACTGACACGTCATATCTACAAGACTGCCCTGCTGATCACACGTGTTTTATTAGAGACCGCCAACGCTTCCATTATGCATCTGGTGGTGCATGCCATTTATCCTTTCATCTTTCATACATCACCCAATTCTAATACAATTATATTAGTTACTGAGACTTCTGAAATATTAAAAAAAATATTTTTTTTTAGTTATGTGTATTCACATCGTTATGATCGTACAGAAATTCATCATTACAAATTCATCACATTGCATTCACCTGCCACTAGATGAGAGGCGATACCATCTAACCATTCTGTCAGTCCAGTTCTGCCTGGAGACTGATGACTGAAGGAGTTCTAAGGTCTTCCAAATATTTCCTTTCCTTGACAGCTGGATTTTTTCTATTGAATAAATCCTTCTGTCGTGATTATTCAATGTCTTTTCCACACCCAACGCCCTGTTCTACACTCATGTAAATCAACTGCGACTTGACATCAATCGTGTTGAGTATAAATGTATTGTACTTGTTCCATTCATGGCAGTCGATGGACATTCAACTTCTTTCAGACACAGTCGCCACTTATTAAAAATATACGAGGCTGATTCCTTTACAATAAAGGCGTTACACTGATGAACAGTTCTTCAGTTCTTCGTCAATGGAACGGAATCAATGGCTACGCATGTATGGCTGGAGAACAATGTCATCTGTGGCATAGAGTCGCAATGAACGCACAAGAACATTATCTCATCTCTTTGGCGATTCATTTCCCAGTCATCGGAAGCAACGTATACAAGAGGAGAAAAATCCTTGATTCCTCGACTCATTTGTAATGGCAAAATCACAGCAGGAAGAGAACGACGGGGTGGGTGTTTCGTTGCGTGAAGGAAGTGAGGATGCACAGGAAGTTGATGACTGAACACAACGAGGGACAACGGCAGCCAGCGAGAGAGAGGAGGGTGGAAAGGAGGGGACCATGGCTAATTCCTTTTCTTATCGCCACCTGTTTCCGATCACAGTCTCCTGTACCTAAAAAATACCAACAAATCCTGCTAAGACTATTTTTCCACACAAACACACGTGCAAATTTGAGCACTTAACCGTAAATATATTACAGTGTAACGAAACATCGTAATGTTCCCACAAAGCGTACTAGTCCCGCCAGAAGCACTACCAAACACGTGTGTCCTATGTGCATGCGTGCAGAACACTACTAGTACTGAATGAACCCAACTATACTATCGGGGGTGGGGGGTTAGAAGTGGGGAGGGAAGGGAAGGGGGGAGTCGACCAGTAAGGAGGGGCCGACGGGGGGGGGGAGGGAGGGGGCTGACGGGGGGTTGTGAGTAAAACCGCCAAACATCAGGTAGAATACACGCTGGGAAACTATGAATGAATGAATGGGGTGAAGGAGAGGGGGGTGAAGAAGGGGGAGGATGAAGGAGGGGGTGGGTGAAGGCGGGGAGGGGAAGGGTGCAGGGAAGAGGGTGTAGGGAACAAGTGCGAAAGGAAAGGGTTGCGTTGTAGCTTCGTCTCTGCTTCTCAACATCTTATGACGGATGGCACAGGCTAAGGAAGAAAATGTGATGATCTTCGCCTGGAGCATAAAATAACCGTGGTGCTATCGAACATCATTTAGAAAGTAACCGTTTGATAAATGATAGCCAACATGGTTTCAGACGGAAACGTTCTTGTGTGACTAACTTAGGTACTCGAATTCTACAACAATTATCTCGAATTATGACAAAAGAAACAATATAGATTTAATATATCTAGACTTTGCAAAAGCTTTTGATACCGTCCCACACGAAAGACTACTTACTAAATTAGCTTTACACGGAATAAGTGGTAGCCTATTAGGTTGGACTAGTAATTGGTTGAATGGTCGAAAACAAAGAGTTGTTTTAAATGGAAAAACTTCTAGATGGAAAAATGTTACTAGTGGAGTTCCTCAGGGTTCCGTTCTTGGGCCACTTCTATTCATAGTATATATAAATGATATAGACCATGGACTAAAATCTACTGTTTCCAAATTTGCTGATGATACAAAACTGTGCGGAGTATCACTTAAACCAATTAGATATTCAAGAAGATTTAGATCAATTACAGCAATGGTCTGAAAAGTGGCTAATGAAATTTAACACAAGTAAATGCAAAGTAATGCACATAGGTAAAAATAACAGTAAGTACGATTACAAGTTATTTGGAAATTCGTTAACAAAAGTGGATAGTGAAAAGATCTCGGCGTAATTATCAGTAACGACCTCAAATCATCCAAGCAGTGTATTTCAGCCTCTGAGAAAGCAAATAAGATTCTAGGACTGATTGCGCGATCTTTTGATTTCAAAATTCCATCACTCATTAACAAGCTATATAAATCGTTAGTTCGTCCACATTTGGAATATGCTGTTTCCGTATGGTCATCGAATCTCATAGACATTGACAGATTGGAAAAAGTACAACGGCGAGCCACAAAACTGATTCCAAATATCAAAAATAAATCATACGAAAATCGGCTAAAACATATGAATCTGTTTTCCCTAAAAAAGCGTAGACTCAGAGGTGACTTGATACAGGTCTTTAAGATTTTAAAGGGAATTGACATCAAAAGTGACAAAATTTTCACATTGAATGAGAATCAGACAAGAAACAATGGTCTCAAACTGTACGGAAATAGATTCAATTTGGAAGTAGGTAGAAACAACTTTGCCAACCGTGTAGTTAATGAATGGAATAAACTTCCTGTACAGGTAGTGCAATGTAGTTCAGTTCTAAGCTTTAAGAACCATTTAGATAAACACCTAAGCAAGATGCTGTAATGATTATAATTTATCTTATATTTGTTTTTGTTTTGTTATCATTTGTCTGTCTGATTTTCATTTATTAGTTATGTCAATTTATTATTATTTACTATTTACCTGTTTATTAACTATACCTATGCATTTATTTATGTATTTTATTTGTTATTTACATTATTATAGTTTTTATTTATTATTTTGTTATTATTATGATTTTTTCGCATCCGACCTAGATATGGACCAAAAGGTCTCCTGTCGGCATGCTCCGCCTTTGTAATCCTTTGAAATAGGGGGCGGCAAGGCATATACTGTACTTTTGAACCTCCAAATGTGTTTAATCTCTTAATAATGGAGACATTTACCGACATTCCTGAGTACATCCGAGTATGATTTCTGAAACTAATTTCCGTTACTGACTCGGAACAAAATACGAATTTCATGGGCCAGTATGAGCCGATGCAATCAATACCACGCACATCTACTCTGGTAAACATCATTTTATAAACAATAGTTTGTCGATGATGTTCTCAAAAGCCACATACAACTTATCAAAAAACTACAACACTATTCTATAGATGTTGTTTGTCGTCTAGTGTTTTACAAGGAAAAATGCATTTCATGATTATTTTTTCACTATGGGAATATAAACCGAATAAAGAAAATATATTAAAAAGATTCCATCCAAACCTGTAGCCTTCGCAAAGCCAGGGCAGGCTCAATTGTGGCATTGTCAGTGCCAGCAAACGATGATTGGGAAAACAGGAAATCAATTAATAATAAATGTCCGAGAAGCCACTGGGCATGTAAGAAGGACTTGGAAAGATTGGTCAAAGAAAAGAAAGAAAGAAAATTCTACCCGAAGTGGCGTGTGGAATGGATCCTCCGGTTACCATGCACTTGCCTGAGGAGGACCTGGGCAAAAAATTGTGATGAACCCCACCATTGTCCATACACTACACTACTCTCAAGCCGTGGTGTGCGTTGGTTAGCGTAATTAGAATCGGGGCTGGCCTCACATTCACTTGGTTGTGCGTTCGAATCCCGCATTTCTCTCCGATGACCAACAATGACTGTTACCTGCCCCAACAATTCAAGTGCACAAAGCAAAGGTGACGTCTTCGGCCGCAACTACTCAGAGCCTACTAGCGTAGGCTCCTCACCACCTCAATGCGTGAAACGCTGTATGCGAACCGTGTCAGGACGAAGTCGTCGTTCAAAACCAAACAAGATTTTATCACTTTGCTATTCTTTATAACAAAGGTTAATGCATTTTGGATTTTTATCCCAGACCGCTATATTAGAGAGTACTAATAATACAAGTTTCTGGTATTCAGCCGTGTCCGACAATAAAAAAAATATCAGGGTGTAGGCTAGTAATCTACATTGGTTTGGTGGGACAAACTAAGTGAAGTTTCATTCTCTTTAATGTCTTCATCTTCTCTCCCATACAGTCACGGAGAAACCTCCGAGCAGAACTCAGGGGGTTGGGGGGCTCCCAAATTCTATTTACAGGTACAGGTTGGTTGTTGCCCCTACACAACTATAATTTATTTTTTTCCTATATCTACAATGTACAATGTATGGGCCGAGTCTAGACACTCAGTATCCATGCATGGGATAATATTTACATAAGATAGGAAACATAAAAGAAATGTGTGTTGGACGCATGCTGACAAAGAAATTATCTTGTAGATTGGTAATGTTGGACTGAGATGTGTCAATAGTTTGACCTGGTGTCCTGGTGAGGTCAAGAAGCCTCTGACCCCTCTGACCACGGCCAGACCCGATCACAATGGCCGGTCCCTTGGGAGTGTCTGAAGACGTCGGCCGTTCTCTTTCGCACCAAATGGGTGCGTGTGCGCGTGTGCACGGTAGACATCTAGAGCAGCATTTTTTCAAACTTTTTTACTGCGACCCACAGCAAGAACCACAGTTTACATCGCGACCCATAATACTTAGGTGTAATTATATTATATATATATATATATATATATATATATATATATATATATATATATATATATATATATAACTAGATATAGTACGATATCTAAAAGTGCGAAGACTATGTCTGAGTTCACAAAAAAAATAGAAAAGACTGACAAGAATATAAAAGGTAAGCATATGAAATTAGTAAAGACTGAGGAAAAAATGTTTGGTATGGAATTGTCGACAACTAGCTATTCAATCGTTACTCATCAAATAAGATTGTTACAATATTGGAACCACCTTATATATATATATATATACATATATATATATATATATATATATATATATATATATATAGTGAGAGAAGGAAAAAGGAAAAGAAGGGGGAAAGGGAGAGGGAAAGAAATAAGAGATATTTCAGGAGACGTTCATTTTTCATCATCATCTCTTCTTCCTCCTCCGCCTTGCTCTCACTTGCGTATTTTTTATTTCCTTTCTTTTTTTTGTCGCGACCTATTTTACTTTTCACGCGACCCACAGTTTGAAAAACGCTTATCTAGAAGATTGACTCTTGCCTTCAATCATCTTGCAACAGTGGTCCATTGTACAAAACATGAAATGTGCGTAGTGCTGCTGCATCACATTTTGCAATATGGCGTTACGCCCATACACACACACTTTATATATATATATATATATATATATATATAGTGCTGAAACCACTGGGAAAATGATAAAAAAAGAAAAAAAAAAAACGGTGACCGAACGTTGTCTATGAAGACATCTTAATAGACGAAAACGTTCGGTCACCTTTTTTTTCCCAGTGGTTTCGGCAGATTTCATTTATCACGTGTTTATGCGATTGCTTTGGATATATATATATATATATATATATATATATATATATATATATATATATATATAGACAGATAGCTGGGCGCGTTCCTCGGTGCGTCCCGCTTTAGTTTGGCTGCGGTTAGCTCTCCTAAATTATTAAAGCAATATAGGTGCCGGTACAGTATGTGGCGTACGAATTATTTCTTTGGGTATGTGGCCTGCCGGACTTTTATTTCGGTATGAACCTGTCTCTTAAGCTTAATTTGTGAGCGCTAACCGCGGCCAAACTAAAGCGGAACGCACCTAGGAACGCGCCCAGCTCTGCATATATATATATATATATATATATATACATATGTTATAGCCAACCGTGAATCGAATACGACTTTCAAATTTCCCGCCTGCTACGATCGAAATTTTGAAGTCATCTCATCCAACGTTGTTCATACGTACGTCAACGTACGCCATACGTTCGGCTTCGAAGCATGGCCATGAATCGCCAAGCCACGCTCCACTTACCTATATGAAGGGGACCGGCCCCGAGCCGACCCCCTCTTATCTACTAACCACCTATGGAATTCACTTTTCTGGTCTCACCCCTTCGACGCTGTTGGTCGTTACACCCATGTGTGAATTTGTAAGTAATTTTTCTATTGTGTGTGTTTAGTTAGGAATGTATATTTGTTAGATCTCCCAGTGTACTGTGCGTTGTAATTGTAAAAACGTAAATCTTTATTTTTCTATGGTCATAAATATAATTATTTAATCTTGGTGCAGACTTCCATATTAACCAACCTTCCTTATAACCTTACCTACATTCCAGTCTTATATGAGCTGTTAATCGGAACGTACCGTAATCTACCTGTAATCTCTATACGTTCCACTTTGTTACGGGCTTGCTCCAGAACTTCAATTCGACTTACCCCTAGACTCGGAATTAACTGCATACATTCCATCAACTTAGGCCAAACCTATCAAGCCCATGACAATATTATATATATATATATATATATATATATATATATATATATATATATATATAAAGCCAAATTACCCTAGCGTTGCTGCGGGCAAATGATGATCATTTTCATTTTGATAGAATTTGTGAAGAAAAGTTACACGTTTCAATAAAGTGACACATAAAAGAGAAAATGAAAGGTTTATATGATTATCTTTTAATACTGGACGGATGGCGGGAAGCACAGCGTCTTGCTCCCTCCCTCCAATCTCACGAGCCAAAATTAAACATGACTTCAGTACATACCGCTCTTGGTTTATCTCAACTTGATTAGTTTACGGCTTTCATCATCTTATATTCAATATCTTCTTGAGTCTTTGAATACGGTTGTACCAACGCATATGGTCGGAAGAGTGACATTCAGATCGGAAGTTGAAATATTTAGACATGAAAAAGTGCGCTACGATGCAACTACGATGGATATATATATATATATATATATATATATATATATATATATATAAATTATATATATATATATATATATATATATATACATATATACATATATATATACATATATATACATATACATATATATATATATACATGTATATATATACATATATATACAGTATATAATATATATATACAATATATACATACATATATATATATATAATATATATACATATATATACACATATATATATACATATATATACATATATATATATATATATACATATATACACACATATATATACATATATATATACATATATACATATATATACATATATATACATACATATACAGTATATATATACATATATATATATATATATATATACACACATATATATACATATATATATACATATATACATATATATACATATATATACATACATATACAGTATATATATACATATATATATATATATATATATATAAACAGAAATGTAGTAGCACATTTGTAAATGACACACAGGAACCCACAGTCGGAGAAAATAAACTTTGAATAAAGAAGAATCCTATATTTCGGTTATCAACTGTAGCCCTCTTCAGGAAAGTACATAGAGTAGAGTACAGAGTGGACTTTTAAGCTACAAAGAGGAAGAGATGTGGACAGATGACCTCACTCAGGCGCGGGGCAAACTGGGGTGGCGGAGGAGGGAGGGGGTGAGGAGGGGGGAGGTTGTAATGTCCGTACCAGCTTGTTAACTGCCGCGCGTGAAATAATGTCAGGTGTCCACTGCCCTTTAGAAATATTAATATTAGGGCATTCCTCAATTAATGCTGATTCAACTATTTTCCTCCTGAAACCGCAGTGGGACTTGAACACTAATCTGGCCTTACCCCAATCGAAAGAATGATTCTTATTTTTGACATGAAGAAATACAGCCGAGTTTTCTTGCCCATACCTAATTGACCTTTTATGTTCTGCCATATATATATATATACATATATATTCATATATATATATATACATATATATATATATATATACATATATATATACACATATATATACATATATACATATATATACATATATATATACAGTATATATATATATACATATATATATTACATATACTAATCCAGTCAGTCCCCCCAAAATTAATATGAAAATAAAATAAATATTCCAAGAAATACCGAAGGGCACCTACGCTAACTGGGTCAACTGGAGGAGCACTTGCACATGCTCATAGCAACACGCAACCTCCCTCTTCCTCCTCCAGCTCGTACTGTGGGTCACCCTCTGCAACGAACTGAGGACAAGGCGGCGACATGCTTGGTTGAACCTTTGCTATCAGGGTGGATACGGTAACACGGAGGATAGTGAGGTCAAAACGTCTGACTTATCCTGTAGTTTCCACTACTCTGCACAGTCCCATGTGTGGGACTTTAGTGACACCCCTGTGGACCACAATCACGCAGTATTCTTTTTATGATTGGAGACTAATCTTCATTAAAAAAAAAATCACTACCAACTAGATGACTTCTCTTTGTGTGATATTTGATTTAAGGATAGAAAAGCTAAATTAAAAAATCTAATAACGGTAATGATAATAATAATAATATAAATAACAATTATGATTATAACAGTAGTAATAGTAATCAAATAAATCCTTGACGCCGTTTCGAGACTTTTGTCCACAGTTGTTGCTGGTCGGTTTGTGACGTTACACATCGTGACATGTCAGTCACTGTCGCACATGCGACACGTCATCGACTCGTGTCGGTCAGGCGGACACATTTAGTCCATCTTCGTTGGTTGATCGTTGCGGACTGTATTTTACCAGCGATTTTATCCATATGTACAATATCGCGCCTCTGTCGTGCGTATCCACCTTGACCTTCGCCTCTCTCTCCCTTTCTTTCTCTCTCTCGTGTTGACCCAAGTCGACCTCTTCCATACCACTGTGTCACATCTGGCTCATTGTAATATTTCGTCCTGGCTGATGCCAGACGATTTTATTAATTTTGAAAAGTAGACCTGATGTTTCACAGGTGATGAGCGCGCGCGCGAGCGCGCACACACACACACACACACACCAACTCGGTGGCACAGTTGGTAGAGCGCTGAACTGGGAAGTAGAAGTGCTCCCAGTACCCAGTTCGAATCCTGCCCAGGGCCGAAATTATTTCGGTATCGCTGTGCCTCGGGTCGTTACTCTGACTCTCGTGGGCGGGGAGTTGGGTGTGTGTGTGTGTGCAAGGTCATAGCATTACCCATAGATCGGACCTACGAGCTCTGAGCTCTCTTCCAGGAGGGAAATAGCTGTCGATCACGAAGTCCAACACGTGATCCAAAGACCAAGTGAATACACACACACACACACACACACACACACACAGAGAGAGAGAGAGAGAGAGAGAGAGAGAGAGAGAGGGAGGGGGGAGGAGGTCTGGGTGGCTCTGCCCCGGTACATGAACAAGGGTCTGGGCCGCGTGAGAGGCTGTTGCCATTTCCGGCGCGGGGCGAAGGGCGCAGGCAGGAAGGGCAGGAGGGGAGAAGGATGACAGACAAGAAGTCATGCTGGAAACAGGCAGGCAAGAAGATAGACGGGGGCAGGCAGACAAGCAGAGATAAGGCAAATAGGCAGTCATGCAGGGAGAAGGCACAAAGTAAGAAGCCAGGCAGGTGGGAAGAAGGAAAGGAGGCAGAAAGAAGGCAGGCAGGCAGGTAATGGGAAGATAGGAGAGGAACAGGCAGGGGGCAGGCATGGAGCAGGCATGGAGCAGGCAGGCAGGCAGGCATCAAAGCTATTACATGTCGCAAGACTGACTGGAACACATCCCCTCTTCCTCACGCATGCGTGTTGGCGTGTGCGTGGGCGCTGATTGAAGGGGAAGGGGGGAGGGAGATGAAGGGGGATGAAGGAGTGGCAGGTGAAGGAAAGGACGCGAAGAGGAGGATGAGGATGAGGAGGAGGAGGAAGAATGGAAAGACAAACAGGGGAGGAAAAAAAGGATTAAGGGAAGAATGACAAGACGAAGCAGGATGAAAGGAGACAATTATTATTACTAAAATTATTATTGTTATTATTACTATTATTAATTATCGTTATGACTACCTCCTTTATAAGGGGGAAGAAGCCTTTAATATATAACTATCGTTAGCATTAGTATTTTTTTCATTGTTACTATGTCACCATTATTGCAGGTACTATCATTACTATTACTATTAGTAGACGAAATATCATTATTATTACAACAAAGATAAAATATAACTGCAATCAAGTTACTGGATTTGTGTGTGTGTGTGTGTGTGTGTGTGTGTGTGTGTGTGTGTGTGTGTTTACCTAGTTGTATTATTCGGGAAGGGAGCTATGCTCGTAGAGACCCGTCTTTGTATCAGCATCACGTTTGTTCTCAAAGTTTTTAATAGTATTTGCACACACTATTGCCTCATCCAACTTGTTCCAAATATCCACCACTGTGTGGGGAACTGTTCTTTTTCAGATCTCTTTTACAACTATCCTTTTTGAGTTTCTTTTCATGTCCTCTTGTTTTCTCTTATCCCACTTTAATGAATCATCTCTGTCGATGACTTCCATCCCTTTCATAATTTTGTAAATGGCCAGTGGATCTCCTCTTTTTCTTCTTTGTTCCAGGGTTGGTAGTTCCAGTTTGGACAATCTTTGTTCGTATGTCAATTTAGAGAGAGTTGGCGCCGTTTTTGTCGTTTCTCTTTGAATTCTTTCTAATTTCTTTATATATTTTTTTAGTACTGGGTGTCCATAGTGTCTCAGCACACTCCAATCTTGGTCTTATCAGTGTAACTAGTATTTTCTTTACCGTTTCCTCATCCGAGTAGTCAAAGGCCACTTTCATTGATCTTAGTAAATTGAAGGTTTCTCCGATCTATTTAGTTGATATGCTTATCTGGTGACATGGCATTGCTGATAATTACTCCTAGGTCCCTTTCCGAGCTGTTTTAACTTCCTTTGTACCAATTTTATATTGCCCTGTTATTCTATTATTACTTTTTTCCAAACTCCATTATACTACATTTCTTGATTTTAAGTTCACTTCCCAATTTTTATTCCATTTCCATTTTATCCAGGTCTTTCTGTAGTGATTCACTCTTCCTCTGTACTTACTTTCTTTGGTAGTTTTGCATCATCTGCAAAGTTCATATAACATTCCACACCTTCATCCATGTCATTTATAATATATATATATATATATATATATATATGTATGTGTGTGTGTGTATGTGTGTGTGTGTGAGAGAGAGAGA
>NC_134811.1:34603293-34605793 GCF_046742065.1 Oratosquilla oratoria | reverse complement strand
CTGAAACGATGCCCTCACCTCCGTCCAGTACCTGACGCCTAGTTACGACCTAACTCTCCAAGTTCCTTCATTTACTCTTATTTAAACTCCTTCCCTGTACATTTTTGTTACCTGAAGATGGTTGTATGATTCAACCGAAAGCTCGTATTTTGAATTGGTGTAATGTTTTTCGTTATAATAACACCATGGATCTCGGAATCCTTGTGTTTGAACTCCCTTCAAGACACAAACTATTCGGAAAATTGAAAAAATAACTAAGATAGTGGATATAGAATTAGTTCTGGTCTTCAATCGAATATATATATATACTGTTATATATTTATATATTATATATATATATATATATATATGTGTGTGTGTGTGTGTGTGTGTGTGTGTGTGTGTGTGTGTGTGTTAAAGACAGATTGAACATTTTTAGAAGCTTTGGCAAGGATTCGAACCCCGACCTGTGCGTAAATAATCACGGGGTCAAGACGCTAGCGACTGAGCTACTTGTACAATCCTTTTGAACCATCGCACGTGGCTCAGTCGCTAACGTCTTGACCTCGTGATTATTTACGCATAGGTAAGGGTTCGAATCCTTGGCAGAGCTTCTAAATATATATATATATATATATATATATATATATATATATATATATATATATATATATATATATATATATACACCTATGTTCGAAAAACTTTGTGCAGTGATGGATGAGTTTCAGATCCAATTGGATCAGTTCCTCAAGGATGAGAATACTGAATATCTTCAGTCACCAGAGAAGGAGTTCGAGCGATACTTCCCCGAGCTAACAGAGGAACAGGAGACCCTGGTAAGGAACCCATTATGCACTGTATTTAATGTATCCAGCATCCCAGATGAGATCCAAGATGAATTTCTGGATCTAAGAAACGACTCTTCAGCTTGTAATCTCTTCAAGGTGAAATCGGAGACTCAGTTCTGGTGCGCATGGCCTTACGTGCCCTCGTTCCATTTGTTTCTACCTACCTGTGTGAAGCATTTTCAACTCTTGTCAATATGAAAACGAAGAACAGGAACAGATTGAATGTCGGGGATGACATGGGACTGGCTCTAACAAACGCTCAACCACGAATTTCAAGGCTTACTGCTCAAATGCAACATCAGGTAACCCACTAGGTGGGTTTGATAGCTGTTTAAAACTATGTTAATTTTGCAAGAAAAAATATCCTCTTATTGCGACATTCAATGTCGCGATTTAGTTTGTCAATAATTAATTACAGAATTACTGAATGATTTTTTAGGATTGATAGCTGTGGAAAACTATTTATATTGATAATATAGCAAGAATAATTATCCTTTTTTTGGGAGTTAAGGTTTGATCAATACTGCGATTTAGTTTCCCAATAAATAATTACAGAATTATTGAAAGAGTGTTTGATAGCTATGGAAAATTATGTAGACAATAGTGCAAGAATAATTATCCTCTTTTTGGGAGTTAAGATTTGATCAATTTAGTTTGCCAATAAATAATTACATAGTTATTAAATTATTTTTAAAGGACCTTTTCTTTCTCTCTCTTTAACAAAAATAATGTGCAAATCAAGCTGCTGAGAGTAGGGGGTGTCGCGTGGGTTTCAAGCTTTTGGATAAGGGGTCGCGAATGCAAAAACGCTGGGAACCACCACTGACCTAAAGGGCGACAAGGGCATCATCGAAAACCACTGTGAGGGTTTGATCTCGCCTCGCAACTCCAAGGGTCCAGGTTCGATCCCTAGGAGTTGCCAGACACTGCCATTTCCCCTAGTCTGACTAAGCATTGAGGGTACGGGTGGCGACGCCGTGATCCGCCTTGACACCTAACGTAGGCACAGTTTTTATTTATGCATTTAGCTTTATTTGTTCATTTATCTTTATTCTGCTACCAGTTGCCTGTGGACGGGTCGGGTGGTCATAGAAAATAATCTATTTAAGGTGTGTCGTGGGAAACTGCAGGCCCTGCGATGGGCCCCTGCCGAGGTGTGTTCCCGAAACCCATAAAAAATATATATATATATATACATATATATATATATATATATATATATATATATATATTTATATATATATATATATGTGTGTGTGTGTGTGTGTGTGTGTAAAAATACATAAATAAGAGAGAAGAGAGAGATAGAGAGAGAGAGAGAGAGAGAATGAAGGAGAGAGACCCCAATAGGCGGGGGCGGATTTGCAACCATTCTCATGCAAATTCCAGCGGGCCAGTGAACTTCCCCTGACCGCTTCCTCCCCTTTACCCATTCAACTCCTCCACCCAACCACCACCACCACCACCCATACACTCCTTTAGTTACAAATTCCTTCTCCCTCTCTATGTTCATATTAATCTGTTGCTTCCCCCATTCCGGTCTCCATGGACTCCAACAACTTCAGTACAATGCCTTCCACTTACGAGTAGAGCTATACACACCTGCCTAATTTCTACAACCTCAATAAAATCTACCTTCGCACATCCTTATTTTGAAACATCCTAAGGAA